>NC_079157.1:51844207-52444207 GCF_947563725.1 Argiope bruennichi | reverse complement strand
TGAACATTTCAATGGGGCTACGGCCATCATTGGATGGATCGTCCTTTGGACGATCTTGGAACTGTTGAAATATTACATGTTCCCCCACTTGCCCTCAATCGGAGATCTGTTTTTCGATCCCGATTTGGATCAAGATGTTTATATACCATCTGATCTACCTGCGACTAGAGTAGAATCCGTCCCAGTGGTTCGCTCCTACACGGTATTTAGGATTTGCCAGGCATTAGAACTTCCAGCGAAACTGGCTCCATCTGCAATCCAGAAGTCAGATATCCCTGTTGTAGAATCCTATACGGTCTACAAGCTGTGTTCTGCTCTGGGTTTGCCTGCACGGATGGCTCCTATCGGAGTGCCAGTTGTAGAATCTTTCGAGATCTACCAGTTCTGCTTAGCCTTGGATATTCCAGTGAGATACCGGTCGCAGAAGGACGCAGTTTAACATCAAAACTGTCGTCTGCTGCCCGATGCAGTTTTCAGATCAGAACTGTCTTCGGATGCAGCGATGGAGGGTGGGTGGGCGGGGAACGACAGTAGCCCACCTCCACGTGGTGTTCCCTGGGCAACGGTGCAGTTCTTTAAAACTGCAACGGCTAAGAGGCTACTCAAGTATGAAAGAAATAATGAACTTTTTATTTAGTTTGACAAAACTACACACCTAATTTTTGATTTTGCGTTTTAATGCCCTAAAATTTCATTACAAGCATCAAATTCAGAACATGCAGAACGTGTATTTATATACGTAAGAATTATATATTTTTTATCCTAAAAAATAAAAAAGAATTTAAAATATGTATTTGACAAAGAACTCACACATACAGAAAATCAATAGCGTTGACAATCATAAATCTGATGGAAGAATCTTATAAAGATTTGTGTTTGAAAAATGATAGTGACAAAAATTTACAAATTCATAACATAAATCGTCACCATATATTTATAGCCGGTTAGGACAAAGTAGATTAAAGGGCTTATGAATCAAAGTCGGCCTTCTCTTCAAAGGAGACAAGGTGCAAGAAGTCATTCGGGGACCTAATTCTTTGTAAAGAAAAAAAAATATACAAATCTGAACATATATTATTAATGAATATTTATTTAATGCGTAATTTTTTTAGCTAATACATCAATTACTTCAGAAAAATTACAATTTTTTTCAATTTCCTTTTGATGCTTAATACAGCAAATGCATTTAAGCGTTCTGAACACATGCTTGACCGAAGATAATTCTTTTTTTAATTTTAATTTGCTGAAAGAGCGCTCAGCACTTGCTGTAATAACTGGCAACGTAAAGAAAAGTTTTAACACAGTTAATACATTTAGAAATAACTCATTATAAATATTATTTAGTATGAATTGCAATATGTCTTGTGCGTTATTTACATCCCTTTTATTCAAAATGAAATCCAGTAACAAACAAATTTCTTGGATTAGGTTTTCATCTACATCTGTGTTATAAAACTTTTCAAAGTTTTTGGAACATTTCTCTAATTCATATTTTTCTAAAGTTATTATATCAGTGATTAATTTGAAATCAGAAATACTATTTGGTATACTTTTAAACCCATCTTTTATTTGTACAATAACAGTATCAATTACAGTGTTAAAAAAATAACATCTAAATTCCTCTACCGAGTTTTCTTATAACTTTGGAACATAACCTTTTCCTTTCTCGAATTCGTTTTTCAGGAAAATGTTCAAATTATATGCTAGCACTTTTGCTTCGTCGGAAAATGTGTTAAAGTTTGTTCTTAAATTTTGGATTTCAGTTTTAATTTTATTGACTAAATTGGAAGCCGAGTCAAGAACAATTGTTTCTGATTTAAATAGTTTATTGATAGTATTAATTTTGGAAAATATTGCAAACTATAGAATTAAACATAAAATAAACGACATTTCTTGAACCTAATAAACTTTTATCTTCGGATACCGCTGTATTATCGTCACTTACATCATTTAAACATCAATAAATTCTTCAAGGGTATTACAAGTTCCTTCAAACTGTGTATGCACTGCTTTATCCTAATCTATTTTGGCTTCCCGACGAGTAGGTATCACATAATGGTTTAAGAGTAATGTTTAAATGCTTTGCAGAATTTCCCATCTTTTTCCCTTTGCAGAAAATAAGCAATATAAACATGCAATATCCCAAAAAGTTTTTTTACTACATATACTGCTGGATGCGGCATCACAAATTAATAAATTAAAGGAATGTGATAGGCAAGAAACATAAATTGCATGCGTATTTAGAGAAAGTATTCTAGTTTGCACTCTTTTATATTTCCCTTTCATGTTACTACCGTTGTCATATGCTTGCCCTCTACAATTCATCTATACTTATAATAAAGCTCAATGTGTGTGTGTGTGTGTGTGTGTGTGTGTGTGTGTGTGTGTGTGTGTGTGTGTGTGTGTGTGTGTGTGTTGGTGCTCTACAGGCCAGACCATTCAACCTACAGCTACCAAATTTGACACGTGTATACCTTGGAAGCCGGGAATGTGCACTTGGGGCTTATTTTTTCGAATTTTTTATTAGAATTTTACTTATTTAAAAATTAAGCGAAATTTTGACGTGTTTCTGCTATAACTTCCGAAAATATTACCGCACAAAAAATATTTTTACATGAAGTTAAAGATCAAGCATTTATCTTTTAAATGATACCAATGTTTTAACCTCAAAATTAAATTTCTATTTTTAATGAATTTTTAAATAAATATTTTAACTATATTTTTCAACATTTATATTAGTACAAAATAAAAATAAAATTTAAGCTGCACGAGCACGTTTCGCATTCATGGGGAAAAATTAGCTTTTTTCAAAGTGTTGCGATCACATTGATTAAAGTTCCAATTAAAAATAAATTAAATCTTTTTGGAAATGAAATCTGCAAAAATATAATTTTCGGCACGTGCCTGTAGGAAATGAAACAAATATGAAATATTATTTTTTCTAAAAAATAAATTCAAGAAAAATTATTTTATGATCTTTTACACTCTCTATATTATTAATCCAATAAATCAGTTTCATTTTAAGGCAAGTTTTGTTTAATATGAACAGGATATCCATTCAAATCAGGGCCACACAGCTAATTTGTAAACCTTTAGTAAGACACAGATTTGCTAAAATGGTCTAAATGGAAAATGATTATATTTTATGTAACTTGATTCAATAAATGCTCTAATAAATAACGAATTTTTGATTTCACATAAAGCTTCTGCTGTGGAATCACGATTAACAAAATGTTCTTGAAACACTACTATTTAGAGTTTCAAGAACAGATTAATTTCCAATTAATTAGATTAATTAAGAGTTAATTTCCAATAAACTAAATCAATCATTTAAACTGACTGATTTATGAAAATTTAAATATCACTATTCAATAAAAAAGGATAATTTTAGATTTTCCATCGATCGTTTCAAAGAAAATACGCCAATCAGCGTGCAGGTTTCTCAAGATTAATTGACCTAAGATTATGAAAATGTTGAGTTTTTCTAAATTTTTAATATTCAAAACTTCATAAATAACTCTTAGTTGATCGTGGAAAATAGAAAAATTCATTCATTTATTTAAAATTTGGTGTGTCCAGAATATTTCTCAGAATATGATACTTTACTGCATTAAATTTAGACTTCATAATTTTTGAAATATATTTATAGGCCAGAACAAAATATTATTATTGATTTCATTTCAATCCTTTTGAAAGAAAACTAAAAACTGAATTTTATACAGAATCTGAGAAATTTTTGTTGAATTATTGTTTGAGATATTACATAAATTATGAAAAATATTTTGTAGTTCACATAAGACTTAAATACCGAGCGATTCTGTTTGCAATACTCATATTCAATAATAATAATAATAAATAAATAACAATAAAGATGATAAATAAAATAAAACGCTTGGTTTCATTAAAAAATATCTTTATATTAATTGCAATTTCATCATTTCCACTTTAAATTAAAGTTGAAGTTTTACCGGAAATGACAACAAATTAGCAAAATGTATATAGTAAATTGAACGAAACGATCTAAACAACAGTATAAGTTTGGTATGACTATCAAAATTTGAAGATTAAAAATGTTTTGTTAGAGAAGCTATTAAGATACAAGTTACTTAAAATATTTAATTGAAAATTGTAGCGAGCGATAATAATGGTGAACCGGCTGGTCGCCAAAGGCGGCTAGTAACTAATAAGTTTGTTCCATCTGGAAAATATCAGGAGTACAATCCATTTGGATACTACAGTACATGGCTGCTTTTATATCATATTTAATTTTATTAAGGACTTCATTTCCTAATGCAGAGATAATTTATTCTTTTGAATTATGTGCTAAATGATGCACAATTCTATCTTTATATGATCCGTCAGCACAGGGTCGTATTTACTTAATAATTCGATCAAACATGAAAAATTTCCATTATTAGACTATCTTTTTATCTCGCGATTTCCTCGAAGTGTAAGATTAGAAAAATAGAACCATTTAATTTGATTTGTTTTACCAATAGTTAAACGTAAATTTAGTCATTTAGTAACTCTTCCCAAGCAATAAACGAATTAAAATGACAACTAGAACGCTCATGATCTTGGATTACAGTTGACAGCTTTCTCCAGTTATTATAGCCACCTATAAATAGAGTAGTTTGGTCATTTCTTCTTTTGGAAAACCGTATACAACAAAAACAAAACATGGAGACTTGTGTTTTGAATAAATTAACCATCTGTTCCATAAGAGTGTTCATATTTTCAGTTTGACATTCTAGCATATGAGAGTTGCATGCTCAGGGCCACCGCGTGGGTATTAGGCGCCCTTGTTCAAATGGAAATTTGGCGCCCCTTTATGGGGTTCTGTTGCACTGCTGCAAATTATATGTGCTGCATCATATGATTTTCTCTCAATATACTATTTGAAAGTCGAAAGGCCCATTTATGTCCTTTGCTACTAAATAAAGATTCATATAACAAAACTAATTTAAATAAAATTTTAGAAACTTTTTTTTTTTTTTTTTTGCGAAAAATTTATTTCTGAGAATTTAATGTTAAATTTTTTCTTTTTTCTGCTGATTCAAAATATTTAAGCAAATTAAACCAATATTCATACAAATTACTAAAAAGCATTTGTTATAAGCAATTGAAATATTGAAAACATCTCAGTTACATTATAAACTTTTAATGAAAAAAAGCTATAATTATTAGTAATTTTTTTTGAATTTTTTTTTTCGATTATTTGGAAATTGTAATTGTATATCAGAGATAGATAAATCAAATTCTGCCGAATTAAGGGTAAGATTTATCTGGGTTTTATAGAGATAAATAAAAAGTTGCTTTTTGAATTATTTTGTTAATTTCAAAGACAAAAGTTTTTCTTAGTGAATTGTTTCTTTTATGAATTTTTACTGCTATGAAAATAATACTAATAATATATTTAGATTGTTCATTTACCTCTAAATAATAATCTTATTTTTTAGAGCAATTATAAACAAAAAACGATTTGAAAACAATTAATAACAGTACTTTGCATCCGAAGCAATTCACAGAATGTACACACTTTATGAGCAGCGACTACGCATATGATTAAAAATAAAGGTATTCCCTGTTAATTCAAGAGCACACATCATAAAAAAAAAAGCAAGCTAAACAACGACGTTGAGCCGCAACAGCTTCACAGCACGTAAAGAATAAATATATGCCGATACAAAACATTCCCAATTTCTGTTGTTACATGTTACAAATTCTTAGATTTTTAACACGTTCCGTGTGGTAGCGCGAACTCCACACGGAACGTGTTTTTTATTGTTTGTATCGGCAATCAAATTTTGTTTTACACAAAAGAAAACAACCCGCAGAAAGGAAAACAAAAGTAAAATAATATTAAAATATAAAATAAAGTCTCATTTTATTGCTTAGAAAATATAAAACATGCAAAATTGCAAGGGTATAATTAACCACTTTATTTTAAGTAACATTAAATTAAAAAAACTGTAAGTACTATAAATTTTGGCTCCCCCCTGGCCCAGGCGCCCTTGTGCGGTGAACAATTTTGCCACCCCCACGCGGTGGCCCTGTGCATGCTTTGTAGTACAGCGAAAAAAAAACTAATATGAATTTTGGATGCCTTTTAATCGATCGATTGAATCCAAAATTTGACTCAGAACTACAGTTTTGGTAGCGAGTTTCACAGATAAATTTTTCCCTCGCCTTCTTTCCGGTTCTCCTTTTGTCCATCACTATACTCTGTTTCACCCTAACTTGGCAGTATTGTAAAAGGCAGAAAATGTGACGCTCCGCGTTGGGAAAGAATTCCCCATCAATTCCGACTTTAAAATAGTTAAAATGCTCAGAAATTTATCAAATAATATCATAAATTACAGAAATCCTTTTTTTATCAGTATGTATTTAAAATTATTCTCAAGTTAGAAGTGTTTATCTGTTAAGTATTTTGTAAATAAAGCGAGCGAATAAAACGAAACGATTGACATAATGAATTCCACTTTGGCTAGAACCGGTCTTCAAGGTCAAATATTTGGCGTGCTTTTCTTTTACGTCTCTGCCAACTCAGCTTCATTTAGTTCCCAACCATTATCATCTTTCGTACTTTTTTATTCTCGCTTTTTTACCAGCTGATATTTTTGATACTATTAATCACATTAGTAGTTATTAGTTTTGATTGTTGAATATTTATTCGATTCGTCATTTCTATTCACTTCCAAAATGTCTGAAAAAGAAAAAGTGTTATCACCGAATACGCTGTGCACACCTTCAAGACGAGTGAAATCAACAAAAAGTGCAACATGAAAACAGAAATAAAGGCATCCAGTCCTTTAAGTACCCCTGGAAAGAAGCTACCAGGCTCAGTAGGTAAACATTCAGGTCAACTTATGAAAAAGTAAATATGATGATGTAAAAACGATTTTACATTAAAATATGATTTTACATTATCCTGTATCTGACGAAAACTCCATGCATTTATTCGTAGAAATGAGATCCCAACATTAGATAAAGTTTTAAAAGATGTGAACGATGATACAGATATCTTTTCTAAAAACATTAACCGAACTACGCTTTACAGAATATTGAAAGGTTTAGGGTTTTCTTTTGAGAAACGATGAAACGAAATGAAATAACTTTAATGATTTATTAAAATAATGTATCAATAATATTGAACAAAATAATGAAAATAAGGAAAAAATTAATTCTCTGATTTAAAATGATAATATAATAAAGTTAATAAATATTTACTATTTGGCGAAAAATTTGCGAGATAAAGCTCCGCCAGCGATCTGCATTTCTAGTAACTTTATTGTTTAAAGTAACCCAGTTCCCCTCACATCGACTGTGATTCGGAATGCCTAGAATATACACTACTGCCAAGTTAGGGTGAAACAGAGTATACATCTCATCATCTCTGCAGCCGTGACCTTCGAAGATCCCGACTGTTCCCAAGCGTCACTGCCCCTACCCTTCTACTTGAGCTTATAATGACACAATATGGCGTGTGTTGGGCTTAATAAAATCATGAAAGAAACGAGTACGCATCTTGAGTGCATTACTTTCAACCGATTGGGACCCAAAGTTGACATACGTCCCCAATTTGATTCGTAAGACTGCATACAAAATTTTAATTAACTGTCATTAAGATGATAATTAGAATTTTGTATGAGATGTCGTGATGCTGATAGTTAAAATCCTGTATCTATCTAAGCAATAACGTTTATATGTATGTTAATGAAAAGACCAGCAGATAGTCATTTGGTCATTCCTTTGACAAATGTTTAACATTTTAGATGCTAAAACTGTGTACTAAATTCTTTCCACCTATCCCTTAACGTTTTGTGAATATAGTATTCATTTATACGCAGACAGACAATCAGACAAACTTTCTGTGAATTATTTCGTTCGAAATTTGAGAGAAAACTATTAATTTGGAATAAGACATAAATTTCATACATCTAGCTTAAAGCATTCGCCGAGTTATAGTGTTCACTGAACAGACAGGCACAATTTCAAAAAAGTATTTTTCGAATTCGGAGGGTGGTTAAAATGTGAAGATACGTCAAAATCTCCATATCGAAATTTTCAACGTTAACAAAATTACCTAATCTTTTATGCTTCAAATAAGAGAAAGTAAAAATGCATACGCGATAAGAATTTCGGAACATTTAAGTGGTTTATGAGATAATAATTCCACTCGGTATTAAATGAAAACCTGATCGTCTTATCGTCACCTTATTATCGCGACAATAATCTAGCTGAAACTAAGATTGAATCCTAATGGCCATCACCGGCCATGATACAACCCCTCCCGTAGGATATATGTCCCATCATTGCTACGGAAGTAATGTTCATTTCAGTATTTTGAGGCGACAATTTTCCGACGATTCTATCTCATTAAAGGGAGAGACGCGGAAGGATGAGCGCATTTCTGGAATTCGTCATTCTTTGAGCTTGATTTTTGCCCTATTAGATACTGTTTTGTTCAATTTTTTTTTCTCACGCGCTTGTGAGTATCGCGTTTCTGACATATTATTTTAATTCAGTCCGCGAATAACCCGAGTTTATTTTATTGTTAAATGTAAACATCTCCTGCTTCCATCTTTCCTCTCACCCCTATTTTGATGAATTAAACCCATCCTAACGCATGCGCAAAAGCGCGGAGTGGTTGTCAAACAATATTCGTTGTCAAACAATAGTTAACTTTACACTACTTCTTTATCAGCCAAGGAAGCGAGAATCAACCACAATACTGAAAGCTTCTCATCCCCACTTGAGGGTACCTTTCGGGGTATCTTTAATGGAAATAGTAATCAATTATGAAAAGAGCAAAGGAAAAAACTTGTGCGTGAGGTTGTGTTTTCACATTGGGAATTATTCTTTTTTAGACACCATCAAAGAATTCAGATAATTAAACAAGACAATAGCAAGAAGCGATTATTAAATAAGCAAAATACGCAACTAATTGCCCGCAATTGCCTTTAAGTCTCGCAATTTTGGAGACCTTCTCCCATTTTTCAACATTATTTTATCTTTTCAGTTAATCTGTAAGACATGAGCATTTGAATTCTTTCCACTTTAATACGTATACTGTTACATCATACAACTTTATTCAGAAATAACTAATTATTAATTTAATTTTTAATTTATCTCATCTGGGTACATTCAAATCTTAAAATATGAGTCAAAATTAGACCAAACAGTAAAAAAAAAAAAAAAAAAAAAAAAAATTGCAACCGCTTAAAAAGACATAGGTTGATAATAATAATGATAAAGATAAATTACTTCAAACGCATATTAAAATTTTTGCTTTTATTCTATACTAGCCGCCTTTGGCGACCAGCCGGTTCGCCAATCTTAATGTTCGTTAAAAATTTAATAAGTAAATATTTTATGCAATTTCTACTTTAATAGCTTCTTCATCAAAATATTTTAAAACTTCAAATTTTGATAGCCATATAATTCACTCATAATATTATAAAAGCCTTCGGTCATAATGTAATATGTATCTCCCTAATTTTTTGTTAAATCCCGTGTAATTTATGCTTTAAATTAAAGTGGAAAGGATTAAACTACAATTAATATAATAATATTTTTTACTGAAACAAAGCATTTTTTTATAATTATTACTGATTACTGGAAACAGAGTCACTGAGCTTTTAAACTTTAGGCACTAAAGAATATCTTTCTTAATTTATGTAATATCTTAAGAATTTATCAACAAAATTTTCTCAGATTCATCATGAACAGATCGATTAATTAACAATGTTTCATTTTAAATGCATCAAACACTAAGAAAATAAAATGAATCGTTTAAAATAATCGGTCGAAAACAGGCTTAAAAAAACTACTTAAAAACGATGTACTTAAAACTATAAGCATATACAAAAAATATATAACTAACATAAATACAATTTAATTACAAAAGCATGCAACTAACCTAAAAATAATTTAAATCAAGAATCATCCGTTGATAATATTGTCAACAATCACAACACAATGCGCATGAGTGAATTTTCGAAGCCAGTTACGGTAACGCAAATGCATGAATTTTTCGACGCCAGTTGGGGTAACGCTATGCAGATTAGACATTTTAATTTCCTTTATTCTGTGTTATTTTAATTCAAAAGTACTTCAGAATGAATCTGAAAGATCGATTAATTAACAATGTTTAATTTTAAATGCATAAAACATTAAGAAAATAAATAGAATCGTTTGAAATAATCGGCCGAAAAATGTTAACTCTGGCCTCATTACTGTTGGGGGAAAAAAATGAAGCCTTACTCATTTGGCGGTGGGGAGAATGGAAGATTTTTTTGGCGGGAAAGTTAGTTTTTAATTAATAATTAAAATTTTAATTAAAAATTCAAAAAAAAGGAGCCCAGGTGCACTTTCCCGACCTCCAAGGTATACATGTACCAAATTTGGTAGCTGTAGGTCAAATGGCCAGGCCTGTAGAGCGCCAACACACACACACACATTGAGCTTTATATAAGTATAGATAGATAGATAACAAAAGCAAAAATTGAAACGTCTGAAGAAAGCAACTTTATTTTAATTAATTGCTAATTTATTGGAAAGCTACTTAACTAATAGACGTTATTAAATAACGAAATAAATTTAATATTTCGGCAAAAATAACGGAATTAATACAAATTTTATTCAATTTTTTTAAAAATTACTATAAATGCGAAGATAAATTGGGATTGGCATTACTGGAATATAGTATGATTTTTAAATTTTAAGATGGTGTGAAAATAATTTTTGTAGGATCATATATTCCGAAGTTTCGGAAGAAAGACTTAACTTCTTTTTTGTAGCGCAGTTAATACTGCCATACGCTAAGAAACATGTATTGATTTTAGTTGAATCCATCAAGGGGTAAGGAATGATATAATGTTCAAACAAATAAATATTCAATTTCATATGTATATATCCTACAATTATTTCTATTGTTTCTGTCTTGCAAATTTCATACCATGATTTTTCATAATTCTAAAAAATATATTGTTTAATATACAGAATTCCCAATGTTATTAATAAATATTATTTAGGTTGTATATAATTGGTTTAGTTCAATATTACATTTAATTTTAAGTACATTATTTTTGTACTCGGATCTTGGAAACCAATACTCGGAAGTTACCTATAATTTCTGTTCGTTTTTGTATCTTGAGCAAAATTGGGTTTAATATTTTTATTTTTAAACTTCAATACGATGGAAAACGGATTTTTCACTAAAATTTCCAAGATTGGTAAGTTATTCCTCCCCCCTTGTTTAATTTTTCTTCTTGTTTAATTTTCAGTTTCGGAAATATTTTCTTTGCCCCCCCCCCCTTTTCTAATGAATACCATTCGTTTCGGTATAAGAAGACTACCACTTTATGACGATTCTATCTCTATGCGGAAAGATGAACACACATCCGGTGTTCCTCATACTTTGATCTTTCATTTATTGTTAAACTAGCCGCCTTTGGCGATCAGCCGGTTCACCATCTTAATGCATGTTAAAATTTTAATAATTAAACATTTTATGTAAATCCTCTTCATTAAAATATTTTAAAACTTCAAATTTTAATAGTCATATAATTCACTCATAATATTATAAAGGCCTTCAGTCATAACGTAATATGTATCTCTCTAATTTTCTGTTACCTCTCGTAGAATTTATGTTTTAAATTAAAGTGGAAACGATTAAACTGCAATAAATATAATATTTTTTTTTTTTTTTTTTTTTTTTACTAAAACGAAGCTTTTTTTTTAAATATGAGTTCTGAAAACAGAGTCGCTGAGTATTTAAACCTTATGGGCACTAAAGAATATTTTTCTTAATTTATATAATATATCAAGAAGTTGTCAACAAAATTTTCTCAGATTCATCATGAACAGATCGATTAATTAACAATGTTTAGTTTTAAATGCATCAAACACTAAAAAAATAAACAGAATCGCTTGAAATAATCTGTCGAAAATATATTAAACCTTCAAAACCAAGTACGTATCCGTCGAAAATAGTTGTCAACAATCAGAACACAATGCGCATGCGTGAATTTCAACTCCAATAATGGTAACACAAATGCGTGAATTTTCTACTCCAGTTGGGGTAACGCTGCACATATTAGAAATTTTTAATTTCCTTTATTCTGTTTTATTTTAATTCAAAAGTACTTCAGAATGAATCTGAAAGATCGATTAATTAACAATGTTTAATTTTAAATTTACCAAACATTAAGAAAATAAACAGAATCGTTTGAAATAATCGGCCGAAAAATGTTAACACTAGCTTCATTAGTGTTGGGAAAAAAAATGAAGCCTTACTCATTTGGCGGTGGGGAAAATGAAAAGATTCTTTTGGCGGGAAAGTTAGTTTTTAATTAATAATTAAAATTGTAATTAAAAATTCAAAGAAATGGACCCCAGGTACACATTGTCGACCTCCAAGGTATGCATGTGCCAAATTTGGTAGCTGTAGGTCAAACGGTCTGGCCTGTATTGTGCCAACAATACACATACATTGAGCTTTATATAAGTATAGATGTAAGCATCTTCTCCATTGATCTTTCCTCTCACTCCTATTGTAATTAAATAAACATTTCCTGGCGCATGCGCAAAATTGCGGAGAATTTTAGAATCCGAGAATGAACAGTAAATATTTTATTACTTCAGTGTGAGAAAATCGCAAAATTCTTTAGATACAGATTTAATTAAAATAAATTTTTAAAAAAATTTGGCTTTGCATTATAGAGGTAAATAGGAGTCCCCAGATTTACATTGCTTAAGAACCCTAAAAAAGAGCCTAATACAACTTTGTTTGATGGTGATAGCTAACCGAAGTTATGATTTAGAATTAAATACAGGTCTGAATTCAAGGAAATAGTACTTGTAAGTCTATTGAAAATGACTTGACTCAGACGAATCAGTTTCGTTTTGCTAATGTTGTTTTCTACGATTTTGATAGCCTTTCTAGTAATGGGCAGATTTCTTAACGATGTTTCTTGTTGAGTTGCAGCTTCTTTTAAAGATTTCTTCTGCATCTTGCACTCTTGACAGTATTCAGCATTAGTCTTCGCTTACTCGTGAACTAAAATAAAAAGAAATCATCATATGAAGGAATTATTTGCGTCTCAATTATACAACTTAGTTTTAAAATTTCATTTATAAATATTTAAAAATATGTTTATATACTAATATCGACATATAATGGATCAAATTAAAATTAACATAAATAGCGTACATTTGAAATTGAAATTTAGCTCCAATATTAAAATATTTTAATCTCTGGACAATTAAATTTAACTAAGCCATTGGAGCCCTCTCAAAACTTTCTCGCATATTCTCCAATGAACGTAATATTCTCTCCCCCCCCAGCATAAAATTGTGGTTTTCTGATAAGGCTATAAACACAACGAGTACTCCAAAATTTACATTTTAAGTTTCCGTACATGCAGTGACTTACCTATATAAAAGAGCACCCATGGCAATTAAACATAAGTAATCTATACTTATATAAAGCTCAATGTGTGTGTGTGTGTTGGCGCTCTACAGACCAGACCGTTTGACCTACAGCTACCAAATCTGGTACATGCATACCTTGGAGATCGGGAATGTGCACCTGGGGTCCCTTTTTTTGAATTTTTAATTAGAATTTTAATTATTAATTAAAAACTAACTTTCCCGCCAAAAGAATCTTTTCATTTTCCCCACCGCCAAATGAGTAAGGCTTCATTTTTTTCCCCAACACTAATGAAGCTAGTGTTAAAATTTTTCGGCCGATTATTTCAAACGATTCTGTTTATTTTCTTAATGTTTGGTAAATTTAAAATTAAACATTGTTAATTAGTCGACCTTTCAAATTCATTCTGAAGTACTTTTGAATTAAAATAAAATAGAATAAAGGAAATTAAAAATTTCTAATCTGCATAGCGTTACCCCAACTGGCTTAGAAAAATTCACGCATTTGCTTAACCATAACGCGATGAAAAATCACGCATGCGCTTTGTGTTCTGATTGTTATCAACGGATGCGGACTTGATTTAAATTATTTTTAGGTTAGTTGCATTCTTCTGTAATTAAATTGTATTTATGTTAGATATATATTTTTTGTATAGGCATATAGTTTTAAGTACATCGTTTTTCAAGTAGTTTTTTTAAACCTGTTTTCGACCAATTATTTTAAACGATTCATTTTATTTTCTTAGTGTTTGATGCACTTAAAATTAAACATTGCTAATTAATCGATCTGCTCATGATGTACCTGAGAAAATTTTGTTGAGAAATTCTTGAGATATTACATCAATTAAGAAAAATATTCTTTAGTGCCCATAAAGTTTAAATGTTCAGTGATTCTATTTTCAGTAATCATATTTAAAAAAAAATGCTTTGTTTCAGTAAAAAATATTACATTAATTGCAGATTAATCCTTTTCATGTTAATTTAAAGCATAAATTCTACGGGAGCTAACAGAGAAGGAGAGAGATACATATTACGCTATGACTGAAGGCCTTTATAATATTATGAGTGAATTATATGACTATCAAAATTTGAAGTTTTAAAATATTTTGATGAAGAACTATTAAAGTAGGAATTGCGCAAAATATTTAATTATTAAAATTTAAACGAACATTAAGATTGGCGAACAGGCTGGTCGCCAAAGGCGGCTAGTAATATATAAAATAATTTGTAATTGATACGATTAAAACAAATAACTTTATAATGATCGTTATATTTGAAAACCCTTGAATATAAAATGTATCATAAGAAAATTTCAAAAAAAAAAAAAAAAAAAACGTTGGGAAATTAATTTAATAAAATTAATTCGGAAGTTTTACGTTAATCTTAAAAAGAGAATTTTTTCCATTTAAATTTTTATAATTTAAATAAGGCCCAGATAAAAAAATCAAATAGTTGTTATTATGGAACTTTTAATACATTAATGGCATAAAAATAATTTCTATTTATATCATACTTTAAAAAAGTATAAAATGTATGCAAATCTTTTAATCTATCAAAAAGGAATATATATGTAAGAATGATAATGAGAAAGTTATAAATATTACTTTTTTGCCCTTAGGCGGTATATGAAAGCGCTTAATATTGAAATAAATCCTTTTTTAACGTACATAAAATCATTCAAAAATCATGATAATTAAAATAAAATTTATAATATATAGAATTATTTTGCTCACACCGTTAAATTTATTCATCAAAATTTACAATTAATGAAGTTTAATAATATATCTAGAATGTTTTGATTAAGTTGAAATGCACTGCATAAAATAAAAAATGAAATTATTCAACAAACTCAGTTTCAAAGATGAATGAAAATTAACACACTATTAATCTATTTATAATATTCAACATTGCACTTTGTTATAATTTTAGTAAAAATTATTTATATTTAAGCAAGATGGGTTACATTACTTCCGAAAACTTTTGAAGGCTTTAATGTCGAAAATGCTATAATTCGCCTTCGTTTTTATCGATACAGAATTATTTATAGTTTCATTGAAATCAGTTTATACTCGAAAGAACTAATCACGGTCTTTTTTTTATTTATTTTTTAATTCTGAGTTATGAAAATATCGTTGTTCATCAAAAATATCAGCAGAGGTGCCACACAAAATTTATAAGTAAAAAAATAAATTTATGAATGTGTGTATGTGGGTGTGTAGTAAAGATATTTGAGTTATAGCATCTGGTTATTGCATCTGCATCATCTTAAATCATAGTATATATTTTTTTGCTGTTTGCAATTTCCATGGTATCATCTTTTATTTTTAATGAAAATTAATTCTGATTTTTCGCATTCTCCAAAGCATTAGTCCAAATTCCAAAAGATTAATCGTTATGAATAAATTAGGAATAAATCGTTTGAAATAAATTAAATCATTGGGATTTTTTTTTCTTTATGATTAATAGAGGTTGCAATGAATGAAAATAAATATCTCTCCGGCTTATTTATATCTATTTTGGCGCCGCAAACCCTCCCCCCTCCATCTTCTTTTGATACTCCAAATAAGAAAAGCTGGGAGATTTAGTTTTCTTAGGAGTACTTTCCATTCGTTATTTTACCTTGAGATATACCTCATCAATCACAAATCAATCTATCGACAATAAATCGAATCACAAATATATTTTTTAATATTCATGATTTGATTTTCAGACTCCGATTATCTGCTTTCCTACCCAAATTTTGAAAAACGACTACATTCATGAAACACATATGGTGGTGCTCTTACTGAAAGATATTTTACCAATATATAAGTACTAGCTTTTACCAGCGACTTCGTACGCGTGGAAATAGATTGGAATTTATAGCATCAATGGCTTTATCTTTTGTTACTTGTGCGCATGCGTGAATTTTCAACGCTAGTTGGAGTAGCGCAAATGCGTGAATTTTCTACGTCAGTTGGGGTAACGCAATGTAGATTATAAATTTTTAATTTCCTTTATTCTGTTTTATTTTAATTCAAAAGTACTTCAGAATGAATCCGAAAGATCGATTCATTAACAATGTTTAATTTTAAATGTATCGAACACTAAGAAAATAAACAGAATAGTTTGAAATAATAGTCAAAATCATGTTAAGCCAAATCTCATTGGCGTGGGAAAAAAAAAAAAAAAAAAAAAAACCCGAAGCTTTACTCATTTGGCGATTTTTGGCAGATTTTTGGCGGGAAAGTCAGTTTTTAATTAATAAACAATTAACCACTCAATTAAACGGAATAAATAGCAGTCTATGTCCTATTCCACACTATAATCTATCCCTCAGCTAAATTTCATCCAATTCTGTTCATCAGTTCTGGCGTGATTGACTAACAAACATCCATCCATCCAAACTTTCACATTTATAATAGTAGTATAGATATAAATACAATTTAATTACAAAAGCATTCAACTAACCTAAAAACAATTTATTTACATAGTATACCTGAAATAAAATAAATCAGCAAATCAAGTCCGTGTTTCTTTAAAATCAAATCAAGTCTATTTTATTTTTCGATCGAGATTGAGATAGCTACAACAGTATAATACACATAATTTTTAAACTTTCAATTAAAATGAAAACACAGTTGTCAACAATCAGAACACACTGCGCATGCGTGAATTTTCTACGCTAGTTGGCGTAGCGCAAATGCGTGAATTTTCTACGTCAGTTGGGGTAATGCAATACAAATTAGAAATTTTCAATTTCCTTAATTCGTGTTTTATTTTAATTTAAAAGTACTTCAGAATGAATCCGAAAGATCGATTAATTAACAATGCTTAATTTTAAATGCATCAAACATTAAGAAAATAAATAGAATCGTTTGAAATATTCGGTCGAAAACACGTTAAGCCTAACCTGATTAGCGTAGGACAAAAAAAACTGAAGCCTTGTTCATTTTTGGCGGGATTTGGCCTCAGATTTTTGGTGAGATAGTTAGTTTTTAATTAATAAAACTTTAACCACTCAATTAACCGAAATGAATAGTAGCCTATGTCCTATTCCAGACTTTAATCTATCTCTCAGCTAAATTTCATCCAATTCTGTTCAGCCGTTCTGACCTGATTAACTAACAAACATCCATCCATATATCCATCCAAACTTTCACATTTATAATAGTAGTATAGATATATTTTACTAATATATTTTGTACAAAGAAAAAAATTATAAGCATTTTTAATTACATGCAACAGCCATCTAGTTATTTTTCCAAGTTACCAGTTTAAATCTAATTTTAGCACCACTATTATTGTCTATCGATTTTCTCTGCAAATTTTTATCAAAAAGCTTTTAAAAAAGGATTTCCAAACACTCACTGTAACCCTTTAACAAACATGTGAGGCTTATAAACAGAATAAAAACTTGTAGCCAAATAGCTACACGGTTAAAAGGGGCTAATTTTGAAAAATCTTGGGGAGAGAGATTATTATAAAGATTTTTTCTAAATATAGCGAATTAATTGTTTAATTTCGAGCCTCCTGGTAACCTAAGGCACAAGGCCTGAATCCTCTGGCAGGGCCCAAGGCACAAACCCTGTTATCCCACCTTAGTAACGCCACTGCGCAAATGACAATTATATGCTTAAGAAAACAGTATGTATTGTGGCGCTTTTTCACTAATCGATAGAAACCAAAAACACAGAACTGTAATTGCAATCATAAGATCACTTACCCATTGTCCAGTTTACCGACAATTTGTCGGTAAACTGGACAGACATGAAAGAACACCAGAAAATCGGAAGAGAGGGAAAATAGGGGAAAGCTTCCTCGTCTGCAGGTGGATAGGTCGTAGAAACGCCGCTTTAAATATATATAAAAAAATTATAAAATCTTGAAAATAAAAGCAAAATATTAAAACCATTTGTCCCAAATAAATTGCAATATGATTAGCAAAATCATATGATTTGAATATTCTTATTAACTGAGGGAGATATGACATACCGGAACGAGAGACGATCTAAATGCTTTCTTCTTCTTCTTTTTTTTTTTTTTTTTTTCGGGAACAAATGAGCAACAGTGTTTTATTTATTTGATTTGTAACGATACTGTACTCAAATGCATTATAATTAAAATGAACTTTCTGTCAAATTTCAGAATATTTCTTTCTGATTTATTTCAAATGTGTCAAATGATTTATTTCAAAGATCCGTGAGATCCATTTTTCCTTTCGTTGGCTAACCGACTCACAAGTCAACAATTCTCAGCTAACATAAGATAAAGAAAAGGGGAAAAAAGCCCCCTTTTACAAAAAATGTTAGTGCCATTCCTTGCACCGATAAAGGGGTGTGACATTGACCCCACTCTTGACCTTAGGCAGGGGAGATGATATTGTTTCGTGGAGATTTCTGTGTATTTTCGTTTACTGTCGTCTACATTTCCATTAAAATATATTATTCTCAAGAGATTTTCTTTTTGCGGAATTTTTGAAGATACTAGCTTCTATACATATTTTTCAAGTATCGAAACAAACAAATGCCGTTTTTTTAGAATTAAAAATATAGTTTTTCTCAGCTATCATAAATATTTATCAATTTTTTAATGATTTAAAGAGAATTCATTCTATAGTTTGTAAATTTTTTTAAAAAATTGAACATATTCGATAACACAAAATAATAATTAAAAAAAAAGGAAATGATAATTTTAATTTTGTGACTTGCCATTTTCTTATTAATTTAATATTTTTAAATAAAAGCAAAAACTTATGAATTCTTATTTAAAAAATTTCTATAATAAACAAGGAATATATAATTATTTAAATTTACCCAGCTGAAATTTGCTGAAAACATACTTAATAATAAAAAAAATTGTGACACTACTTTTAGGATTTATTTCCGACATAGAAAAAAAGGCAATTAAAAAATACACCATATAATAACAAAAAAAAAAAAAAAAAAAGGTTGCAAAAATTTATATTTTGGTACAAAAATCATGCGAATGGTATTTATTACTCAATAGAAGAAAAATTATTGTTAGCTAAATGGTGGAGTTTTTATTAAAGTGAACTGAGTTAAGGGATGCTAACATTTATTAAAGCCAAAGAATTGACAATCAAAGTCGCTAATTTAACCTTTACTCTGCTGTGCTTTTTTTTTAATTCGTTAGCTTTTTTCTCTCATGATAGATTATGAAATTTTTTTACTTCCTCTTTTTTTTCGCAAATACTATTTAGATTCGGAGGGGGGAGGGGATTTGACATGTATTTAAATCTAGTGAATTACATATTCATTTTGGAAATTTTGAAGTATTAGTCTCTTTAAATGCGTTATAATCAAATGCATGCTGTGTATAAAAAGTTTGTGTTATGTATGACGCGTTAATATGTACAATAATCAAATCGTAGATTGTTTCAGGAAATTTAAGAACTGTCAGTCTTATGATTTAATTCGAACACTTCATTCCTAGGAAAAAAAAGCTTAGGGTTTTTTTTTAATCTTTTTTTTTATGTCATTGAAAATATGCTTTTTATATTTGACGTCAGTAAATATTTTAATATTTTGAAAGCATGCCGAATGATTCAGAAAAACCGCATCTTAAAATAGGAAGGCTAAATATTTTTAAAAACTATATAAATATAATCATTCTGTAGACAAATTTAATGCTTTATTTTAATTATTTTTTAATTTTAATTGAATGCTACATAACGCTAGAAAAAAATATATAGTTCTGACTCTCTTGCGTATTCGCCCTCCTAAGTAAAATGTGCGCACTTGGCGAATAAAATCTTTTTAATAATGTTCAGAAACATTGAAAGTAAAGAACAAAGATTTAGGAACAAAGATTCAGAAGAAAAATTTAAAGAATACGAACAAAGATTAAGAACGAAAAATTGAAAGGATAAGAACAAAGGCGATGCCAGTCGTTGAAAAATAGCGAAAACTGAAACTGCTTTAAAAGAGGTAAGAAGTCTTATTATTTTACACAGATTTGTTTCATTAATTATTTTCTTATAAAAACATGATTTTTTTAACTATTTCTAATAAAGAACTATAAATATAAATTAATAATAAATATTCAATAGAAAAGTGTATTTAATGTATTTGAATATCATGAACATTTTGATTATGAATATCAATTCAATTTGAATTGGATATCGAAGCAGTTATAAATATGTGATATTTTCTTGTATAATATGAAAATTTTAACTGTCGGAAATAACAAGATTTTATTCTTTCCCACGCGATCATTAAAACAGTTTCTGCGATTTTAGTATAAATCGGTGAAATATTTATTGATTACTCGTACATTTGATACATATTAAATTTTTCTCTTTTTAATAAGTTAAATTCCATGAATCTTTTAAAACGATTATTTTAGTTATAAGTTTAATAACCAGAGCAGAACAGGTTGTTAATATGATAATAAGGAAACGTTGGCGTGAAATGTTGTGTTTTGCATTTATATCATTTAAAACTTTATAAGTGAAAGCTTTATTAGCTTATATTATATTTTAAGTCTTGAAATGTTTACCCACTTGTTAAATTTATAACTATATCTTACAAATTTTTCGGTGTTAAAACTATTACCAAAATAACAAATCAATGCTTTTTGTTAGTTTTCCTCTGATAATTATAGTGATAGTTTATTTTAAACATTTTATTTTATTTTTAATCTTCTTGAATTGATAGCTGTATGGTTTTACATAACCATGTAACAGATTAATAAAACTTTAAAGTAATAATTTCAATATTTCTATATTGTTCTACCCTTGGATCCTTATGAAATTGCGTAATTTTTTAAAGTTTTGATTCATAATTTAGTCTTTATTAGTCAGTATCAAGAAATGAAATATTTCTGTAATTTCAGTTTGTTTAATTTTTTTTTGTTTGTTTAAAAACTCTTTTATTGAAAATTTTTTGTTTCTCAATAATATTTAAATAAATAATTAAGCCTATTAAATAATTTTTAATTATTATTTTTAGCAGTAATAAATTTAATAATATATTTAAAATAAGTATTATTTAAACTAGTACTAGTAATTTAATTATTTTTAATAATATTGTACTAAAAATTAGCAAGGTGCAACTACAATTTCAGGAATATCAAATAGAAGGGTGGGAGAAAGATATTTAAATAAGCAATTTTCGTTATGAAAATAAATTAAACTTTAATTATTAAAAATATTTAATATCAAATATTTATTACTGAAAGTATTTAAAATAAAATTTTACTCAGAGATTACATTCTCAGAGACATACTGTAAGTATTATTTAAAAAAATCTTAAAAGAGAAAATTTTATATATTTTCTTTTTATATTATCTGCATTGTTAATAGAAAATACCACACAATCCTTTGGTCAAAGGATGGTGACATTATTTATACGAATTCAAAGTTTGGAAAGAATGTAAATAAGAATATTTTCTCCTAATAGTTACTAAATAAAACTGCCATTTTATTGCTTTATGTTAACATTTTTTTTTAATAAAAAATGTGCAATTTTTTTCATCTGTTTGATATATACATATAATGTAGAAATTGCTAAAAAGTAAGCTCAAAATTAAAATTAAAAGCTAAAATAAGTTTAATTCATACTACTTTCTTGGTATAAATAGAATTTTCCTAGAAGGGGACCTCAAAATAATTTAGTGCCTGTGGTTTCATGCTGTCAAAATCCGCCACTGGTTGAATGTCAATTTGCAAACTCTAACATTCATGATTTTTTGTTTTTTTTTGTTTCTGCATTTCAAGCACATAATGATACTTTCGTCAGCTTTTCGCCATTGCACCATGATGCAGCTTTTCGCCATTTGCAATTAGCGATTTTGATCTCATTTCGGACCATAATGGATCCATATCCTAAGTAATTCGTGTCCTGACTTCCACTTTTGATAACACTTTGTGCAATAACAATTGTTTAATGAATGAATCAGATAATTGAATTTTCAATATGAAAAATGAAAAAAAAGAAAAAATTAAAATGACATTTATTACCAGACTTGCCCTCAGATGGCGCTACGGTACTCAATTCGAAAGAAGAAAAGCAGAATTGCATTATTGAAAAGACGAATTTCCGAACTGAGCTGGAGTTCGCTTGTCCATAAGAAGAGATTTTAAACGTTTGATCATTAAAAGTTTTTTCTTTTGTGTGTAAATAATTATGAGTTATATATGTTTATTTAATGTAATAATTCCAAGAGGTATTTCCATCCATCTGAGTGCAGTTGTACTTCTGAAAATGCATTTTTAGAAAACTCAAAAGAAATAAATTTTTAAAACATATGCAGAAAGTGCATGTTAAAAATTTCTTTATATCAGAATGTATCCAATGAATTACAAATAATATATATTTTTAAGTTAACAAAAACTGTAAAAGAAAAGATCTATGCAGATCAATAAGTGAATTAATTTTTTTTTTTTTTTTTTTTTTTTTTTTTTAATATTTAAGTTTCATTAGTTCAACTGATGTTTAACAAAAATAATAACCAAAAATAATTATTTGTTTAAGAATTGCAATATTATCCAATTTGAATATTCAAGTTATTTCAAATTATTGTTTCTAATAAGATTTCCATCCAAAGATTCAAACAGATTCAAAAGATCCAAAGATTCCGCCAGATTAAAAAAATTTCCAAGAAACTTGTTCAGATAGCCAAGAGAGAACTTCGAAAAGAATTATTCAGCGAAAAATTTGCATGAGATGTATAATGCTCGGTTATGTAGTCTTAGATAAATAAAGCCAACGAATTTTAAAATAAGTAGATTTTAGCATGGAAACTAAACATATGAATTTTTAAAGCATAATTATTGTTAAAGTTTAATTAGTTATGATCTTATTTTCTTACAGTTTTTTTTATTATTGAACAACATATTCTGAATATTATAGTAAAAAAAAAAAAAAAAAAAAAAAAAAATGCAAGGATATTTGTTAACACAATGTCGGTAGTTGGTGATAAGACGCAGAAAATATCGTTTTTTCTTATTGCCTCTTCTTTTTTTAGTGACATAGTTTTGTATATAACAAAAATAAATTGTTGATTAAATATTTTCATTTTAGAAACTTTTTGAAAATGTTATTTTTTGCTAGGTCTCATGATTGTGCAGTTATCATGTTTGTATATTATTCCATTTATAAGTAAATGATAGGTGCTTATAATAATAAGTGATAGTTAATAAACTATAATTATTAAGTGAATGTAATGAAACACATAGAAACTTGAAAATATACATTTACTCATATCTTAATATATTATCCTAATATTTTATAATTCATAGAATTTATATTTTTTTCGAATTTATTTATTTGTAAATTTGGCTATTGACAACTTTTTAAATGAACTGTTTGCAGACATTTTTCTGTCCAGCCTATCAGCTAACAAATATCCGAAGCTGGAAGTTCAACATTTTTCTGAATAAAGTACTTAAAAGATTTTTATCATTTTCTTTTTGACATGATATTTTTTTCCTTTTCTTTTCATTTTATATCAACTTCAAAATAAATAAATAAATAATTAAAAAAATCATTTGTGTGACTAAAGTGTCAAATTAATTGCTTTTTTGTTTAAATTTTCATCCAGTTTATCTTTTGAAAAAATCCTCGATGTTAACAAACTAGAGTGTCTTGAAATTGAATTTTTAATACAACAATGTTTAATGATGAGAAAAGAGCATGTTTTTTGAAACAGTGCCAGTTTTTTTTTTTTTTTCCCTCGATCGATTTGGTCCAACTTCGATACTAATTTATAATTTTGAGGTAAAGATCACATGCTTAAAATGAACAAATTTTACGTTTTCGCGTTAATGAATAGATCGGCGAATGTGTGTCAATCCGATGAAAGATTTGGCTCAGAATTTATTCACAGCTGCAATGATGTCATTTTTATAAGATTGTATTCAATATACACTGATGATAAACACTCTTCTTTGATACATTTCAATCAAAATTTGACATAGATCTATAATTTGGTCATAAAGATCATATGTCTAATTTCATCTTTCTAACTTGTTGCGCTTTTTTGAGTTCTCGTTTTCAAAGGCAGATAGAGATAATTCTAAAATATGGAGTTAATTAAAAGCTAGAGTTTAAACACCATCCTGCTATATATCTCATATGAAAAAGTAAAAGAGAACTTTTTTTAATATTAAACAGAATAGATTTCCAATTAGACAATTCAAATGGTTGAGAGAAGGGTGCAAGCAGGTCGATTAAAAATGCTGTCATACTAATCCCAAAATTAATTAATTTGTAAGAAAGGCAATTCGGATGAATTATAAAATGTTAGGATAGAATTAACTTAAGTATAAATGATCAAATTTATATCTGCTTCATTGCAGATAGTAATCACACAATATTGTGTACAGGCTTGAATGCCATTCATAATACAACTTCAAAATAAATAAAAACAGATATATGTTTGCAAAGTTACTAAAGTAAAAATAATTAATCTAAAATAAATAATATGCAAGTTGACTAAATTAAAAAAGATTTAAATATGAAACAAAAAAGAAGAAAAAGAGAAGTCTCATTAATATGCACTGTTAATGATCACAAATTGTCTAAATCAACCAATGATGTTAACTCCCTTCCCCCCACTACCACATTCCAGCTGAATTTTTTGAAATTGAAAATTTGAGTAAATGTATTCATTTGATAATTTCTTCAAAATAAAGACGTCTATTCGGCATTAGGGGATGACAGCCTTTGCTGTTAAAAACCCCAATTTATCCATTTCAATAATAATAATAATAATAAAGACGTATGTTTATAGAATCGTTAGTTAAAAACAAATTTTGCACTTTATTATGAAGTTAAATCATGAAATTATTGAGTGAGGTACCAAATTTAATTTTGAATTTTATAATTAATCTTGTAAATAAAAAAATAATAAAAATAATGGCTGTGATGTAGCAATAGAAAAGGGACATTCACACAGCAAATGAAATACCAAATTATATTTATCTTTTGATTGGACAGCGAATAGAATCGTAGAGACTATTATCTAAATAAATATTATTTTGCTTTTACCAATTGCGAAAGAAAAGTTTAATTTTGTTTTTCATCATATAGATAAAAATCTTCTATTGATGCCAACTTGTTTGGAAAAGCAGAAAATATATTAATTTATAAAATGAAGTTTATAAATGAGGAAAATACATTGATTTATAAATTTTATTTCCATTAACTTTAATTTGCAAAAAAAAAAAAAATCATCGAATGGAAAAATATCGATAAATTTAATTATTAAAAATTAAAAATAACAAAAATACTTCTAAAATTTAAGAGAAAAAAAAAGAAAATGCTTTAATACAACACGCATTTCATTTTTGATTTCTAGGAATTTATTATTCTAATTCTATCATAAAAATATTGAACAAAATATGAAAAAAAAAAAAAAAAATTCTGAAAATGAATAATATTAAATAAGTATATTAACATCGTGAGCTAATATTAAAGAAACTTAATGAAGTGCAATTAAGAAGGAACGATATAATGGGATCTTATCAAAAAATTTGCGTGCGGGATTTGAGATTTTTTTTTTATTTAGCTACACGATTTTAAAGGAATATTAGGATACTAAATCCTAATGAGTAACAATTATAGTTTCTTACAAGTTTATCCTGCTTAAAGTCAGGTGCGTAATTTAATATACATGAAGGAAAATTATAGTTAACATCTTTGAGTTTCTAATATCAACTATAGAAAAGATGGAAGCAAATTTTGATGCTTATATAGCGATTTCTTATAAGATGCGTGGGACTAATACTTTAAAATGAAATAAAATCTATAAATAAATAAAAAAAATATCGCGACTCCTTGTAACCCAAGAAAAAAAAATTATTATCTAAGCATTAATTATCCTGCATTATTTTATAACATTTTCATGAGTGCAACAATAAAGATGGTATATATTAATTTTTGTTTAATTTTTATGATATTTTTCTATTTTTACAATATTGTAATATTCTTATTGATTTTATAAAATTTCAATGAAATGATTAATAAAAATAAAGCAATTTCGATAACTGTAAATATCGTTTTTCTTTAAATTATAGAATAGAATATATGTTTAATAATAAAAAATTCTATACAAAGAAATTTTTTAAAACACTGCATTTCCTTTTTTTATTCATAATTTCGTAAAATTTATTTATATTTTAAATTAACGAAACAGGCTAATCAGCATTAAAGCTTCTAGATATATTCTGAAATGATAAGATTTTGTTGGTCTCATAAAAACTAAGATTAATATATATCAAAAATTATTTTATTCTCCTTAAACATTCTTATTTGATCATTCTGTAACATATTACTAATTAAAATAAAAATAATTAAAAACTTTAATTAAAATTTCTTATATTTCAGTTCTTAATTTATGTGATTTCTTATGAACACCACGGAAATGATTGGAATTGCCAAATTAATAAATAAAAATAAAAGGAATTATTTTGTTTCACTTGAAGGATACGAATAAAAAAAAGAATGGACATTTATACTATTTTTCAAAAGATATTTTTGTACATTATAGCTCAAAAGGTGGAATCTCAAAAATGGATGTCATATTGGAAATTAGTCATGTTTTAAATGTATGACAAGCAGCAGAGTAGAGCACAACTTTACTCAAACAGAAAGAAAAAAGAACTTGATTTTGAAATTTTATTTTAGCTCTATATTATGCCTTTATAGTTAATTTTCATTCTTTAATAAAAGTATCTGCATCCATGGCTGGTAAGTAATTTATCAGTATTAGATTACATACTTATAATATGTTACTTACATACTTATAATATGTTACTTACATACTTATAAGCTTATACTATTTTTATTAATTATAAGGAATGTTTAATATACACACTTATTTGTAAAAAAAAAAAGTTTCATAATTTCAAAGATTAGTTGGTAATAGGAATATTTTATGTTCTAATTATTATAAAGGACATTAAAAAATCAAAACATTAAAATGAAATTATGAATGTTACTGTATCGTAAATTCCATCTTCGGACACTGTGGGTTAATCTTTTGTCAGAGAATGATGACTAGTTGCCACTTTTCAAAAGCAAAATCTGATTCAACCAATTTTTATAATTGCATGATTATGGTAAAATTAGGTATTACTGAAATTTGTCCTGTTCTATGTTAAACCACTGACGATCTTTGAGAAGAAAATCTAGACACTGAATTTCAAGGAAACAGAAAACACAAAGCAACGCTTAGAAGGACATCAGAGTACAAGCTTACTGCGGAAGAAGGAATGTTCGCATTGTGCTGCACGCGATTCACAGCTCGCTTATTATACGTAATATTTCAGCGTTAATGTTGTAGTTTTCTTGAAATAACAGTTATTTTCCGATTTTCTTGAACTAGGATTGAAAAATCTTTGTTATAGATTAGAAAATAGACTTGATGTAACTTTTGTTCTTGAAGAAGGTTGTTGAAATTGGACATGCCGAGTTCCTTGTTAAGCCTAAATGAAGACGAGGTGCTATAGCTTCATCATTGCTAAATTTGTTTTCAAATTATAGTTAGGACATAACATTGTTTTTGTTTAAGGAGGGTATTAAGAATCGCATTTGATTGATATTCGAATGCCACACGTGTTATACTTGTAGCGTGGTACGCGCCATAATACATTTTTCTGCATAGGGCTCCATAATGATGCTTTGTTTGGGCAAGATAATGTACGATTGATTCGTTTTGTTGCGTGGAAGTGAACCATTTTATACACAAAACATCGTTCAAAGGTAAGTTATTCTGATATACAATGATTTTTAAATTCTTATTTCATATACATTCAACTTGCTTTAGATTTTGTAAGAATTTGACACCGTTGTAATTGAGGTTGTGTATGAACCTTGTATGTAGTCATTGTGGAAATTGAACTCATTTCACGTTGTTCCTAAAATATAACAATGAATTCGAACAAAAAACTATTGATAAGTCATTCTGTAATTGTTTTTTGTTTATTTGCACGAATGAAATGGAATCCCAGTTTGTTTTATTGCCGTATTTCGAAGTTTTTTATGCCATTCTAATTATACAAGGCAGATAAGGGCTATATGTATTTAACTTCTTTATAATAGCCATCTTATAATTAAATTATACCATCTATTAAAAACTTTTATTAACCTTGTATTAAAATATTCTATCATTTTGAATGAAGTAATTTATCCAGTAGAATAGAGAATGCTGTCATTCAAAATCATTTAATTTTTGCTTATAAATAGCTTTAATATAAAAAAAGGATTTTTTCGATAATTTATTATTGTTTCTTTTATTGTTCTAAGCAAATTAATATGTAATTCGTAGTGATTGCGCATTTTGCTTCTTTTTTCTATACAAAACACCATAAAACTTAAGTATCTCTCAGATTATTAATTTTTATCTTATTTCAAATATGTTGATTTATATTTTACTAAGCCCTCGCAATTATCGATCAGTTTAATATACATATATAAATTTTGCAGGGAGAAATCAAAACATGTCTAAGCATCATATACTTATGTAATTAAATTGTGTGTATGTGATATGCAGAAGAAAATATCAGTTATTGTTCTCAAGCAAACTGTTTTTGAAAGTATGTCAATAGATATTTATATGGAGGTCATTAAGTTTTCATTTGAAAATAGAATATGAAATTTAGCCTATACATTATTAGCACATGTATTCTCCAAGTATGCAATTTCATTTAATAACAGATTATAATCTTAATTTATTATCAGTCCAGATATTTTTTATAAATTATATCAAAAATTGTAATTATTTCTCCCAAACTTATATAAAAAGGAGAAGTTTTTTAGATGCTAATATGTTCTGTCAATATATATATGTATGTATATATATAATTTCAAACTGTACTGGCTAAGATCAGTTTATAGGAAATAGAGGACCAGTCTTAGTATCAAGTTAAGATATTTCTAATTTCTATTATTTTTTAGTGATTGTAATTTTATTGCTTCTTTTTAGTTGTAAATGCATGAATTTTGGGAATAAATCCATGCTGTTTAAAAGTAGTTACAATCCTAAATACCTGAAGTATGAATTTCAGAAATAGACCCATACTTTTTAAAGGTGATTTCAAATCTAAGTTCCTGAAAAATTGTTTCAATTATTTTAAAATAAGGGAAACTAAATGGATTGTTTTCAAAATAATTCTCAAGCATTATTTTTTTTTAGTACTCAGATATGCTTATTCATAGAATTTCTTGCTTAAATGAGTCAGCTTTGTTAAAAGGTGATCTAAATTTAATTTGAAATACATATAGTTGTGCTTGCATTATTAATAAAGATCTGTTGATAATTAAATCTTTTTTGTATCTATTTATGTCTACTGAACTATCTGATGACATTTGTTTATATTTTAAAGCTTTATAGAGATAAAAATGGATTTGGCCTTTTTGTAGATAAAATTGATAATTGAAATGAAGCATTAAAATAAATAATATAAATATTAAATAGTGATTAATAATTTTTGATTTGCTAATCTATATAGATTGATAAATAAAAAGAATTTAAATTGAGCATAATATAAAATAGGTTCTTTGTTCTATTGATAACTTTCTTTAAACTGCTATTATTATTGCTGTTAGAAGAATTGTTCTATGGTCTTGAGTGATTATTCTATGGTCTTTCTATCAGAATAATAATCATTTATTTGCATAGAATTGTATCTTTCAAGAATAAAGAAAAATTTCTTTATCTGTGTGATATTATTATTGGCAAGGAAGAATTTTTTATTTTATAGAAAATGAAAGGTGGGCTTTCTTAATCTTGGCCATTTAATGCAATCTTGTAAGTAAACAAACATATCTTTGTAGACTGCATAATATCCCATTGTAGGCATCATCATTTTAAATTTCTAACATCTTGAATGCAAATCATATTGCTTTAAGTTTAGGTAAGATACTGAACACAACAATTTTCAAAATAAGCTTAGTTAGATCTGAAAGCATTTATGATAATATAGTTGATAGTTCAGTTTGCTATATTTTTTGCCTTCGAAATTGTTATCGACTTTTCTGTTAGATTCCTTTTATAAATGTTATTTATTCATGCTAGGTCATGAAAATTGATTCATAGAAAAAAAAATTATTTTGTGATATGTCATTACTGTGACATAATTGTTATCTTATTTATAAATGAAATACTTTCTAAAAGTATCTTCTTATTACAATTTATCTCATTTCCTTGTAAATTCCTTTCCAGATTTAAAAACAGATATATTTGCTGAAGCATATATATCTGTTATTATAATGATGCTGAAGCATGCCTACCTATGTAAAGAATGTTTAAAGTGCTTTTACCCTTAATAATATTCTCTTGTGCTTTTTTTTTTTTTTTAAATCAAACTCCTTTTTCAACTTTTTGATTAGTACAAGGTTTTTGCATACAATTCTTTATGTAAAAGAAAATAGACATCAAGTATTTGTAGCGATTTTTCATTTATTAAAATTTTAAACATTTTGTGCTTTTTTTTTTTAGTTTTTGTATATTTTAATATTCCCTAATCTTATATCATTCAATATTGAGAAGTTTGATTTTTGCATTAATTTTTTTTTGTGTTTAATAAATGTGATAAATTATTTTTTAATTTTATAAAAATAAATTATCAAATTAATGCTTTTATAAGAATTATTATTTCTCAAATCATTTCTGCAAACTGACAAAATAAAAGCAATGAAATAATTTTGTTTTTATTTCTTGGTTGTTTAGCATTCAAAATTAGTTTGGTTAAAATATTCAATTTATTTATTCTCTCATAATTGAACATAGTAAGTCAAATCTACCATAATTTGTTCACCTTTACCACTTAATCCATCTTTGTTATTCTTACAAAATGTGAATTATTATACAGTATCAATCTTTTCTTTTCTTTTTTTTTTTTTTTAAAGATATAGGCAACCTCTGCTTAATGAGCATTTTGTATTCCAAAACAATGGAATATTGATATGTCTAGTATTAAATTGCAGAGAAAATTATTTTACTAAGGCATATATATGATAATGACAATTCTGTATAGACCTATGATTGTATATTGATACACATACATGGTTAATTAAGGGACTAATGGTATCTATTTTACACAATCAACATACTTAAGATCTCTGATTAGATTATATGTTTGAAAGATGTGTTCAGAATACTTAAGTTAATACTATATTTGTGCATTCTATTAATAAGCTTGTCATCTAACTGAAATAGTAGTATTTAATTCAATCAAGCTTGAATTTATGATCCTCAATCTACAAAATATAACTTTTACTTACTGCTTATTTTTTAAACTTGTATTGGGTGGTGGTAACATTTTAAGAAATTAAAAGTTTAATTTGTTAGAATTTATAACCAGAAATTTTTTTGTAAATCAAAAGAATTACAATCTAAATATATTTTTAAGTTCAGAAAATCATTTGTGTTCAAGAAATTTATAGTTGTTGAATGGTTTTCATGTTAATCAGAACTGTCCATCCCTGGACAAAATGAGATGATATCTTATCTGTCATAAATGTCTTCAGAGTAAAGGAAAAAAATTATGTTACTAATAAGTATGGCCCCTAATCAGTTAAAGCTCTGTGCTACCCTATTTGTATAAAAAAAAGTGATTTGCCAGGGTAAATTCTTGATTTATAAAAATTTCCATAAGAGCATCAAAATCTCATTGATAAAGGTTAACATTGAAATGAAATATAATGGATACATATTGTGACATAATAAGATAATTGTTTAAGTTCAGTATAATATTACATATATACAAGAACTTGGACTTTTCTGTTATGGTTGTGTGAAAATGTTCTATCCAGGATTACATCTATTATAGTTAATTCTGAACTAGAAATAAAGCAGGAATTTCTACCCTCAACCTTTTTTCCCTCTTTTCACTGATGCTAATTTGAAGCCTAATAAAGATATTGTTCAATTGTTAGATAAGTTAAGAGTTAAAATTCAATAATTTTGCAAGATATATTATTAGTGGAATAAAATTTTTTAATGTTAAGTGCTCAAGATTATTCTCATAAAAATGTAGAATTTGAAAGAATGGTCTCATGAGACCTGATGATTCATGCAACATTAAACTTCACATTTTTTAAAATTTAATGCTAATTCCAAAGTTTAAAGTTTTTAATTCCAAGATAGATCTAGTTATTAAGCTTTATTTGTTCTCATTGTATTGCATCAACTTCCCTGTCCTATCCAGAGCTATATTTATGTTGGTATGTAAAGGCTTTAAAAAATAATGTTTTTATATCAGAATCAGGTAATCAAACTATAGCCAATGTAATAACAAAAAAAAAAAAAGTATAATTAGTATTTTGGATATTTTTCATATTTGAGTTATTTGTTATTGAGTTAGTTTACTGGGTGATTGTTTACAAGCTTCAATTAAATTTAAAGGATTCATTTTCTAATTTCAAAAAGTAGCAAACTAGCCATTAATTTACTATAAGCATTTGTAAATTGATAAGAGAATAATTGATGTCTTGTTCCTTAACGATTGCTTTAAAGCTGATGCCACAAGATATGTTCAACAAATGTTAAACATGTTTCATAACTAAACTCAGTGTTATATTTCAATTCAATCTAAATTTTGCAGAAAGCTGATTCATCTAAACAATTTCATTTTTTTGAAGGATAAAATGGAAATCTATGCCCATAACCTAATTATTATACCGTATTTCTTGCACAACAATCAATTTATTGTTTCATACTTATCAAAAGCTTTTAAATTAAAAAGAAAACAAACATGTGTTGTTGATGGGACATCTTAGATGCTGAAGAAAATGAAGTATATATTCTATTTTGTCTTTCCTAATTCTAAAGTGGTCTACAAGATTATTATTGTTAATAAAATCTTACTTGACAACGTCTTCTCCCAGACTTTGGTTGTTACGTATGTAATGACTGATCTCAAATTATCAAGTAAAATATTTAATTTACTAAGCTTACACATAGACACATTTAAAAGATTTGCTCTATTCCATTGCCAATTAATTCCCCCCCAAAAATTAAAGACTTCTAACTATTTGTTTTGCAAAATCTCTAAGGTTAACTATAATTTGATATGTATTCCATATGCCAGAAGGGTTTTAAATATCTATTTTAACAAGAACATTGTAATATTATCCTCCTTCTTAAATAATTTTTCATAAAAACAGTATTTTCCAAGATTTGTTTTTTATGGCATAAGTCGAGCCTAGATAATTGAGCCATATTTCACTAATAAAGGAAATTGAATCACTCTAAAAGTGTCTGCTTAGAATATCAACAAGAGCATTATTATCCAGAATAATATTGTCAGTATTTAATATTCATTTTGTCTCCTCAAAATGAAAATGTTTTTTTCTAAAACTTTTAAAAAGAACTAATATTGTCAGTTGCATATGTGATCATTGTACAAACATATATATATATGTACATACATGCATATGTACAAACAAACACATGTAAACATAGGCTTTTGTATTAAGTTATTTCTTTAAGCAAACAATAATACACTTTTTCCTATATTTTATAAATTGTAATATATAAATGAACTGTTTTTAAAATTAATTTTGCCATTCAAATGTGTATACACTCTAAGGGAAACTTGTCTTGTTTTTTAAAACTTTATATTATTCCTTTATTTCAGAAATACTATTTCATTTGGGAATCTTCTTTGCTCCCTAAGGAATTTTGTGGTATTAAATTTATTCCAATCAAATTTGTTTAGCTTAATTTGTAGTTTTGTACATAAATGTTTTTTTGTTACCCTTTATTTATAGACATGTATATGGCAGGTTTAGGCATATCACAGCTTTATTCTGAGGTCCCTCTTTTAACTAACTTGTCAAATTAGCTTGGTATTTCTGTGCATTTTTAACTTAATGATTAAGTTAATAATTTATTTTAGGTTGTGATAATTGTGAATGCATGTTTTAATTCATAATGAGTGCTCACTCTTGTATGTGTACACATTATTTATGCAGATACTCAATATTTATAAATACTGCAATAACTGAGTGTCATGAAACAGATAGCAATTTGGCCATTTATACTTGGCAAAATGTTAATATTATTCCAGTATTTTATAATTAATACAATTTATATTTTTTGCCATCATATTTATTTGACAACTCATTCAGCAATATCTTTTTATACTACTTCTTGTAGTTTTGTTGTCTTTTAATTCAATGGATTTCACTGCTCAGTTGAAATCCAATAGGCATCTGAGATTTTAATTGTATAATGTTTTCTGATAACATGACAGTTAATGCATATTTTTAATAAGTTTTTTTTTGAGAATTTAAAAAAAAAATGCTTATTGATGATAATAAGCATTTTGCTCAAATGAGTTTAAAGTGTAGCAAAATAGGAATTATATGTCTAATCAAATCCTTTTACTTTTTTTCTATTTTAGTTCCTATTGACTAATTGCATATATTTACATAATAAACATCATTTAAATGAAAGATTAATTTTGCTAAGTGTTGAAAACAAATATCACCTAAAAGTCCCCTCCCCCTCCAAAATAAAAATCAACAATATGAGCATATTGCACTTATCACTGTATTCCACCATTGTAAAATAATTTAGTATCCACAGTTCTTCATATTTGTTTATGTATCAAATTTTATCATGTACTTGAACATAGAAGAATTCATTCTCTTGGCAAAATAATATTGGAAGTTATAGAAGACTGACTGTATTATAATAGTAAATCAATTTTTTTTTTTAATGTTTTGCATTGAGTTTCATTTTTTACTTAAATTGAACATTGTTCATTTCAAAATGTGTTTTTGAGCTGTGAATTTTGCCAAAGGTTGGCCAATTTGAGGTCTTGTTTATCATATTATAATTTAATAGTAACTTTAAATTTTCACTGATTGTAAAATTTTATTATATTTTTCTTGTGTTTCCTCTTCATTTTGTTGTAAGGAATTTTATTAAACACCATTCAAGAAATTACCCATTGTTTTAAGTTAAATCATAGTTCTAATTAATTTTTTTATATTAAAAGATATATTCCAAATTTACAATAAATCATTTACCTTTAGTAAGTTATGTTTTCCTAAAAATGGACTTCTTTAAATATTGTGCTAACAATTAGAAGTTTTAATCTTTTTAATTAATTATTTTAATTCTCTTATTATATTATTTTAATTTTACTAACTGAAAGTTTATGAATCAAATAAAATAATATTACATTGAAAAAGCATCAACCTGATGAATTGTTCATACAAGTTAATTTTAAAGTTGCATCATTAATTTATCGATGTTTATATCTAAATCTATAACATTAAGTAAAAGATTAAACATATTATTAATTTTTTCCCCTATGTGTCATAGTTTTGTTCAACTCTGGCCTTTCAAAAAAATATTTCATTTTTATCTTTTGGAATATTTTATCCCGAAATATTCACTTGCTTCTCAGAAATTATTGCAAATATTGGATCTCAGAAATTTAGTTTTTTGAAGCATGGGGAATCGTAATAAACTATTTTTTTTCTTTCTTTTGACCAAACTGATCTATAGTGGATTGACATATGTAAAAACCTTGAAAATGAATCATTTAAGTGTTATTTTGCAATATAGAACAGCTTAAATTCTTTTCAAAAGAAAACATGCTTTTTGTTAACATGTATAATAGTCGTCTTTTCTTTTTGCAAAATTTCCTGTTAGTCCTTTTGGCTTTACGAATTTATTATTTTTGCACAATTTTTAACCTATTTGATGCTTATGTATAATTATTTGTAATCCAGAAATTGTAATAGTTTTGTAATTTCCTATCTTTTTATGAATAGTTGTGACACTATTCCTTTCTCGTATATAAAGTATATAGGAATTATTGTAATCGTCAGAAAATTCAAACTAAAAATTGTGATGAATCTCTATTTTTATGACTTCCTTGAGTTTGAAAAACACAGTCTTGGCATTGTCTGTTTATCTGTGTACATGATAACTCAAGATCTTTTGAATTAGGCAGATAAAATTTGATATATATACTAACAACAAAATTTGTAGATTTTTATCAAGCTTTGAATGAAATTGATTCACAGGAAATGAGTCGGTTCAAATAAACTCGCTATCTTGAAAATGCAAAGAGTTAGGCAGAAAAATTTTTGTTCAAAGTTTTGTCATTTAAAATATAGATTCTTATTAAATTTTGAACCAAATCTGTCTTAGGGTTGATTATCTGTACTGTTGTATATATGCAAACATAATAACTTGTAAACAGAATAATTTAAATCGATGAAACTCGGCATGTTATCTTGTGATTACAACTGTTCCATAGCAGATTTTGGTTTCATTTGGTTGGTAAAAAGATGTCTGAAATGCATATTCGCACAATAGATTCAGTAGAAATTTTAGATTCATACTCAAGATTTATATTTTGTAAATACTGTTCATTTGTGCCCTTACTCAAGCTTCATAATTTTATGTGAAGGCAGAAGGTAAAGAATTAAATTTAATTGAAGAATATGCAAAAAAGTTTTGGGAAGATCATTCACAGTGGCTTTTGTTTAATGTTAGTTAAAATTCATTGTGTAATGTATACAATAAGTTTTCAAAGATATGTTTACATTTTCATTCCTGAAATTGCATCACCTTTACAATTCCAGGTTGCTGCAATATTCTAAATCATGTGTTAACATGAATTCTGAACTTCAGATATTCAGAAGGAAAAATTCATATCAAGGTTGTTTTATGATTCATGCTGTAATAATTGATTATGTGAAATATAATTGTTGAGCATGTAATTTGTTTGTGCTATTTACCGTGTTTTTTTTTTCATTGCTTTATATTAAAATAGATGGAATATCTGAAAGATTTATATGCTTAACTCATTACAGCACATTTCTACTTCTTACACATATTTTTCTATAGAAAACTGGATGGCTTTTAGCTGCTATTTGATACAATGCTGTTAGTTAAGGTCTTTAAAAAATTGGATAAAATATAGGAACTTGTAAAAAAAAAAAGTTTGGGAATTTTCACAGAATATTGTTTTATAATTTTAGTTCTAACTAAACAATTTATGTAAAATTGAATCTTTTTTACATTGTGTAAAAAGACTGTACACTTATCACCAATGTATACATTTTCCACTGTTTTATATATTCACTGTTAAAGTGATTTCAAGATATTTGATGTTTATTACTATACTTCTACTTGAAAACTGACTAAAAAACTTCATATGCTATTGAAGAGTGGGACTTGTTTTAGATGGTACAACAATGTGCAATAAAAGAATAGTACAATAAAACATAGATGAATACATGAAATGATCGTGATTCATTTTTCAAATACATGTGAATTTCTGAAAAAACTGCTATTAAGTTTTACACTTTTTTAAAATTTAACTACCTGTTGAGTTTGTCAAAAAAAAAAAAAAAAAATGGGCACTGAAATTTTGTATTTGAATTACCTGAATAATGAATCGTAGAAATATAACAAGGAGACAGGTTCTAGAAATTTTACTTGTATGCTTAAAAATAAATATGACACAGACTAAGAATAAGAAATATTTTCAAACAATTGATTTTTGGACCAAGTTAATGATGCTTCATTAATAATTTGATTGTTATGTATTTGAAATCAAGACTGATGAATCAATTTATGTACATATTCATGATGACACATTCGTATTTGATTAAATGTTATGAGAAATGGGAACATTCTCTGAAATCATGTTACTAATAAACAAAATATTATGGTTCATTGTCTTAAAGTTATTGTGCAAAATATTTAATTGGAAAATGATAAGGTGGAATGTAGGTGAGGATATCCAGGGCACTAGCAATGGAAAATAAACATGAAGACAAAACATTAATATATTTATATCAATTTTAAAAGTCAAACATGTTGAGGAAGTAAAAAAGTAATACCATTTCCTGGCTCCATTTTGTCTTCTTAAGCCAATAATGATGACTAGGGGGGGGGAATCATATCAAAGCACTTATCCTTTTATGTCTCCCAGTGCTTCAGCTCAATTCTGGGTATCATTATAGATAGTTATTTCCCCAGTATCTCTTCTGATAATATATGATTAGTATTTTTAAGGGCTATAGTAATAAAAATAATTTTTTTAGAGGCAATAGTGATAAGGTTTTGGCTTCAGGACCATAGGTTTGCTGGTTCAAATTCCAATCCCACTGAAGAACTGCAGTGAAGATATGTCTTGGACACATTAAATGCATCAGGTTTTCATGATGTTATAGTGTAAAAGTTGGGAGAGAAGAGGGAAAGTTCAGATGTTAACTTTATCATCTAACCATGGTTTAAAATTACAAGATCTATAAATGGGACATAAATATATTAATCTTCATTTATATATAATTGGGATACAATATCCCTTGTATTTTTTCATGATTTCCAATGAATTTTTAATAAATCACTTCAAGATATACTTCTTGTTTTATACTTATATTTTGCTAATGTCCAAGATTTTTTTTTTTTGTATTAAAGGAGGGGGAAAGATGCCTTCCCTCTCGGCTAAAAACTAATCGCTGTTTTTTTTTTCTTCTGGTTTTTCATTAAACTTGCATGTTTATGGATTTCCAGTGTAAAAATTTACTTTATGTATTGAATGTTTGAGAGTAAGATTAAAATCTACTAAAACAAATCCTTTATATAAATTCTAGTCTATTAGTTATATAAATTTGGTCTATGATCTGTGCTACAAAAAGGGGGGGGTAAGATAAGAGGTCCAGGGCATCACTTACCCTTATTAAACTACAATACTATTCCTCTTCTAATTTTCCATGCTTGGTATTAAAAAAGAAAGCATTATTACTTTGCCTTCACTCTGCATTTCAAAATTGGCATCTGTGTCATCTATATAATCCTTTCCTCTAATTTTAACATTATTGGATAAATGACTATAAAAATTTATATGGAAATATATTGGTGTCACCCTTCAAGACTAAGTTGTTTGCTTTGACATTATAACAGTACTATGCTTACTATCCAAACTGGAAATAATAAAACTTTAATGCGATGAGTATTTATTTCATCAAAAATTAGTACTTGTATTTATTCGTACCATGTAATTGATTACTTTTTCTTTTTTTTCTTGCAGTTGTATTTTCCCCATTTGTATTGATGGTTGAGTCAGAGCTGAATGTTTAAAAAGGTATGTGAATTATTTTTATCAATAACAGAGGGGGGGGGGGAATCCTTAATTTTTTAAAAAGTTGCTTATAAAACTTGAAATGAGGATTGAACAAATGACTTTTGAAACATTGATGGTGTTTGGCCATAATGCACATTCTTAATGTTGCGATAATTAAAAAAAAAATTGTTCTATGACAAACCCCAACATTTTTTTTTTTTTTTTTGAATTATTTGAGGATTGGGGACAAACAAAAAAGGGAAAGATTTAAATGCACAAAAATTGTAGAGCTTATTTCCTTTGAACATGATTTTATCAAAATGAGTAAGTTATTCTTATGTTTCATGATAAAGTTATAATAGTATATTGTTCAATATTAGATAGTAGAAGTTGCACAGTTTACACTTCAGTTAAGGTTTATTTGCTGAAAAATGAAATTTTTAAAATCACCATTACTTAGAAGAAAATAAGGTAACACTTACATTTATTAATTTTTTTTTATTTTTCTTTACATAATTGTCAATTTCCTGTAAGAGATACATATGCATTTGAAAAAATAATTTCTTGTCTGGATAATTCTATAATAATTTTGAAAGCACTGTACTTGCCTTAAAAAGCTATTTAAAATATCTCATAGCATATTATTTAAAAATTATCATGTTTGTGTAGTTGAATTGCTATTCATGATCTATTTAGCTTAAATACAAAAGTTTACATGTAAATCAAAATTCTTTTATCCAGCAAGAAATGATTTTTCTCTCTTAAAGCTTAAAAATTACTATTTGGTCAATAATGCTGCATGTAATGTGCTGTAAGATTAAAAAAAAAGTTTCTACATAAACATAAATAGAATATTTTTCATGCAGTATAAAAAAGCTTTGGCTTTATCAGTCAAAGTCAGTTAATTTTGGCATGAATTAAAAAAGGCCTTACTCCTCCAGTCTTTGGAATGCTGGTTTGTTAAAAAAAATCCAACTAACAAATAAAACTTATTTGAGATTTATTATATTAATTTGTAGTATAAAAATATATGTCATGTGTGTAATTAATGCAGGTCACAACTTCAATTTAATAATTAAAACATATTCTTTATTTTCTTTCTTATGATAAAAAGATTTGCCCAATTGGAATATAACATCTCCTTTTCTTAGGTTGGACTTAATAAGGTTACTGATTCCTTGTATTGGGATTCTTTTAATTTCATATGTTAATTAAGAAAATGAACTTTGAATTTTGCAGTTTACTGTTCATTATTATTATTATTATTTTTAATATTAGCATTATCTCAGATGAACCAGTTCTTGTTAAGAGCATTCATAATTAAAAATTTTGAATTTGATTATGTTTTATTAAAGTGGTTGCAGTTAGCAAACAAAACAATTATTTGTTTTTGTTTTACAGTGTATAATATTTCCTTTGCCTGGCAAAGAAAAAAAAAAGTGTATTTTAATATGAAAATTTAAGAATAAATTATACATAGTGCATTTATTAATTTTTAAATAATAATTTCAGTATAATTTTTAAAGTAATATAATGGGCATGAAAATTCAATGTAAAGCAATTGTGGAAATGAAATATTTATAGTTGATTTATTATGATTATTGAAAAAGGTACAATGTATTTTTTTCTAATGGAAAAAGTAATTTTCTTAATAAAATATAAATCTTTTTAAAGAAGTAATCTATTTCTAAAAAAGATTTTCTTATGTCTTCTTTCTTGAATAATAAGAAGATATAAATATAAAAACATTTTCTTTTTTTCCTTTTGTATCTTTCACATTTATATAATTTTTTGTCTTAAAATTATTTATTAATATGAAAAATATTCCTTCATGAATATTTTCATGTAGGTATTTTAAAATGGTACTGCATAGTGCTAAAGACATAAATCTATATGAAATCTAGATTGGAATAAAAAGCACAGATAGTTTTTTTTTCACTAATTCTCGATTGCTAGTAATCGCGCGAAAATTCTAAAATCAAACATTTGCTAATTTTCGGCAATCCGTGAACATTTTGTTAAACCTCAGTGAAGATTAATTTCATACAATTGTCAGATCTGAATGAATTATGTATGGTAACACTATTTCGTTAATTTATCAGTACCGTTAATTGCCCATTGTTTCAACAACAGGTATGTGATTAAAGGATTTTGTACTTAAGTCTGTTATATTTTAAAACTAAATATTTTGATTATAGTAAAATTTTAGATAATTGTAGTAGCAGGTTTTAGCATGGTAATTTGTTTTAAAATTGAAAATGACATCGAAAATCGTGTATAGTACAATCTGCATACTGACTGATAGGCAAGAGCATTTCGTCCGAATGTTGAAAATGGACATAGCTTCTGTTTTAATTGAATAAATAGCTTTCTTTGTATTGCATCATGGATGAGTTTTAAAATTTATTCTTGTTAAAGTTTGTGATGTGAAAAATGAATAAATATTCATAATAATATAGTCTAAGGACCAGAATTGTTCTACCAGATTAGACATTGGTAGGTTTAAACTCGGAGCTAAGTTAACAATAACATTTCAGCAGTGATCATGAATATAAACAAGATCTTCTAGCATTTTGATTGTTTTAAAATGATATCTACAACTAAATGTGAATTTAACCTTACCATACTATTGCAAGGTTCCAAAAGGTAAGACACGTGGCGCCCGTTCATTCAGTTAAGAGAACCCCGTTAGCGGCATTGGACGAGTCGACCACACAGCTGGAAAATCAATCCCATAATTCTTGTGGCATCTGATCGCGTCGTTCTTAATGACCGCGCAAGCAATATCTACTTGGACATAAATTTTTATTTTGTTAAAAGTCTTAATCTAAATTTTCAGGGGTCAACGTTCCAAACTGGTAAGCATATTACTTTCTACAAACTGAAAACATCTCTTGTAGACTTACCTCCTTTCACCCATAACTTACCATGCAAGAAGTCGTGGTCTCTTTGTTCTTGAAATCCCCCTTTTTTTTTGCATCTGATGTCTTTTTTGTTTCTCAACTTTTTTTTTTCTGTCGGCTTGGTAAAAATAACTTGTAACCTGTACGTTTCTGTAAGAAAATCCCATTTTCTAGAATGCGAAGTACCATCTTTCTAACTATTAACAGAAGCACAACCTTAAGTTTAAATTTCAATTACATGCCCCAGAACGACAAGATAACGAAAATGAAATATAATAGAATAATATCTACTTAATTTATAAGTGATAATTTCAGATTTCTTAACCGATACATTTCAATATAGTTAGTTATATTGTTAAATTGTATCTTGCAATTTTATAAAAATATTTATTTTTAAAAATAATTTTAAATGTTTTTTCAAAATAAACGCATAACAAACTACGATTCCCCTTTTTAGAATTGGGAATAACCTTTCTGCATGCTATCGGTTTCAATTCTATTAAATTTAATAGGAAACAAGTGTGTGATTATATGCCAGAAAGTGCTAGGTTGGGCACTTAGAATATTCTTATCATTCCCAGCAAAATCGGGGCGGAGGTATGGACATTAAGTCCGTTTCGAACAATATATAAATAACGCGAAAAAAAACTGCCTACTTACTCAAAAAAGTGAAGAAACAAAGCTAAAATAGATCAACATATCAATGATAAACGCATCGCTTACGCAACATTTCTTATTTAGTATGAAAGGAGGGATCGCGTCATTGAAGTGACGCTACGATGTGACCGTTTCACTCATTCGCATTCCGCGATATCCATCCACGAAGCTAGGACTATTTTCCCGTTTCGTACTTTCCCATTCCCCCTTGGCTGTTTCAGTTCGCGAGGTTCTTGTTGGTTTTCTTTCTTGCGCTTCCACCTCACACCCCTCACCACTCCTCTTCCGCATTGGAATTAAATAAATAATAATAAAAAAAAGACTTGCATCTTTATGCAATTTCATTAATGTTCAAATTATAAGAGGAAAAAAACCCCGAATATTTTTACAATTTAATTTTAGTGTATAAAACCATTATTGCAGACTTTTTTAAGGGCTTTTATTCTCAATTTTTTTTTCTCTGCAGGGATTATATTTATTGTCGAAGGAAATTAACGCAGCTTTTTTTTTATTTGTGAGATCGAGAACATAAAAATATATTCTCAATCTAAAATGCTGTTTTGACCTTAGTTATTAGTTTTTAACTTTCATATTATAAGTAATGCATATTTATATATTAATATATATTTATTTATTATTGAAGTATATATTTATTATTGAAGAGGTTTAATTTTCAGCTTTTGTCTTTTATATAATATTTTTAAATTTCAATTTGCCCTTTGATTTTTACTATATTTCATGTTAGGCGTTCGTTTTCTTTAATTTCATATTTTTGTATGAAGGAGAATAATATATTCAATGTTTTTAACAATAATATAGTTTATAAAAATAGAATTTATTTAGAATAAGATTCTGATTACGTCTGTATATCGAAATGTTCGCGAATGTTTTTGGTTTAAAGTTTCATATTGTACATTTTTAAATATCTTAGTATTTCATTCCATTTATAAAATTTTAGCCCAACTTTTTATTTTAAAAAAAAAAAAAGACCTGCTTCATATACTCAATCCACAGTATTACAAAAACAACGCTGTTTAATATTATGTTACTTACATTAGCATAAATCCAAATAATAATAATATGACCTCATATAAATTCTAAAATATCCTTTATTCATTTATTATATTGTTCATTTGGATAACTTTTTTTTTAATACGAAGTATGAAATAGCATAATAATTTCTAACTGTAAGCGAAAGAGATAAGTTAAATGATTTATTTCGTAAAAGCTAATGAGGTATGTGGAAATTGCAATATATCATTTCATATTCGGAAAAAATACTTAACCTTTTTCTTATGTATTCTATGTTGTATAATTTCTTTACTAAATTCCAAAAATTTCGAAGAAACAAATCAAGTTTTTCCACTTCACTCGCATGTGCCCTTCTTCAATATGCAGTGTTGGTTTAAACAAATTTAGTTTAACCCTTTCGATTCATGCGTCGAGGCTTAGTGTCATTGTGATATATCATTTTCATATTCCTATTGGATAATTATTATAAAAGCGAACACTTTCACATTTTAAGAATTAATTTTTAATATTTAATATTTTTTAAGAATTAAAATAGATCTGCTACTATTTCTAAGATTTCTAAGCCCTGAAAGGAATTCCTATACTCGTTTAATAATGCATTTCATCACTTTTCGCAAAGTAAAGGATTAAATTGATGATAATCGAGTTGTGTTATGGAACAAAGCGCTTTCTCGATGATCCATTTAGTCCAAAATAGACTACAGATCGGAAATTTTCTCGGGAAGAACACATAAAAAATTTCAAAGTTTTAGAGTTATATATATATATATATATATATACTTACACACTAACAGATGGTTTCATATTGAAAGATTTTAATCAAACTTTGATGCATGTTTGCATTTTTATTGTGGCAATCGCATACGAAATTTCACATTCCCGGTTGTGGAGTTCAAGTGATCGTCTGTACAATTTTAGAAATGTTTTCTTTTTTCGAAATAAGGAAATCTAAAACGTAAACATGTATCGAAATCTCCAGGTCTATATATTTTAATGATTTCTTTGTTTATTTCATATACGAAAAAGCGGGAAAATATTAGTTTAGATCAAAGATGGTCTGCGGCACAAATTAATTATACTCTCAAGCTTTGTCTCATTTTTCATTTAAGGTATGAGGTCTTAGCAGTTTTGTAAGCAGCTTATTATGTAAAGTACTTTTGTTTCTCTTTTAAATAATTTCTTCTTTTTATTAGTGAAATATAATTATTTCATCTTTATGTATCGCTGTTTCATACCGATTTTCAGAGAATTGTGAAACGCATCCTTTCAGTTTCTTCCCTTACGATTAATCATATTTACGGAATCTTCTTTTTGTTATTATACAAAACTCTTCTCGTAACCCATGTAAAAGCGAAAATCCTTTTTTTAATCTTTTTTCAATCAAAAATCCTCTTTGATTAGTTTGTGGAAGTGTAAGACTGTCTTGAAATCAGTTCTACTCAGTTAATTTTGGTAATTTTGCTAATTAGCATAATTATTACCGAGACGACTTTTAGATCAGTTTGGATGGGACAATGCATCGTTTGGGATTGCCCGTAATTGCCAAGTTTTTGTATGTAAATTGCTTTATGTCTTTGGTGAAAATTTTATTAATCAGTCTTGACTTATAATATGAAAAGTGTTTGTATGCAATGTTCATTCTTTCGCATTTAACAGCCATGAATTTGTTACAGAATTGTAGTAGTAACAGCCAATGTTTGTTGAAGCCCGTATTTTAAAATGTAATGTAGAAAAGCTATTATTTAATATTTTGGGCTTTGTTGTTCGCACATATTAACCTGTTTTCCAGTTATGGCGGAAATATTTTACGTGAATTTAAAACAAAAACAAGCGGAATGCCGTTTTTTATTGATTATTGTTTTCCTAAAGAGCTTAATTATTAGTATTATTTGCAATAAAAATATGTAATAGAAAATAGAGAAGAGAATATTCCTTCTTCGCTGGATTATTATTGGCTTGTCATGTCATTTATTTTCCAATCATGACTTTGGAAAGGATACAAACAAGAATTGATGTGTTTAGGTTAATGCTATACTAGTGCTGCTAGTTATTTACAATGGGTTTACATTCAGTCCATCCAGTAAAACCACGTATGCGCAGAAATTGTTCAGTAGCTAGTACTTGTACCGTCAAGACAAGCATTGCCTATTCCGCTCTATCAGCGCAAGCGCGATCTTTTTTTCCTGCGCACGCGTGAATTTAATGGAATTTTATTACTGGATGAGTATAAACCCATCTTGAAGTGATGTCTAAATCACTTTCAAGTTAATTAACCATTCTCTCCTGTTAGTTATTGCAGAAATACATTGATATCACTTCGATTTGCATACTATGTTTCCCTGTACTTTCGGTATAAATGTTTCGATATTTTCGAGAAATTTTAATCGTTGTTATAAAAATGTGTAACCTTACTGAATTTTTCCTAATTTAGATAATTTTCATTTCTATTTTGAAATTATATTTGGAAGAAACTGTACATAATAACTATTGGTTTCATGTTGTATGCAGATGTCTTTAATCCATCCTCAGAAATAATTATTAGCTATATCTAACGTACCAAGTAAATACCTTGTCGTAATATTTTATGCTTGTTTAAAATCCGTTTGTTATAAAAGGCGCACAAGTTGACAGATTTGATTTGTTAGATTAACGTCGTACGTCATTTAGTTTGTATATACGAGGGCGGTTTAGGGCGGGGCTCATGGTTCTGAACCATCATCAAATGACAATGATATGAACCGATTCCTCATTTATCCATTTTGTTTTTTGCATTACATTAATTTGATAGCATTTGACCCTTGTTGGAATTAATTGGACCAAATGCAGTGTATCTTCATTGGAATTACATTACTAATTTGCAAATCTATGATATCTAAGCTACTTTCAGTCAGTCTACCGCTGGCTGACAATTATATACTTGTATGTAGTAATACGAACGATAATGTTTAGTAACAGCTCAGTACAAACCGATAAAGATACAATAGAATCTCCCTTATCTAGCAACAGTGGGACCCTGCCAATAGCGGATAAGAGTTTTCCTTATGAAAACATGCTTTTAAACTTGAGCCTTTCATGTTTTCTAACCCTTGGAGAAGTTGTAACATACAAAGTCCTTGGTCATGTTTTTCGGTCTTCCCCCTAGTGAAAATAAAAAAAATCGTACCAATAATTTAAATTAAAATACGCAGTTTTATATTTTACTAAAACAGAATTATAAAATTTCAAAATTATCATATATGTTATCACAAGATAGTTAAGTATTTCTTACTGTGATGAATTCGTTTGCCTGCTTAGGATTGTCCCTCAGTTTCTTAACAATGTGCTGATGTAGATGAAATTGCTCTTCGGCTTTTGTGAAAGTCTTCAATCCTTTCTCTGTTTTCGGCACATTTTTGGTCCACCTGTGTCATCTCTCTCTCCATTTTCTTAATTTTTCTCGTGCATGCTCGAATTTTGTTTCTTTATCACCTAAGAGAGTGACGCATACTTAACCGCTTGAGACTGCACGTTGTTTTCACTAATCCATTACATATGTTTTTATCGTATGGACCTAACTTCGGGATTTCAACTTAGAACGAAATTTCTGATGTTTCGATACTTGCCGCCTTTGACGACTAGTTGCTTCGCCTGAGTGACTAGTTGTGTTTAATTTCATTGAAATCTCTTGTGCATGATATTCATAATTTACTGAATAAAGTTACTTACTGGCATCAAATAAATGATTGTGACTATGTAGATAGGTGTATTTCACTTTCCCTCCGAAACAACTAGACCGAATTCAATTAACAATTTTGAAATTAATAAACAAATTAACAATTTTGTCTTTTTTACACTTTGAAAAAAAAAAAAAAACTTAGATTTTGTTTTCTATTAATACTTCTCTTCATCGATGCTTTTATTGATCTTAAATAATGACTAAACTATATTTGAAACTAAGTTTAAGTCAATCGCTCAAACGAGTACAACCATTCTTGTATTTCAAATTAACGAACAAAGTTTGTTCTAATATAAAAAATATTAATAACTTATGAAGGAAATTAGTTGTTTTTAAAAATCGTCTGGTTAATTTGATGTTTTAATTTTAATGGAAAGCAGAAAATAACAAACGATAAGATTTTGAACGACAAAAAGATTTTGTTTATTATTTTAGACAAAAGTAGGTTTGACGTTAAAAATATTACACACGAAAGGATTTCAAACGCGAGCAAAGCTATATATCAATGTGTAAACGTTAAAACCTACAAAATACTTAAACATTTAAAAAAAATCTATACAAACAATTCAAAAGGCATTAAAAAGTGGAATTTAATTAATAACGTGACACCTATTCTATATATTGTGCACCTATTCTATATATATTGTGAATAATCCTAATGATGTTTAGAACATTATATCATAGAGCCATCAAAAATGTCTGGATAATTTGCCTTCCAATTCGCTGTACTGTAGTTTCATATTTTTATTCCTTATATATAGTATCCATAAAGTAGTTAATAAATAAATTTCCTTAAAAACTTCCTTATTTTAAACAATGGAAGAAAATCACGCGATTAAAGTTTGAATTTCATTGCTGCAATGAAAATATTGTTGAAAATTTTTCTAAAAGTATTTTTAAATTATCAAAATTCCGGGAAAAAAATTTCACGATAATTAAATTTGTATCATTGAAAAGTTAATTTTCTGATGATATAAAAATTTTTTATATGCATCAATATTTTCGAAAATTATCAAGGGAAAATGTCAAAATCTTGCCTACTTGTAAATTTAATATTATCATTTAAATCTTAAAAAAGCGCATCTAAATGAACATTGTCAGCCTCTTACATTTATGTATACCAAATTTTATTGCTATGGTTGAATTGGTTTGATCTGCAAAGCAAGCACGTACATTCTTTCACTGCATATATTTTACTTTATTATTTATTATGGAGTTTTTATTTCAGCGTAACTTGAAGATATTTTATGAAAATGGGGGAAGTTTTTATATTTTATTCAGTTGGAATGTTAAGAGATTTTTCTTTTGCGAGAACGTGCTTTATAAGAGCTTTTTTCTATTGATTTAATTGTATTAGACGCGATTAGCAATAGTTACAAATTTAATGTAATGGGATTTTTGTTTGCGAAATAAGCTCTTTTGCACTATCATCTAATAATTGATTATTTACGAACCAGCAATCTAAATAAAGTTTTAATGTATATTTTGCGATTGAAATTAATAAGAGAATTTTCAAGCAAATTATCAAATAACATTTGTATCTAATTCATGGCCTAAAGGTGCTGAATTGTTGAAACATCACGATGAATGCGGAATCTTTCTTATATTTCATTTAGTATAAGAACCCGTAGCTCATTAAAAATGATTTAATTTCTTCTGTTTTCTAAAAGCAAATAAAAATTATAAATTAAATTACATCCTTTACTTTAATTTATATGCATTAGAGATCGATTACTAAAAGTTAAATTGTCATTTAAACTTGAATAAACATTCCATTTGGCATCAAATCAACATTGACTTGCTACCTCTTTTGAAAATGAATCCGCATACGGATAATGGCATTTCTTCTACACTACAGGTTTCGAATGTAATAAAGAATGCCTGGACCAAAAATATCCAGAAGTTATAGCGTGTTATTACTGAATTAATCATTAGAATTTTTGTTATTATTTAAATAGGAAGACCAAGTTTTAAAATCTGTAAATTTCCTTGAATGTGTAAACGTTAAACCAGTTCTGTTTCAAGTGTTTCGTAGCATATCGAGAGTTATTAGGTGAGCTGTTTGAATGAGATGCTTCTTCAATTCAACCACAGCTTCAGTTTTTTATTTTAAAATAGGTAGTCTATAATATAATATTCTCCGAGCAACTAAGGCTATAATTGAGGATCCGGAGATATGGTAGATAGACGGATCCTTCTTCTGATCCAGCTTCTAGGAAATGTCAAAATCTATTCAAAATAAAGCGGTAACATTTCCAGACAGTTGGATCTTTCTTCTGATCCAGCTTCTAGGAAATGTCAAAATCTATTCAAAATAAAGCGGTAAATTTCCAGACAGTTGGATCCTTCTTCTGATCCAGCTTCTAGGATATGTCAAAATCTATTCAAAATAAAGCGATAACATTTCCATGATAGTGTGATGGAGCGCCAACTGTTGAAACAGGAAACCCATTAGAATTTATGAGACAGCAAAGTTATTTTACTAATGCTAAAAACTGATTGGAAAATTAATTAAAAACAAAACTTAAACCTTTACTCATGAAATCTGTTGAACAAATGTTTTGTCTTCGTTCGATTGCTGACTATTGTACGCATGCACGGCTGAAAGGTCTACCCCCCCCCCCCAAAAAAAAAAAATAATCTCTGATGGGTTTTCAATCGTCGAAGGAATAATCTATTATATCCCAATGGATAGTTCTATAATAATAATAAGCCATAACTTTTGAATACTTTTTCCTGGACACACTGCATTAATTTCTAGACTTGGAATTTCGTTGAAAGAGTAGTCAGATGCACGTTGAATAATTAGATCGAATGTTACCAATGATCCGCTTTTTTGAGAGACTCGTCAACTCTGAAAATATCCTTTTACCGAACTAACAATGAAACCGGATATGAAAGGAGGGGAGTAACCGTAATCTCCGTGAGGGTATGGGACCGAGAGAGGAGTTGGAAATCGAGAATGGACAGAAGAGATGTGATGTAGCTAGGATTATTAGACCATGGCTTTTTAAATTAAAAACCTCGGCCCAGCATTCTGTTTTGAATCAAAAAGTAAGTTCTACCCTTACATTCTTAAATATTTGTAGGCAAGAATAATTTTTAGAAGCATCATAAAATAATTCAATTTAATCATAATAGTTGAATACACTTGCCAAATAGCTTTCCTTTAAATAATTAATTCTTTTTTTATCAGCTTTATTTTCTTGTTTTTTCTCTATATATTTTCTACACTTGATTTACAAATGTTTTTGAATGCAATAGGGGATTTCAAAAAATTTCATTGAAAAAAAAAAAAAAAGGAATCCCCCAGTTAAAGAATGTTTCAAATCTGTATCTTCAAATTTATTTTTAACGTTCCTCGAATATGCCGTGTTTATTTCAAATTTTATTACTGTACTATTTTAGTATATTCCCATGTATTCTGTACATTTCTTATAATTTAATTGAATATTATAAAACAAGCAAAAGAAGGAAATAAAAAGTAAAATTAATTTAAAAAAATTTTCTTCCTAAATGTGTGCTATATTTGCAAAACTACATATTGCTCACAACAAACAAAATTGTTGATGAAATTTGCAAAATATTTTCTGCTTCTTGTGAAATAGAGCGAGAGCCCAAATCCTTCAGTTTCTGGCCAGTTCATCAAAAACTCATTTGATCAAATCTTTAAATGATGGAAGTTCAAAGGCAGTCCGTCCAACATCCCAGAGAATTCAAATTTCTTGATATACTTGCTTATATAATGTATTTCAAAGTTACACGAAAAGAATGTAAAACAAAATTTCTGTGGTAGTTGTGCAATAAGATCATAAAAACGAGTTTTTTACATTCCTGCTATTCGAATATTCATTAAAATGAAATAGGAAAGATGCTTTTTTTAAAGTGGCTTTGTAGAAATTTCATTTCGAATATTTCATTGCGATTCTTGTACCGATTCTTTTAATATTTCGAATGATGCATAGCTACATAGTTTATAATTAAATTGGAGTATTTTCTTTTGAAATATTGTGAGATTTGATTTAGCTACTTGATGCAATGGGAACTTCACTCTTAGCATACTGAGTGAATTAAGCTCAAAATCTCTTTCAAAGCGAACCGCTCTCTGATATTACTGTTTACATTTATTTTATTTCCTAGGCCCTGTTAATTCGGATGGCATTCTTTGCCAACACGTCCTTGTACGCTGCACGTTTGGAGGGCGTGCCCTTTCTGTGTTGATCGATTCAATGCTAAAAATACATCTAGGTCTTGGATCTTCTGAGATGAATGAATGTTCCTAATCCTAACTTGAACTACAGTTTACGAGTGTTACTTATTCAGTATTTTTCAGTTTTGATATTAAGTTTCTTTAGAAAATTTAAAACAGATCTTTCCTATTGAAAAGCAATTTTAGCAGTTCTATGTTAACAATGAGAAAGTTTAGATTAGCTGGAACACCTTTATAAAAGAGAATGAAATGAAAGCTTGAAATGTTTTAATGATATTTAATTCAATTTTATTGTAATTCTTTTTCTCAGATAATTTTCACCTTGCTTTTTTTTTATTAAATTTAAAATTTAAATAATTCCCTGTCAATAAATATTTTTAATACTGTGGCAATATTTTTGCATTGCATTTATTTTTAAGATTTACTGTAAATAGGAGTCATAACAAAAAATTTTTAACATAAATTTAGGTAGATGCATTAGAAAAAGATATAAGTTCGTGTTTCTGCTTGCAAATTTATATCTAAAATATATGAATTTCGTAATAAAATTCATGAATTGTGCTAAAATGTTGTAAAATTTGTACGAGACATAACGTTTTATATATTATATAACGTATATAATATATAAAAAATACTGTTTATAATCGTATAAAAATATTTAGCGTCGTCGATTTATTGTGAATATACTTCACCCATTGCAATGAAAGGAGAACTTTAAACTATGTCGCTCTATAAATAAAAGAGTTCTATATGAACAAAAGCAAAAATTTTGTGGGAAGGGCTGGAAAATCGGGGTTCGAATCCCTTGTATTACTACTTTTCTTCGCCTATTTCTTAATTTTGGCTTCTAATTTTTTTTACTTTAGGGTTTGATTAGTTATTATAATTTTTATTCGTTATTTTCGACGTACAGAAGTTGTATACTTGGTAAGAAGTTACTAATGTGTCATTTATTATATATATAAAATTATTTGCGCTAATTATTTTTAAAGAACGGTACTATTTGAAGACTATACCTCAGTGTATCTTTATAGTGTATTAAAAATATAATGCTTTCATGTTTCTCGTTATCCGTTTATATTGGCAATTCAGCTGCTCTTGCAAGATTTAAAAAAAAATGATAGTACACAGTGAGATGAACGATAGTTGCCATAGAACATAGGATTGCAATTCACACCTCGTGATAAAAATACAGCATGCGTTTCATGTGCCTGAGCACGTATTACCAGAACTTGGTAGGTTTCTTCTCAACATGATGTTTTGTTTTGTTTGTTAATAAGAGACCGCAGCGATACCATATTAAAGATGAGCAAATATCTGAAATTACTCGAAGCAATTTCGAATTTTGATTGCTTATTTCAAGTTGAAAAAATGTCCAGAGCCTAATCACTTCAGCTCCATGCTAGATAGAGCCTATCGTCATTTTTTTAACACAGCATTTTCCTAGTGAGATATAGCCCTCATGAGGCTCCTGGGGGTGAAGGTGATTCGATACCTGCTGAGCCGGCCTTCACTTCAAAGGGGCCTGGGTGCAAGGAGTCATTTGGAATCCTAATTTTTTGTAAAGAAAAAAAAAAAAAACTATCTGAACATATATTATTAATGCATATTTATTTAGTACGTGATTCTTTTTTGCTAATACATCAATTACTTCAGAAAAATTACAATTTTTTGCAATTTCCTTTTCGATGCTTAATACAGCAAGTGCATTTAAGCGTGCTGAAATAGCGCTCAGCACTTGCTGTCGTAACTGCCAATGTAAAGAATGCAATGAAAGAACACAATTAATACATTTAGTAATAACTCACTATAATTATCATTTAGTATGTATGGCAATATGTCTTGTGCGTTATTTACATCTCTTTCTTTCAAAATCAAATCCCGTTGCACACCAATTCCCTGGAGATTTTGGAACATCTGTCTAATTCATGTTTTTTTAAAGTTTTTATATCAGTGATTAATTTATTATTCAGAACACTATTATTGTTCAGAACACTATATTAATTCTTAATCATGGTGGGACCCCTCTCAGTCGCGGGGCCCGGGTGCACAGCACCCGCCGCACTCTCCAGATGGCTGGCCCTGTATACCTGCACCCCCTGAATTACCTCAAAATACAAATGAAGCAGTTGGCCCTGGAGAAACTTGTATCTTGATTCACGTAATTATATCTGTCAGTATTGTATGACAAAAATAAATATACTACTAAACCTATCGAGAGATAATATATGTAACAAGGTTTTTGCTGTTAAATTAATCATCTTCGGCGACCAGCTGCTCACTCACCCTATTAAATGTATTAATCTAGTCATTTTGTCCAATTTTGATGAACTGTACTTTATGATATCAAATGAAATAACTATTTTAAATTATGCTTCTTGCACTATAAGATATGGAACTTTCAGTTTGGTTAACTATGCACGGAAAGTGACGAAATCTGTCCAGGCATTGGATTCGAAGGCTCTATTACGGTTTTATATTACATTATCTCGAAAATAGAGAACCTGGGGTGGGGAATGCGTTTCTTGTTGACGTTTCTAGAGCTTTCAAATGAAATAAAAGATCTGTTCAATGGTTGTGGGAACTTTATCGTAATTTCCTTCCTCGTAGAGAAAAATCATGTTTTTGAGATTTTCAAAAATGGGAGTCGGGTGGGCTAGAGCACCATTATAAAATATATCAAGGTCACGAACTTTCACTTAAACGAAAGTTGGCGAAATCTGACCAGTAGCGGCGATTGGGAAACTTCGTTTTTCTCACTATATATATATATATAATATATTATTCATCCTTTATAATTACTTCTCACTGTTTGTATATTAGATTTTTTTTTTTTTTTTTTTTTTTTTTTTGTAAATAGAGAATGCGATTGAAATTTTATTTCTCTGGAAAACTGTGCACAAAATAGGAAAACACATGGCCATAACAAAAGCGAAACCTATAGCTATTTATCTCCATACTTCCCACCGATATTAATACATTTGCTGTACCGTGAATATAATTCTCTGAATAAAATTAAAGCTTCTGATAAAAATCATGTGCTCTGTGATTTGAGGAAGTTTTTTATAACCTATTGCATCTCCTCATTACTTCTGAATGGATGTGTTTCAATGCAGGGGAAATGGGGCCCTCATCTCCAATGGGGTAAGATTGGAGTTGTAGGATGGGAGATTCAGTCTTTCCCATCCTAGATAACCCACGAGCACTCGCACCCATTTTCGAACACGAGAACTCGCGCCGGGTATCTCATACCCTAATTCATTTCTGCTATTTAAATATTAATTAATACTGTTTATAAGCAAACCTTAGGTAGTTAAATATTACTAAACAATGCATTTAAGAATTTAAGTGAATTTAATAATAATTACTTACATGTTTAGAGACATTTTTTACAAATTACATACTGATGCTCTACACAGAGACTCCTTTCACATTTTTGGCACATAAACCTTGATTTTCTGTCGTTATTACATGGACAAAATGCACATCGTTTATAGTTTCCTTTGAGCTTTTTTGCAGGCGGTTCACTATTAGTAAATCCCAATTCCTTAGAAGTGTTTGGATTTGTTATTATTCTTGAGGCTTACGGTTTCTGTGTTGTTCTGAAAGAGCGAGTCCCAGTGTTTTCAAGAATAAACGTCTGTTACTGAACTGTGTGGGAGGATTTTTCGTGGACATCAACAAAATCCTAGAATTAATACCGGCCACATTCGAAATTGAAAACATAATAACCATTGGCCAGCGATTTGATACTCTTGCAGTAGTGTATGCTGCAGCCATTTCATCGACAACATCCACAGCACCTTTCGTAAGATTATAAAACGTGATTATATCTGGTTTCTTCAATTCCATGGTAGTTTCGTCTATTTTATCATCAGTATGCATTGTGGACAACATAACTACATTCTTGTTCTTTTTTGCAGAATACGAAACAATTGCAGTTTCTTTTTGAAACCCAAAGACTGAGGAGTACAACTCCTTTCTAACCAAAAATGCAGGAGGTATTTCTCTTTTATTTTGTCTAAGTGTTCCAACAATTGTAATTTTGCTTTTCAAAAGTTCTTGTGCTAGCTCATATCCCGTATACAAGTTAGCAGTTGTCACGTTACGTCCAGAATTGAAAAGCGGTTTCATCAACCGCATCACAATGGCTTTCGAACTACAGTCTATTTTGAAGGGTCTTTCAGGTTGCTTACCAGCATAGATCTCCATATTCCAGGTATAAAAAACTCTGGAATCTACCAATGCAAATATCTTGATGCCGTACTTAGCAGGTTTTTTTGGCATATACTGCCTGAATCCACACCGCCCCCGAAAATTTTCAAGTTTTTCATCAATAGTGGCAAATTCTCCAACAGAATACGCATTTTTACAATTTGTTACAAATGTTTCAAAAAAATTCCTGATGGGAGCCAATTTATCTATCTCTCTTCTACTTTGACGATCATTGATATTGTCAAAGCGTAAACATCTCATCAAAAAGAGGAATCGATTGCGACTCATGGTTTTAGGAAATAAGTCGATCCCGGTTCCATCAGTGGCATATAAATCTTTCAAATTAGTGTGCGATGATTTGTGAGTTCCACATAAGTATAGTAGTCCAAGAAATGCTTTTATTTCTATTTCATCTTTCTTCTTTGCATCTCGCTCTCGAGTAAAACGTTCTTGAATGGATTCGATATAAATGTTTGTGCACTGCACCATCATATTTAGCATATTGCTATCGAAGAGAATACTCCATGCATCTACGGGAGAAACGACATTTCTTGAATAAGGTGTATTACCTGGAAGCTTGCTAATTATATTCTTTGAAGGTTTCCTAACATTTTGCCGATATTTTGTCTTTTCCCATTTTGTTACTTTATCTTTACCTATATAACAATCTGTTGTTGACAGTGAACATTCATCTTCTATTTCTGTCTCAATTTCAGAAGAAGAATCGTGATCGCTGCAGTATTCTTTATCCTCAGAGGCAACACTATCGTCAGATAACGGTTCATCGTCATTAGAAACAGTTTCTATAAGGTGTCGTAACTATTCACTTTCTTCCTCGTAATTCATATAGCGCGTCATACTGCACTAAACTAAGAGACAGAAATGGAAACGTTTGACGAACACGGGGACTCGCACGGGTATGACATGCCCCCAACCCCTCTTTCTCAAAATCTATTTTTAGAACAGAACTGGTTTTTCCCCTACCCAAAGAATGTGGCCTTGGATGCAGCTACATGAAATTCTGGCCTAATCCGAAAAACAGGAAGTAACAAAAAAGCTGAATGAAAATGGATCGGGCATGTCATACCCGGTGCGAGTGCTCGCGGGATAATTAATATATTCTGACGTGTCTTTTAATATGTGGGGTCTAGCATTGTCGTGCAAGTACAACCCATCCCTTGATTGAATCACCATGGTCTCTTACGTTACAAAGCGAGTTTGAGTTTGATTAACGTGTCGTGTTTCCAGACGTCATTATTATTTGCACTCCAATTAGCTTGGGCTTGCGAATCTGATGCTGCGGTCTTTTCTTTTACACTCAACGCATATACTGTTTTTTTCCTCCCCCCCCCCTTCTACTCTACCTATCGAAAATACACGAAAGTATCGTAACTGTAGTTATATATCGTAGCTTTCTCTGTTTTGAAATACTGCTTTCCGGTGAAATAAAAAGATGAAACTTATTTTTAAACATGCGTTGAAGATATATATCATTTTTAATCTAAATTATTAGTTTTGGTGGTAGAAGCAAAATTATATGAGAAATAAGGTGGATAAAGTTTAAGATTTATTGGATTTTTTTGATAAATATCTTACTTTAGTATAAAATAAATAATGCATTGTGTTACGTAATTTTTCTACTTGATAGTTCAAAAGTTGCTTACAGATAGTGATTGATATCTAACTATTGCACCAATTCATATGTTTATGTAACATACATTTATCAAATTGTTGTGTAATAACCAGTTTCCTCCTTTTGGAATTTTCCGTCTGTTTAACTTCATTCTATGTTATTTTGTTTAACTTTATGCTCGAAGGATTAAAAAATATATATAATATATTGTATTTTGCGACACTTAAATCCTTTATACAAGAGAAAAACTCTTATTACTTTTTTTTAATTTTCCACATTTTGGGTTACGCTTTCGACCCAACTTTTGCATAGTTAAAATTCTAAACCATGTATAAAAGTGGTTCTTTCTACGATACCCCATATAAAAATGAGATTTATTTATCCAGTAGGGTCTAAATTCTAAGTCTTATTTCCTATTATATATTATGTATGCTCATTAGGGCCGAATGAACTAATCCAGATGACGTTTTAAGGAGTTGTATAGTTCTGAATTTTTGTGTTTCTTCTTACGAAAAAACTTTTCATTCTATCTTCATAATTGTGCGACTGGCTCTAAATAACCATTTTCGAAGTTTATTTTAGTAAAATTTTCAAATTTTACGGTGATGTTGTGGAATTGGACGGCGTTTCAATTAGAAGTGTTAGTAAATTCTCAGTATCTGGACCCGAAAGTTTCAAGCTTAAACCCTATGTTGTGATCATAATGTGCGTTAACTCTCTAATTCCATAGATCATTTGAGCTCAGACATTTCAGAATACTGGAACGCCAGAATTTTCACTTTCAGTGTTTAGAAAAAATTCTTACTTCCTCAGAAATCATAATGACAACGCGTGTTATTAAGAGATTAATATTCAAAAGAAGACCCCGCTTAACTAATGGCAAATTTATGCTTGTATAGCTTTTGGGAGAATTCACTGAAAACCTCTGTTCCCCAAACCATCTTGGCGAGCGCCTCAACTAATAAAGTATAGGCGCCGCAGGTATTCAGTCAACCACACTTAACGGAATGGTGGAGGGTTTCAGAGATCTATGCGTCTCAGCCGCCCAGCGTAGTTTTGTTGAACGGCCGTTTAAGGCCTTTTAATATTGATAGGGTTAAAGATGATCAAACATTCAATCGTCTGCGACTAATATAATGTTGAAATGTGAGAGATTGGAGAAAAACAATGTCTTTCTTGTAAACTGATAACGATTCAGATTTATGATGTCTATCTAAAAATATTGCTCATATTGCAAAACAATTAAAACAAATTTTTATAAATTTCTGCAGCTATCAAAGGAACTTTCAATTATCGTGCTGCTCCTAATTGTAAGTTTTCTTTATTTTGTTCTCCGGCACATGATTGTACTATTTGATTGGTATAACATCTAGCTATACCTGGTTCTTGCGCAGTTAAACCGCAACCAACCAGCTCGCGCATGATTGATTTTAAAAGTAATGTTTTTTAATAAATGTGTTTTCAAACGCATTTCATTAAACTGAAGTTCGTTAATAAAATTTGGTAAATAATAAAACTATATCCTGAGCATTGTATTAAATAGGTTATTGATTAGCGTAATAGCTTTTCGTCTTGCATTTATCTTCCACATAGTATTCCAAATTAGAAAGACTTGCAGTAGAAATGAAGAAATTACGTTGCGCTTTCCTTTAGCGTCCTGGTTATTAGACCGGAAATTTCGCTTCCGGCAGACAAGCATCAATAAAATTGATACGAAAGTGATAAATCGTTCAAAGAACATAATATAAAATTAAAAGATAAATATAAATTGCGATGAGAATTTCAGTGGATCTGTTTCAATGATATTTATAGTAACTTCTGCAAAATTGATGAGTGTAGCTCACAATTAGTCTAGTGAATTGACTTACTATGTTAATTCTTGTATGTTGGTGTAAGTCTGATCTCAACATTGTAGAACGCAGGGCAAAGGGAGCAGGTTTGAACTGGCATCTCATTCTCAAAAATTTTGTTTACTGCCATTGTGAGATTTGAGTTACAGTCATATTAAACGTGCGTTTTGTTATCACTTATAAATATAGACTCAGGTAGAATATAGATAATTTAATTCTGAATTCTCTGCCATGACGTCGGAATTATTTACAAGTAATGAATTAATTGAAGATAAATTCTCTGTTACGAAGAAGTTATTTCATCTGTGACAAAAAACAAACAAAAAAAACCTTGTGTTGTATGAACACTATAGTGAAAAAAGAATCGGTAAATTTAAATCGATTCATAATGCTCAATTTATCATTCATAGATAATCGGGCAAGTCAGACGAAGATAAGACTTTTTTTTTTTAACTAAACACTTAGCTGCATGTATTAATTATATGAAATCATTATTAGTTCTCAATGTATGACATAAATATATGATTTATCACACTTTCAGGTTTATCTTTAATTATGAAATTGTAAATATATCTTTAATTATCTTGCAATAATTTATTAGAATTATATGTGCTGTATTTACTAGCATTACATACATAATGCACTTGTACTAATTTAAACATATTTTTAGTGAATTTTTATTTGCAGCATTAAATTTGTAATAAATAAAATCATTTCATGTCTTCTCCTTCATACGTCATTTTACGTTACTCTTGAAAGACGCTTGTGTCAAATACACATTTTGGTTTTCGCTTGTTACAAATAGTCAGTCCTTTTTCCTACTGTGTCCTTTTGCATTTTAATTATTTCATTCAATTTTACAAATATTTCGCGATTTCAGATATTTTTGACTTATAAAAACATTAAATACATGAAGGCGTTAATTCCGTATCCATTTTAAACCAGCCATTCGTAGTTTCCATATTCGGCCATGTTAGTATCCATATTGACTGAATTCTCTCATCGCACTGGGAAAATGCGTATTAGAATTTCCCTTTCTAAAGATTACTGTCACAACCCCCGAAAGATAGTCTATCGGGGGTTGTGTTACTGTGGTCTTAAGTCGCCACAATGGTAGGACGCTTATTTTACTGCGTATGAAACTTCCTTGCGTATTCTAATAAATGTATTTTTTGTTATTAACCAGATGTCATTGACGAATAATAATTACAAAAGAGCTTATTAGCATGCAATCTTTGATTAATCGTTGGTATGCGGATGTTAATACATAAACACCAGAAAACCGAATATGTAATTTAGGCGCCTTTATTCCTACCGTTTCAAATCAAAATTTGAGACAGAACTACAATTGAAGTCGCAAGATCGCATAACAAATTTCATATATTTAAGTAATTGTGTTTTTTAGTTACCGCATTTGCATATTTATGAAAGTATATACTGAAAGACTGCCATTCTTTTGACAAATGTGGTACAAAATTTGATAGATATCTACACTTTAATTTACATTTAGATATTTACACTACAGTTTTTAACTTATCTTCGGACAGCCGGTCAAACAAACTTTTCCGAAAATATTTCCTTAATTTGATAGAAATCTACAAATTTGGTCTAAGGACCATTCACCAAATTTCACTTGTTTTAACTCATAGTGTATTGGAGTTATCGTGTTCATAAACAAATTGAAAAATTCCAAAAACTTGGTGAGGCCGCGGTGGCCTGGTGGTAAGGCTTCAAAACCGGAGGGTTTCAGGTTCGAGACCCGATTCCATCGAAGAACCTGGGGGTCAGGTGCACGCTAAACCATCCGGGCCAAACATTCTCCCGCTGGTGTGGCGTGGAGAGAGGGCGCCAGCTCAGGTGCCGTCCTCGTCATCTGACCGAGGTTCAAAATTACGAGGTCCGTCCCAAAATAGCCCTAGTGTTGCTTTAAAGCAACTAAATAATGAATATTACTAAATAAATAGTAAATATTACTAAAGTTAATATAACTAAACTAAACTAAAAATTTGGTGGAAATGGATCAAATTCTGGAGTTCGAATTTTTTGACGATTATAGTACTCTCCCTTTGTATATTTCTCATACTGGAAAAAAAAAAAAAAAACATCTCCTGTAGTTGAGAAAGATGATGCAAAACTATAAAGAAAATCATGGCACTATGCTCGTACAATACATACCGTTGTTTAATAATATTAATTTAATATTAAATTAATATTAGTAATAATTATGTGTTTAGTAATATTAAATAAGGAACTTTTTATTCTAAGGTTTATACTCGAAAGATTTTATTTTCCCTTCTTATAAATCTCTGTTTTCCATCGGGAATAATATTTAAAACTGCATTTATTTCATTATCATGCAAATTTCTACTTTCCAATAACATTTAAAAAACAAATAGAATCGAATAATTTCTGGATGTGAAACATCATTTTTACCCATTTGGAACATTGGAACCGTCTTTTTAGTCCTTACCCGAGAGAAAACCTACCGTAACCTGTTTTGGACGGGATAGTGAGAGAAACTTTGTCCTAAATTTATATCCCTGTTTTCTGAATGAGTGTTGCACCATAGTTGCTGACCTTATACGTCGTGATTTACTTTTGTAAAAGAGTAGAAATCTGAGGTTTGTCAATTTGTTTAGATTTCTTTCCATAGTTTAAGCCAGTGATTGGGTACGCAACCTTTCATATAATACTAGTCTTATAAATTGTTTCATATTTGTTCGAAGAAGGTTTTAAAAAAATACTTGCGTAGGTTTTATTTGAAATTCTGTAATGGCGGGAAAATCTTGTTTCTTTGTTCTTTCCTTCATTCTATTCTTTCTATTTTACTATCAAAATTTTATACATTTTCACTGATTCGGATAAAGTAATTTAATTCCTCTTTTTTACGATCTTTGGAATCCTTTTGTATGTTCATTATCCTTCCATTGCGGTCGCTTAATTTCAAGCATATTTAAAATGCAATTGTGTGGTTTCTTGAAAATTTTCCTTTCTATTTTTTGATAATTATTGAAATAATTTAAACATTTTTTGATCCTATGGTGTTTACACATACATGTATTGCGATTTGAAAAGTAATGATGGAAAAAAAATAAAGGAGATTCAACTCCTAGTCTGAATAATTGCATAATATTTAGGCTTGGTTTGTCGTTATTTTATTATTCAATTTGCTCATAATTATATTATAGCCACGATAATCTATCTACATAGACCAAAATTATACAGAATTCGTCATAAATTAATAATAAAAGAAATAATGCTTGGAAAAAATTTAGATTTTTGCAAATATTAATAGAGGAATATTGGTAAGTAACCAAAAGAAGGCACATGTCATACTGAGAAATTTTATGTAAATCAGGCTAGCTATAAAACACGTGATTAGAAATGGATTCGATCCACGTAGCTATCATTACCAGATCGAGCGCTGGTGATTCAACTTTTCTACTAGAATGGTGAATCCACAAGTATTGCGAAAATTCCGCTTAAATAAAGGATTCGAAGCATTAAAAAAAGTTCAGTTTCATGCAGACATATTGAATGTATTGTGATGTTGTGAGGAAGCGGATAGTTTGAAGAATCGTCCACGATATGGAAGGCCAAAGCCATCGGAACGCGGACTGCATCCATGTTATAAAAAATGTCATGGAAGATTTGTCAGCCGAGACATTAATAAAGAGTTGCAGTATTCGTGAAGCTAAGGGAATGATCGTTATTCTTGGAAATGTCTATTCGCGATGTGTTCAGCGTAGAGTCTTAGATCTGTATCCGAATAAAGCCCCTTTCCGACAGCCTGTTGCCTTTACGAATATGGTCGTAAATCTGCCAGCTCAGCTCACCCATTATTGGACCATCCCCGCCTATGGAGGTCGATCGGGAGCTTCCTGCAAATTGTCGGTAAAATGAGCAGGCATCAACGAACCCCGGGAAACCATAGGAGAGGGGGAAAGAGGGCAAAATGTGCCTGTCTGTAAGGCCACAGGTCGTAAGAACGCGGCTTGAGGATGCACACGGTTGTTGGAACTGTGCTTAAGTCTCGGGTACTTGCCAGTTATTAATGGCAAATACGGATATTAAACCAAATTTTGTTACATGGCTGTTGGAACTAATGGAATGCGACACACGATGATTACTGAACGTCATGTAGACGAATAAATCCCGCTTTTCACAGCATGATAATGTCTATACTTAAACAGTTTATCTGATTCTGAGCGACGTTAAATTGTCTTGAGTATTTGACTAAGCCACTGCATTCTCTTGATGTTATTGTTTGATGTGCATTCATGTTTCATTCTTGAGCTTTTCTTTTTTGAAGAACGTTGTCTTGTCTTCGTCTGTAACTACACAAAAGTGTATGTTATACTTTTATGCAACCTCATTGCATCGCATTATTGAAAGAAGTGTGTGGCGTGTCATCACTTTTATGTAAGTTGGTGCCCCGCCCACTTTACATATGAACAAGATTTTTTTCTTGGACACTTACACTGCAGACCGGGTTATAAATCGAAATTGTAAGTTTAAGTAGCCCTCACATTCACCATATTTGGCCGCGGCAGATTTTCTATTGAAGGCTCAGTTTAATAGGTGTAGTGAAGCGCTTCACTTTCCTACCTTGTAGTGGTGGTCATATTGACTATCTCATTTACCGTAAAATAAGTCCACAATGTAATTGTTATTGTGATCTTTTTCATTGTCTGTTTATTTGCCTGATTTGTATAAAATGTCACAGTATGCTTTTGCACGCCTTTTTTTCGTTTACTTTGGAATCATTTTCTTTACACGTGGGGGAAAAAAAAAAAAAAAAAAATCCAATGCTCTCTGATCATGTTCACACAAGCCGAAATTTTTTTGTAGTATTAATTTTGAATTTTTACGAATTTATGAATGTACCCTGTGTATTTAATGCCATTGCAACGTGCGTAAACTTAGTCATTAAAACAGTGCATTGTTGTTGCTTAAGTATACTTTGAAAATTTTATTAAAATGAAAGGAAGCGGAAATAAACTTGATATTATTGAAAACCTATTTTTTAAAAATTGTAAGGTTTTGTATTTTACGATAGTATGTTTCTACATTAATACGGAAAAAGGTTGACGTTTCGATTGATTTGTAAATAAAACTTCGGAAAACTCTTGTTTTAGTTAACACTTGTACTGAGAAGTAATTATATGTTAAATTTCATAGTTCTAGATCCAATAGTCTATCCTGATTGAGAACAGTTTTTTCATACCAATCTATGTCCAAGCATTATCATTTTTTCCCCTTACTCTTTTACAAAGATCAACTAATTTCTCCCCTGTTAGAGTGGATTTTCCTTCTGGTTACCACATTGATTCCCAGTAATCGAATGCATACTTTCCATTCCAATTCTATTAGGCTCCTTTGAACTGTAGCGCAAACAGAAAATTAGTATCAACTTATTGAAATGATCTATAGCAATAGAATTTAAGTATAAAAACTAATCTTGCTCATTCTATGGCATAAATTTTCCAAAAATCATTTAAATAAATTTTATTCTTCTATAGATAAAATATTGTATGGATTTTTTAATTGAAATACTGGAATGAATTCTGTTCTCAGTCTCAAAATCGTGTCCATCATTAACGTCATAAGTTAAGGCATGGATTGGCTCAAATAGATATATTGGAAGAAGGTTATGAGTTCTCTGAGTATGTTCTTAATAAATATTTTTTCAAAGGGCTGGTTGACCGATTTTCGCAATGAATTTTGCATTGCAATCGGGCTGGTTACTGGAGATTTTCCCATGAAGTTTTTTTACTAATTGGACTAGCTATTTTCCACAAGACCTTCGGAGTTGATTCAAGGATTCCAAGGTCGCTTTGTTGAAAAGATATGCCATTTCGCTTCTGCGCTCATGGACTTGTTTCAATACACCGGATCAAACGGGATTAGAACAATCGTTATAATCATTTGTTCACAATAGTTGTTACTAGTAGCTTTTGAATGCTTGATATGCTGGGTAAAATCTCGCCTGCTGTCGAATTTGAGTGTAATATATGAAATTTCACTTTAGTAATTAGGAATTATTAGAGAAAGATCGCTGTAATTTCCTCTTCATATTGCAAAATGTGTCTTACTATATATTTTTGGATACATATTATTCACTGATGTATCTGGATAAAATTTAAGGTGATTAGATCCTGTGATTGCAGGTAATTTAAATGACTATTTCATATAGAAAGATCAGATGAGGAATAAGATTTTGAATAACTTTCAGTATCTTCAAAATTTTTATAAATGGCGCCATTTTTCCCCCCTTGCTGTTGGAAACACTTAATGACTTTTTAGTGAAGTCTTGATTTATAGATTTGTTTACACAGCAGGAAAAATTGCAATTCAGCGAAACGTGATTCAAGGTGTGGGTTCAATCTATTTTGTTTCAAATGGCCTTTGAGACGTTAACAAGGATATTATTTCAAGCTTTGGAGCCAATTTCGGAGTCGACAGTTTCATGGTGTGTAAACCCTTTGATTAATAAAGTAATCAGAAATGTCCACAGATAATAAAGTTGAATCTAACAGAAGAGATTGCATTTTCGTTCATCAGAGAAATCTGTTTTCGCGGTAAGAAAATTATCATAAAAATTTATATTTATAATCGGTTATCTAAGAAGAAAAATTAATAATCATAAGATAAAAATGGGATTCAAAAGGAAAGATGGAAAGAAAGATATCTATCGAAAGTTAAACGAACATTTGGTTACTTTCTTAACGATGTTTTGCGATTTAAAAAATAAAAAAACACGCTGTAGTTATATCGTTGTTTCAATCTATTCTCTGGAAATATATATTGTTTTTTGTTTACTAAATTAGTAGATATAAATGTTATTTCTGAGAAGTTAATGAGAATGTTAACCTTTAAGCCCTTGCCGTCAGCTGTGCAATAACTATTTTTTGCCAACGGATTCTAAAACCCTACGCGCTTTTGCGCATGCGTTAGGATGAGTTTAATTCGGAAAAATAAGGGTGAGAGGAAAGAGGAGATGTTTACATCTAACAATAAAGTAAATTCCGGAAATGGCGCACATCCTTCCGTGTGTCACCACTTAGTGAGATACAACCGCTGAAAAGTAGTCCTCTCAAAATACCGAAACGAACAGTATATCCATGTCTTCAATCTTGTTTACATCGGTTTAAAGTATAAAAGGGAATGAAAAAAAAAGATATCTTTGTATATGATGTTTTTTATTTAAGAATAATTATTTGCGACTTTCTGTACAAATAAATAAAATAAAATTGCAAAATGTGTTAGACTTAGAATTGCTTAATTCCAGTTGTGAAGCTGCACGCTTTTTAAAGAAGGAATTTGTAATTCTGAACCATGATCAGATAATCCAAAGTTCCTCACCTAAATTGCTCTCGTGCCTTTCTTTACATGTGGATTTTCAATGGAATCTAGTTTCAAAATCGTATTCTCTCACTCCAATGCCGAATCACTGCCACCAGGCTGACTTGCGGCAAGTGTTGGACATTTCTCATAAAAGTACACTATTCTACATCAATGTCTTGCAATAATTAAAGAAATATGATATATAGTGCGATATTCAGAAGATATTCTCCATCTATGAAATTTTTTGTTCCCTTCTAATAAACGATCGGCTAAAAATATTCAAACAAATAAAATTTAATTTTATAAACAGTCGATTCTGCTTAATTTGAAGACATTGGAAGCAGGCAGGATACATTGGCACTGTTATGCGAATTCTGGGTGACTCATGATTCATAAATAAATCACAGATGGTCACCTGTCATCCTTTTTCCAATTTCCGAGAGAGGAACACAATTCCATCTTCATTGTTTATGGGGGAAAAATCACGATAGAGTCCCTCAACCGCAGTCTCTGGATTGATTTTACCAATTATTTGATCATTTAACAGCTTATGACATATAAGTACGTCATCATGTTCGCGCGCTCTGTTTTGAAAGGTATAGTAAAATATGGCACAGCCTGTATACTCAACAATTGATCCGGTTTTCATTTAAGCGAATTTCTATAAAATTAATATCTAAATAATTTCTTTTGTATATAAGTGGAAGAAAAAATGATATACTATTAAAAAGAATTAATATTAAATTCTTAATATAATAAGTAAGCATACGTACAATTGAATTCTACTAAAATCCGCCAAACGTATTCTGCTTTTATAAGTTCGCACTACTACAAATTCACTACAGGTATTCAGTGCGAATATTTGGCTCCATTCATAGTTTTCCTATCTAAAGTAAATCTATAACATTTCTATAAGTTTTTTTTTTTTTTTTTTTTTTTTTTTTTTTCCCACTCGCTTACGGTTTGTCACCGCAAGTGGTCTTTGTCAATTGCCTCCTTGTGAGCTTATTTTCCTCGCAAAACGATTGAATTGTATGTGACAAAAAAAAAAAAAAAAAAAAAAAACTTTTCATTATTTACATCTAACTGCCTTTGCCGATCAGTTATTTCATTTCAGATTGATTATGAAAATTTTCAATTTTTTTTAAGTGTGACTTTGTTTTTATGCTTTTTGTGGGAAGTAATCTTCAATTTTTAAGATGCATTTAATTCACTCTATTGTTATTCACCGTTCTGAATTACATATTTCTTTTCACTTTGCTGTTCTTCTGTCTATTTCTCTATCATCTCGTTAATTATTTGAATCTTAATTTAAGACGAAAAAATATTGATCTGCGTGTAATCAAACTTTAATTTAAAACGGAAAATGATTAAATTGCAACTAATCCGATAAAAGTCTAAGGGAATCAAAATATGCCTTTGAAAAATAAGAATAGTAAATAGAATAATTCAGTATAGAATTCTTGTCTGTTCTACCGAGCGTATTTTTTTTTTGGGGGGGGGGTTTGTTTATTGATTCAATTTTGAAAAAACAACATACAGCAAATAGAAAGCGAAATCTACAGCTAAACGAGTAATAATATATTTTTTCATGTATTTTATTATATTACAAGGAAGAGCAGTAATGTTTTAAAATTGATAAATTATAAAAAAATTTCATCGTTTCTTACATTTTGATATTACCTGCTATTTGCCATTTCCTCAATTAAAACCTGTATTAGAAGTGTACTTTAAGGAAATCGAATTGATTGACGCAACTGCTCAACTTTCGAAATATAGGCCAAATCTTATTTGGTTAACAATGGAAGCATGCGAGAATATTGCCTTATAACAATGAAAAATCTTTGAATTTCATTATAGCTGTGTGATTGCGAAATTTAATTTTATATTTTTTAAAAAAAACTTCTGAAAATTAGAGGAAACTTTCCCACTCGTTCCACTTCCTTTCTAAAAGTGGGACAGATTTGAATACCATTTACTAAATCTTACGAGGTCCTCAAGAACTTCTACGAATATTTTCTTTCAAGTACCTATTCATTAATACACGAATTTCAGTTTTGTTTAAGAGTTCTTATGGAGCAGGAATATAATGAAAATATCCTCTTTCGAATTCTTTTATTCATTGCGTTTTCGTTCTTTTTAATGAACTTTTAAAGTCCCATTTTCGTGATTGGAGATTTTGATTCGCCTAAGTTCTCTTTTGTAAAAATTATCCGATGTCCGTTAAATATACCTCCTTTAATAAACTTCCTTTCGTTTTGTTGTGGTTTGGAAATTCGGATAATAAAGTACTGTCGTTGTCGTCTACGCCATCTGTTCACAGTTCGCGTTAGCAAGGTCTACCTCAAAATAGCCTTCATATAACATCAAAGCTGAATTTTGATCTCACTAAACTAAACAGCAGCTGTCTAAACCAAAAACATAACAAACCGTCGAGCAAGTTGAAAGTTTTACTAAGAAGTGCTTGTATTCATTTTGATATTCTATTTAATTGTTTTCAAAAAACAAATTTGTTCTATTACTTGTATTAATGCATTTCCTCCAATAATTGCGGGATTTCCGTAATTTCTTCGGTTGGTAAAAAATTAGAGTTACGGATATATAGTGAAAAACTAAAGAAAACTTAAAAAAAAAAAAAAAAAAAAAAATGCTAAAAATATTTTCTTTCCGAAACTTTGTTTAACAATGCGATGAACATTTTAAAGTATGGTTATAAAAAAAAAAGTTGATTCTTATTTCAACATGAATACAAAAACACTGAATTCTCTTCTCATTGCAAAAATGTATATGAGTGCTTATTAGGATGTTAAACTGCGCAATGATGACTTTAATAAAAAAGAACAAAAGTGTTTGCTGTTTAATGGGAATTTTTTTTAAATGCCTAACAAGTAATTTATTTGATCAACAATATATAATGCATTACAGCATTATATATATATGTATTTCACTTATATATTTAGTCACTAACGAAGGTCTACTAAATAATTTTCAATAATGCTTGAAAATGTTTGTTTTAACTAATTAAAATTCTTTGGAAATTTCTATACATGAATAATTTGGTGATACTACGTTAAATGTAATGCATCTGTAAGAAGTGTTACTGTTGACTGAGTATTCAATGTTGGAGGTTATGTTAATGATTTTTCTTCCCTAAATAATAAATTTTTGATGAATTTGCATGTATTGATTCCAGCTCATACTGTGAAGATTATTTCGAAATTTATTTAGTTGCATTTTACATTAAGTTTTTTTTTTCTTTGTGTGTGTGTGTAGTGTTTCTTCATTTGCACATTTCTCCTACATATTTGACTTTTGCATGGAGTTCTATAATTTTATTGTTTTTTCAGAATATAGCGTCTTTCTTGTAAGTATGTCCGGTTTGTTTTATTCGCATGCTTTATTCTCTCTTTATTTGATGAAAATTTTCAATCATAAATGTATTCTAAAAAATTTAGCTCACAAAAATTATATCAAATAGTTAACTATAATAGGACAATATATTTTTATTTCAGCCATAAAAACGCACTATATGAAAAATACAAAATTATTAAGGCAGCAATTAAATGTTGTTTTTGCTCTTTAGATTTTTTTACTTTTTAAAGTTGTTTATTTGAGGTATTCTAATTTTGATAAAGGATGTTTTTTGAGAAAAATCATGTATTTTGGCATCGCATTTCGATATTTAATTTTCCGACATCTTAGTACGCAGTATCTCAAAGTTAGTGTTATAGAAGACTTTAGATCGTTGTATTATCTTTTCAGATCATTGTTTATCGTTACAGCTTGTGTTTGATTTTGATAAAAGACAGGCGGTTAGTGGTGAACATGTAAGAGTAGAAACGTTGTTGAACTTTGAATTCCACTTTATTGAAAGAAACTAACTACCAAACTTGATTTGTAAAAAGGAGAAAATTGTAGTTTTTTAACAATAAAATAAGTGCTTTCAAAATTTCGCCCTCCATACTAGTGGAAACTTTGATAAATATTTAAGCGCTTATCAAATCAAATCAATTGCTTTTATAATCAAAACTAAATCGATTATCAAAAAGTTTGAATTATTGATGCAGTAGAGTAGCTGAATTTATATTCCGAGAAATATTCTTTTCTCATGAAGTTATTTTCGCACACCTACTGCCATATAATCGCAGTTAACCAAATTTAAACAAATAAAAAAAACATTTTAAAAAAATGGTTGAAAATAAGGTTTATAAAAATTCAGAACATGCACTTGTAATCTTAAATTGCCAATGCCAATGATGATGGGGTTTTTTGGAAGCGCCTAGGCTCGGCGGCCTTTCATCTTCCGCTCAGCTGAAATGGTTATCAGTGGCAGACAAATTATGTTGTGCATTAACTAAGGTAGGATTAAATAACAATTTGGTTAGGTTTTTTAACTATAATTATTGAGTGCGTTTGAATGACATGGACGACACAAGACACACAACAACAACAACAACAACAAAAAAAAAGTAGCTATTTACTATGAAGGATTTTTAGTTGTCCTAATGAGTTCCATTGGCTAATTGGCGTGAGTGTAATCTAGTTGAGGCATAGGGAGACTAGGTGTTTAAATGAGCAAATCTTAAATTTCGTTATCTTCCTGAGTTTTTTTTTTTTTTTAATACTACTACAAAAATTATAAATTTTCTTTGCTCGCTTGCTCTTATCGGCGTATGACTCTGCGTTTTAATGTGCAGATTGTAAACGCTCGATACATAAAATAAACATTTCTTATTTTAGGATATTACGACCAACGATTTAAAGTATTTTAAAGAAATTAAAATAAAAACACAAACTACGTCAAATCCAAGCAACGGCGAGCATCTCACTCGTTCTATTTATTTTTTACAATATAAATCTCGTTGCCAGATGCAACAGCAGAAAAATAGTTTCATTTAACACAAAAATAATATATAAAATATTTTTGATGCAATTACTTTAAAAACAAACATGAACAGTTATAACAATTAAACAAATACAAAACATTAATAATTATTTATAATATTTAGTTACGTGTGAACCACAATAACTTGCGATGATGAGTTGCGTTATTGCCCCAAAGCAGCCACTAATTACATAGAGCAAATGGATTTATATAATTGCTTTTGATTCCATTTTCAATTTGATAATATATGTCAAACCAACTGGAATGTTATCCCCAAAATTTTCTCGTATATTCTCTTATAAATGTATGATATTGGCTGCATGCAAGAGATAAACAATAATTACGAAAGAATCGATTAGCGTGCTATCTTTGACAGTGAATCGCTGGGATGCGGTTAGTACGTAAGCTTCAGGATACCGAATGTGTATTTTAGACGCCATTTTTTCTGACCGATTAAAACCGAATTTTAACTCGGAACTATAACTACAACCACAAAATCGCGCATCAGATTTCATATATTTAAGTCATTGCATTTTTGAGTTATCGTGTTTACATACTTGTGAAAGTACGGATGGATACTCCACCCTTTAAAGGATTTTCTTTCAAATTTCATAGATATCTGCATTTTAAATACGAGAATCTACGTACTAAATTTTATCTGTCTAGGTTTTTGTGTTAACATGTGCGACAGCTGGACAAACTTCTGCTGGATGGATTTCGTTCAAAATTTAGTAGAAATTTAAAAAGAACAAAGCGCCGAAATTCATCCATCTAGCTCAAAACTATGTTGTTATTTTTTTAGTTACCGTTTCCACAGATCGACAGACAAACTTAAATTCCAAAAATCTTTTTGTTCCGAGAAGATTTAAAATGTAGAGATTCGTCATCTTCTCGAATTCGAATTTTGTAACTATTTCAATACATCTTATTTGTATGCTTCGTTTGTGAGAAAGTAAAGACAGCTTGATAATTTAGGTTTAAAAATTTGGCACATTTTGAAAGATATTCAAATGATATAAACGATATTTGTTGCGACGTCGCGCGAATGAAAATTGCAAATTAAATAACTTTTTCGGCATCTTGACAATTTGCGATTGTTTTCCAAACGTTTGATAGATGAATTATATAAAATTTTACAAGATGCAATTAATTATAAAGAAATACTACTGGCTTTTATAAGACTGGTGAACTTTCGACGACCTTTCTGCTAAATCTGTAATTCCCCTCATAAAATATGTATGCTTTAAAGAAAGCCAAAGTGCGACAATCCAATTTGTGCATCACATAATGCAGTTAATTCACTGAAAAGCATATTACAAATCTGTCTAGGAAAAAGCTCTCATGGGAGAAACGCTAGATTATAATAAAATTGCATTTATCTGACCTTGACCGTAGGATTTTATGTATGTACATTCAGCTTACAGAAAAAGGAACGCAGTTCTGGAGAGTTGATTGAAGTAACTTTATTGCCTTTTTTTTATATAGTACTAAGAACTTTCTAATGCTTGTGATTATATCCGCTGATGCCATTTTAAGTATTAGTTTTACATTTCCAGTTTGGCTCTCATAAGTCTTTAAAAATATATCTGTGGAAAAAGTGAGCAGTTTTTTAAAAAAAATTCTGGAATGCTAAATGCATTTAAGTGACAGTTTCTATTATGCAAAGGTAAAATTTTGGTAATAAAATTTGTGTCTTTTTGTTTTTAAACGATGTGCTTATAAGAATTACTTTGTGTGAGATGAAATGTTTATTTTTGTTTTGTCCACATAAGACAAAAAGTTTATTTTTGTCTTATGTGGAAAAGTTATGATAGTATGATTTTCTACCATGCAAAAAAAAAAAAAAGTTTTATAGTAAACATCATCTAAAGCCTCTTTCAACGCAGTTCCATATTGCAATTCTGAACTGATTGGAGCCCTTTAAAGTCTTACTGACCGATATTTCTTCAAAATGGTTATTTGCCTGATGCCAATTTCTTCAGTTTAATATGTTCAAATTTATTGTATTTTCTTCGTGGGGCCTTAAATAAAGATCTATAAATCTAATAATTAAAGCATTGCCAATAGTAAAGTCTTTTATTAATAATTAAATACTCTCTGAATCTTAGTTTCCGATCCAAGATTACTTAGTCCATTCTTTATTTAAAGGCAGCAAGAGCTTCCTAAAATTTTCTCGCATAATAAAGGTGTTTCCCCATAGAATGCCTTGCATAACACTGGCGTAAAATTATCTGTAATATGTCAAAATGTTAACATTTGGCGTGAATTTAGTATTTTTATTGAATCTGTCGTGTCATCTTTGGCGTGTGTTTTTGTTGGTTAACCTTTGGCATGCGGTTAAAAAAAAGAATGAGGTTGAAAATAGAATTTGGGTTTTAGACGCGTTTTTTCCCAACCGATTGAAATGAAAATTGGACGCAAAACTACACTTGTAGTCGTAAATTCCTTTACCAAATTTATATATTTAAGTCACTACGCGTTTGATTATCGCGCTTACACGTTCTGTAAGTACAGATTGACAGACGGTCAACTCCTTGTTTGATTTGGCTTAAAATTTGATAGATTTATTTTCTATAGATTTTAAACCTGTGTACTGAGTTTTATCTATCTAGATTTCTTCATTTTGTAATTATCGTGTTAAACTTATATTCGAACAACCGGATGAACAGACTTGGCTCAAGATTTGATAGAAATCTGTAAATTGGGGTTGAAGACCGTATACTAAATTTCATCCATCTAGTTCAAAGCGTTTTTGAATTTTCTTTGCCATAGACAAGACATTTTCCAAGTGTTTTTCAAGTTCGAGGAAGTCTAAAACGTAGAGATTCTTCAAAATTACCAATTCGAATTTTTTGACGATTACAATACCTTCTCTACACTTCTTAATGCGATAAAGTAAAAATATAAAATTTCTCTCAGATTCTATAAATTGTAAAATGCAGATAGATTTTATTTTGTGTCCTGACGACTTCAGAATGAGGGCCCTTTTAGATTATGATTGCCTTCATGTGAATCGAATCATAGAGCAAGAAAATTTACTAAACTATCTCACAGTATTGTATGTAAACACTTCACAGTATTAATGTGGAACATTTACTCTTTTTATCTGTGATCATCCTTTACACAGCTAAAATGTTGAAGAATTTCAGGAATGGCCGCAAATCCTTTCATAACGCTGCTGTAAGAACTATTTTTATTAAAACTTTTCTTAAGTAGCCATTTTTCATTATTTTAATTCTTACATTATATATATAATACTACTTGTTAAAATACTAAAAAAAAATTAATGACTTCATTTTAAAATACGGTTAATGTAATGGGAGACAGAATATGCTGATTCACTAAAACCACTAAGAAAAGGGGTGTTGTGAGCTTCCCTACTTCTCAGGGAAGGGGGGAGGGCATAGGCGAAAGATCACGTGACGAAGAGGGAAGTTTTGACCTTTGATCTGCTTTTCTCACATGTTCGCTCGCGCGTTGTTGCTAGGCTTAAAGCATGCTTTTTATAATTGAATTACAATAGCATGCAAAACTTCTATTCTATTGAAGCTTCGTTTTTATGAGTGAATCATATTATCTAGAATTATATGAGATCTTTCTTGAAACTGTATCAGCTTTCCATCGCCTAATGTATTACACATACCAAAATAGCAGGTACGACAATCTTTTCCTTTTACTGTACCAGAGTTGAATATTGATCTGTGAGTCATTCTTTGTTTATTCTTTTCTTGTTATTTACGCTTGAAAAAAAATGCATAAGTTATTAGCTAAATTTTGTGATTGGCGTTGGGGGACTTATTTATAATATATTAGGTATGAAATTTTGCAATATATAAGCAAAATAATAATAATTAAGTGCAATTAATAAAATTAAATGTGCAAACAATATTCATTCATACTTTTACTCATTTATAAAATTTCTGTGAATAATTATAAAACTTAATATTGTTTGTTCACCAAGGGAAGAAATATTTAATTCGATTAATAATGTATGAATTTTTTTGCAACATTATCAATCATGTGATATATCATTTAATAGTTTATTAGAGAGCAATAAATTTTTCACATTCCATGTCATTTGTTTAAAAATCCTATTTTGAGAGCAGAAATAATTGTCTGGATGGATTATATGTTGATTTTAGTGAACAGAATGCTAACTAAACTGCTGTTGCTAAAATTACAACGTTGACTAATGAATTTAACGATTTTGTAAATGGGGGAATGTGGTGCCTTGAAAAAAAAGTTTGTTTATGCAATACTTTTATTCATTTCACAATACACCCTTCTGTATTTTTTAATTGAACTTCACTAACTCGTTGTTTATATTTCTGTGGATTAAGTTTTTAATGTAAAATTTAAAATACTGCAATAGAAGAACGATTACTTTGATTGAAAGCATTTATCATTGTACGTCGTCAATAATATTGAAATTTAAGAAACATCTTTCAATATAAATTCTGGAAAATAATAAATGAAATTGTGCTGTGTTCTAGGTTCAAATTTTGATGTAATAAATGTACGTAACGACAGAAGGTCGCTTTTGAAAAGTGTTGTTGTTGGTAATAATTGACGTCGCGTTAACTCCAAATTATTTATTGTTTTTTAATTAAGTGGTATATGTTTTTAATATATTTCGAGACAGATTCTCAGATAGAGCAACTAAAAGAGCTTGCATACCATAAAGTTGCATATCTAAATGTCCTATGTTAGTTCTGTAATATGATGTAAGACCTTTTTTGCATTTTAAGTGGCATAAGGCATTTTTAGAAGAAAGTCTTTAAATCTTTTTTAAAATAGTGAAAAACCTATTTTTGAAGTTAGACCCACCATTCGTATGATTAAGTCTGCAATATGTTTGACGATAAATAAGGTAGAATTGAAGATAAATTTTTTCGATGGGATGATCTTTTTTTTAACTGACCACTCTAGATCAAATATTTTAAAAAAAAAGTTTATTCAAGAAATCTTATATTAATAAAATTATTCGCTTCATCATTCGTCTAATATGAAACCAAATTTTTTCAGAAATAATTTGTGTAATGGTTCACAAAATTGATTTTGAAATTTAGCCCTTTAAAAAAATGTAAATGAACAATGCATAATACTGTGAAATACAAGAAAACATTATCCCCTAAATGTTTATTTCATTGTCAAAATACACAATGATCTAATTTCAAAACTTTCAACAAAAATGCATTAATAACTCCGCTAAGTTAGATTTTGTCATTGCAAATAGTCTTGTACTAATTAATCACATCCGTTAAAATATCCTGTATAAAATTTGCTTGAAAACATTAATGACTTAAATGTCATGAACGAACTTTTCCAAGCTATGTTTCCTTTGTCATATAATGCATTATTATTAGAAAGGCAAATAACTATGTGCATCCCATAAAAATATGCTTTTATAACGAAAGTCATTTCTGATACAATTACTAATAATAAGAGTGTATATAACTGTTGTTGGGCTCACTACAGGACAATTTGTTTGATTTAGAGCTATCCTATTTTTTTACAAATATTCTTTGGAAAGTAGAAATGTGCTCTTAGGAACTGATTTTTTTTCAAATTTTAATTGATTAAAAAATCAACAGATATTGCAGAAAACATCAAATTAAATTTGGATGTTTTCTGCAATAACTTCCAAAAAATTACGATACAAAAATAATCTTTACATCATTTTAAAATGAAAAAAAAAAAAATTATCTTTTTAATTATATTCATTTTTTGTCGTAATTTTTTTTATTTCTTCTATCAATTAAAAATATTTTATATCAATATATTTCATTATGGAATGAAACGCAAATCGCTTTCATTGTTGCTATTAAAATTATTCCTGGCTTTTTTTTTTTCTCCCCTTTCTTTGTTGATGTTTGTTATATGAAGATTAGGTTCATTTTTTCCATAATAGATTTTAGTATAAAACATGTTTTATTAAAGTTTTGAACTTACAACCACGATTTAACTTAGGAATCAAGCAAAAGTGAAGAAAAAAAAAAAATCCATTTTCAAATACTGCTAATTTTTCCTGTGATATAATTGGTTGTATGAAGGTATTGACATGAAATTAAGGAAGCACAAAGATCAGAAAAATATAATGCTTCTAAAATAGCATGAATTACAATTTGAAATTTAAAACATTTTGTTGTGGAAGCCAATGAGACCAAGTTAAACAAATTATGTAATTAAAATTTTTAGCAACCATTAATCCTGGCGAACCAACTGGTCAGAGGCAGTTAAGAAGATATAAAGATAAAACTAATGAGAACTGAGATTGAATTTTTTTTAAAATCTAAAATTGTATGTGATGTGTCATTGATTCGCAAGTTACAGCGTTTAAATGACATTGCTATTCATTTATTCTACTCATGTGGTGGGTTAAACAATCTTCGATTAATATTTTTCGTATAAAACTGGCTATACAGAATCCATTTTGATCATGTTTTATTAGCTACAGCTTCATTTTATAACTGACTAAAATGCATATTTATGTAATTTTTTGCACACAGAAAGAATTCTACTTTGCACAAATGATTATATAGTGCACTGTATTTTGACAAAAATGATTATATAGTGTTGACTGTGATTGTGATTCAGTAGTTTCAAAACCATTAACCCCTTGAACTGAAATGACGATTTCATATTGTCGTGAACTTCAGAAAACTGACAATTATGAACTGCACTGGCCCGAAATTGAGGAGTTATTGCTTTTTATGGAACGTTTTATTTATGTAAGTTTTTTTTTAATTATCTGCAAGAGCATTGCTGTTCAAGGAGTTAGGATATAAGCATGGCATTTCAGTAGGGAAAATGCTCTAATTTGGTAAAGAATTATAATTCATGTTTTTTGTGTCAATAATTTTTTGCGTACTTCCTAACACTCTTCTCCTATTAATCATGTTTATAGTGATTTTTTTTGGCAGAAAACACTTTAAACAAACAAACAGTAAATAAAAAAATAAAAACATTTTTATCCCTGCAACTGACCGAACTACAACTTTTGAGGGTCACTATTTTAGATCTTTTCAAAGGCCACCTGTAGGGAGATTCGCCAATCAATTCGCGACGCTTTCTTAAAGCGGTCGTTGATTGACTTAAAACGATGAAACGCAGAGTTCATAACTGTGACAGTTTTGGTTTCCAAAAAGTGGAACTTTGTTTTAAAAAATATTACTTTGTTAAAAATTCGTTACGAAGTATGGGCTGGAACAATTGTATAAATTTAGAATTCATAACTTTTTTCATCGTTTTTTAAGTTAAAGAACTCAAAGCTGTAATAATAAAACTAATATAATCAAAATTTTCTCATATAGAGTATTTTTTTAATAGAAGTATATGCCTAATGAATAGTAAGTTTGCTATTGAACCTCGGTTAGAATGGGCACCTGCATATCACTTCTTAAAGATTCTGCGAAAAGAATTACCTTCTGAAATAGGAGATTCTTATTTTATTTACTAAACACGTTTTGGTTATGTAGAAAATACAAAACAACCAGACGATTCAGAGAATGTATTTTTCTGAACCATCGTCGTTAAAGAGTCGAATGAGAATTAAGTACGAACGCACGATTTATTCGGCCGAAATTGAAATTTCTACATTTGCATTTTTACTGCTTTAAGAATGAGAAAAAACTTTCTCTCAAGCGTTCGAAAACTTTGTTTTGACTATCTGGGCATTGCGTTTCCTTTCTCAAACCGCGAAGCCAAAATAAAATTCCATTAATACTTGCTTTTAATTTTGCTATGATGTTAAAAAAATTGCTTATATATTAAATGCTGAAATAACTTAGATAAGAATTTCCGTAAGGGAAAAATGAGTGCATTTTAGTTGCTTTATGCTGATAGTTTATTCAGAAATACCTTGTTTAAGATGTTTGACAGATGTTCCGATTTAATAAAAATGTAAATCAAATTTTATTCAGCAATTTTTTACAGTAATGTTTAATGCTGCTACGGCCATGCAAGCGCAAAATGACCATATTACCGGAACTAAATTGATAAGTTTTGTAAAGGGTATCCCAAAATTAACGCAAGATCTGAATTTGCCACTATTCGTGCAGTAAAATGTCGGTAATTCTTTTTTTTTTAAAAAAAAAAAACATTTGAAGTGATAGCTTAGGGTTTGTAAAAATAGAGCGGTATACGATAGAACAACAAGTTTTGAATGAAATAAGAAACAGTTTGGTATAATACATTGGACAAATGGTTTCCCCGGCATTGCTTGTACATTCGCATTCTTTTGTCGAAATTTTCCATGACAATTTTGCATAAACGTGGCTGAATTTCGTTGATTCAGCGTTTCTTGCCTCAATGCATGCGTGCTTGTTGGCATAGGCTTCTGACTTCAAATAACCCCATAAAAAGAAATCCAATGGTGTTAAATCACACGATCAAGGGAGCCAGTTTTCAAATTTTCGAACTGTGGTCGCCAGAAGTTCGTTATTTTTTCAATATTGTTCAACAATGAAAACACGTTGTTCTATTGTGTAACGCTCTATTTTTACTAACCCTAAACTAGCAGCTGTCAAATGGATTTTTTTTAAATAGGGTTAGCAACACTTTATTGCTTGTATGGTGGCAAATTCAAATTTTTTGTTAATTTTGGAACACTCTTTACTATTTGTTTTAGTAAAATTGTATTTAATCCTATCGCGATCCCACTCCCCCTCTCTTTCTCTTGCTTTAATTGAATTATTAAATACAATTTACTTATGTGTGAAAAAGATTGAGTAAAGCAGATTTTTTTTATTAGAAAATATAGTCGCCATCATATATGAAAGCATTTATCCCGCTTTTCCATTATCAATAACGTACATGTATAAAACGAAGCATTTGATCAAATTAATTGCATGTATTTTAAAAAATATGAATAAATTCATTACTAGCCGCCTTTGGCGACCAGCTGGTTCGCCAATCTTAATGCTCGTTAAAATTTTAATAATTAAATATTTTATGTAACTCCTATTTTAATAGCTTCTCCATAAAAATATTTTTAAACTTCAAATTTTGATAGCCGCTTATAGCCATAACGCAATATGTATCTCTCTAATTTGTTGTTAGTTCCCGTAGAATTTCTGCTTTGCATTAAAGTGGAAATGGTTGAAAATAGAGTCGCTGAGTATTTAAACCTTATGAACACTAAAGAATATCTTTCTTAATTTATGTAATATCTCAAGAAGTTTTCTACAAAATTTTCTCAGATTCATCATGAATAGATCAATTAATTAACAATGTTTAGTTTTAAATGCATGAAACTCTTAAGAAAATAAAAAGAATCGTTTGAAATAATCGGTCGGAAACATGTTAAACCTTCAAAACCAAGTCCGTATCCGTTGAAAATAGAGTTGTCAACAATTGGAACACAATAATTAGAATTTTCAACGCCAATTATGGTAACGCAAATGCGTGAATTTTCTACGCCAGTTCGGGTAACGCTACGCGGTTTAGAAATTTTTAATTTCCTTTATTCTGTTTTATTTTAATTCAAAAGTACTTCAGAATGAATCTGAAAGATCGATTAATTAACAATGTTTAATTTTAAATGCATCAAGCACGAAGAAAATAAATAGAATTGTTTGAAATAATCGGCTGAAAATATGTTAAGCCTATCCTCGTTAGCGTGGGGGGAAAAACTGAAGCCTTACTCATTTGGCGGGAAATGAAAAGATTTTTTGGTGAGAAAGTTAGTTTTTAATTAATAATTAAAATTATAATTAAAAATTTAAAAAAAAGAGACCCCATGTGCACATTCTCGACCTCCAAGGTATGCATGTGCCAAATTTGGTAGCTGTCTGTCGAACGATCTGGCCTGTAGAGCGCCAACACACACACACACACATTGAGCTTTATTATAAGTATAGAAAATAATAAATTTGGCTGAAAAAAACGTCTATAAATTTTTTAACTGATGAAGACTTATCCGATGCTTGTTACATATTTTGCGACTATTTTTCCTGTCGAATGCGTATATATTCCTAATCCAAAGCCCATTATGAATTTTTGTAGAATAAACTTGATTATTTGTGATTATATGAGTGTATATGTAACTTTGTGTAGAACGTGATGCAAAAGATAGCACCATTTCGATCATTTAAGAGGTGGAATTTTTGTTTTAATACGTTTTAAACATAAAATTTTCTGTTCTAAGGAAATGATTCATTCTATGTCGAATTCTTGGTTCCAGGTATATTAAGTATGATGTGTTCATAGCTAATCTCAATCTAGATATATTTTTTAATAATACGAGCACTTTAACGCAAATTGAAGAAATGGCCAGTCAGAAATAGTTCAGCCCATCAAAACATTTCCAATCGAATGAAAAATATTTTCTTTTCGATGGGAATTCCGAAATGGCATAGGATGACGCTTCTTTTCCCTGCAGTTCAGTCACAATCGATATTTTTTTTTATCGATTTGAACTGTGTCTCCGCTGTGTTTCACCGCTTCATTCATTATAATTGTAGGTGGATCGTTATATGACTACCTGTTGCATGGTTTTCATGAGAAGACTTAGAGAAAATTTCTTCAGTTCTTGCACCAATCCTGGTTTCTAGAACCCAAAGATATTAATTTGGAATATGTTGTTAGAAATGTAAAAATTTCGGGCGAGTTCGTAAATGGCCCATCTATCTCAAAAGGGGTGGAAATTGTGAGGGTTGAAATTTTCATTTAGCTATAACTACCTACCTCAATATTGTAGATAGAAAAATAAACCCAATTAGCCAAATTAGCGCTTATTAAGGCGAATAACTTTTCTATTTAAAATTTTTCGATAACCATAATATCTTAGAAGTAAGGGGCTGAAAAGTGATTTTGAAACCCTAATTTTGACTGTTTCTTACCTCAACTGTTTATATTGCCAGATAGATGTAAAGGAATCTACCTTCCAGCTTTCCGAGAGGAATTTTTTTTAAAGGTGTGGAAAATTGTTAAGAAATAATAATCAGAAATCTTCTATTTATTCGTGCGTTTTATAGGTAATTACTAATGCTAATCGGAATTCATTGTTTTGGAAATAGAAAATTTAGGAAATGTTCGATTAATTTTCTAGTACTAGCAACAATCGATGAATACTTCTTCCTAGCATTTTAATAGCTAGAAGTGTGCTGTCTGTACCACAGCATCAGAATGCAGAGAGTGTAAAGACGCCTGTTTCCTAATCATAAATTTGAAAATTTATAGATGTTTGCATATGGCTGCCAACATAGAAAGAGGAATAAAATGGATCGAAAATAGAAAGGAAGAGAAATTTCATCGATTTCTTATTTCTCACATCGAAGTTGTATACTTATTTCGTAGGATCAGACAAGCTTAAGAGATGTGAAGCAACAGTGTGCCATCTGTCATTTGTAATCCATTCGAATTTTTTTCATCTTCTATTACATTTTGAATATATATTACGCCGAAAAAATGCTCCTGTACTTTGACCCTCTAGAGGGTTAAGTTTGTTACTAATATACAAGATGAACAGGAAAGGTACAATTATTTCACACAAGGCACCGAATACTCTGGAGCGGCTGTCCCTGTTTGTAGCAGTTGCCTGAAAAAAAAAAAAAAAAGAGGTCGGTATGTAACTACAGCATATTATATTTTTCCAGTATTCTTCAGAAAAAAATATATATGCTGTAGCTTGGTTTCAGGCAGTATTCTTCCTAGCATTTTAGGGTTTGTATCATTTCATTCTAGGATTTGATCGATCATCATGAAAATATATTTAATGTAACCTCTTTCCACTGGGAAGCGGATTCCTGTGTAAAAAATTTAATGTTAGCCCACTTTTGCTGATAAAGTTTTGACCACGTATGCTAATCTTTATTCATTTATTTGCAGTGCTTAACATTCAAGAAGAAAAATTAGCTTTAGGCTTAAGTATAGCCTTCTCTCAATATGACATGGACATGGCAAGCAACATCAAACAAACATAAAAGTATATTTAGAAATCATCAGAAATAACTACGAAACAATTTTTTATAAAACACATTCAGAAATATTTTAGACAGTTAAAAAGGTAAAAATATGATATGCTCATAGACAAAACAAATCGCTAATAATATACAATAGGAAAGCTGTTTTACAATCAAAAATATACAAATAAGTCATTGTACCCACTATTCCACACTTGTTTATCAACTCTGTATAATCTGATATGAAAATAAAATCCAGCTTGCTTCATAATATTTCTCTATAAACTATATTGGCTGTTTTTCTTCCTGGTGCCAAGACAAAAAGATTTTGTTTGGATGTAATTCTAGAAAGTGCCACATAAAGTTGTCCATGAGAAAAACATACTTCGCTTAAGTCAAATTTTGATATGACTTCAATATACTAAAACTTTCCACAATAAATGCCCTACAAAATGTTACAAATATCACCAATATCAGTTAATTGGGGGGGGGGGCATTATGAGTTTTGAATTGCTGTTTAAAATCAGACGTAAACAAAGAAATGTATCGCATATGCATACCGCAACTCTTGCTATTTGCGCACGCGCAGTTTGAGGGTTTTGCACATGCACGGATAAGTGCAAAGTACAAATACTTTTGTTTTTACGCATGCACGAATCGTAGTAGGAAAATAATTAAAATCGCAATTATAAATCTCCTTTTTTTTTATTTTAATATGACTTCAGTATACTAAAAACCTTCCCCAATAAATGCCTTACAAAATGGTAGAGATATCTCTAATATCAGTTAAGTATTACTATTGTTTTTATCTTTCAAATATACAGACGCTTTCAGGAGACTGCATTTTATACTATATATAGATTATTTTATAAGTGAAAAACTTGAATAGAAAATTGCGAACTCTTCTTACACTTAGGCTTCGCGTAAAACTACCAATATGGTAAGAGCTTCACAATGCAAAGAGGTCTATGTTTCAAGCTAATTATTTTCAAATCATTTTTATACTCTCCAGGTTATTGAAATGAGCTTTTATTAAATTTATAGTTATTTATAAACGATAGGTGGTCGAAAATGAGAATACGCCTCCTTTTCTTTATTTTTTGCGATATTTGTTTATTTATCAAATTCGTACTCTTCTTTTCATGAATGATATTCAACAAAGAAAAGATGATTTTTCAAAATTTCTCATTAACCTAAAATTAACAATTAACCTCTCATTAACAATTAACCTGAAACACAAGTCTCTTTTCTGAACTACCAATGTGAAGGCCTCGTCATATTGGTAGTTTTTGCGATTTATCTATTTCACAGGAAAGTTTGAATGATGAAATATTCAAATGTAATTTAATAACAGAGTAAAGAAACTATTTTTTTTTTTTAATCTCCTTATAGCATTCGTTTTGTGTGAAAATATCATAAAATGGCAAAAATGAGTCTCTGTACTTATTCTATTTTCTAATACACATGCCATTTGAATGTTTACTGTTTAGCAAATCATATCAACTTCGAAATAATGCTGATTATATTGATTAGTACATACAAAGAAATTTTCAACGCATATTTTTGCTTTATAATGTATGTAACTACTAGAGCTTCTATTAAATAAACTTGTACGGTTTATACAGACGGAAAAAAAAAAACGGATTTTATTAAATAAAGGCCATTTTACTGATTCAGAAAACTCATAAAATGTATCGGTTTCAAAATTTGTAGTAAATTTTAAAAATTATGAACAAGACCGGCCTAAAAAAAATTTGGTGTGTGTGTGTGTTTTTTTACGAGGGAGAGGTTTCTAAAAACGTATTTTTTACAAACTTCTGTATGCATGCGCAAAATATGAAAAAGTTCTTCCCATTGCATTAATATTAAAATATTACGAATTTAATAAAAAGTATTATATTTGTTTACCATCATCATGAGTTTGTTAAACCAAATTTATGTATAGTTCTGTATTTTTAAGATCTATCTATAATAAAAATTGGTTCCAAGATTTTTCAAGTTATGTATAATTTATTTATAATATTATAAAGTTATATTATTTATTATAATATTCAAAATACTACTAATTATGCATAGAATTTATTTATATTTAATTTTTTTTCATTATAAGTGTTTTAAAACGTAAATAAGCGGACCACGATTATTGGATTTTTTCTCCCCTATCCTAATTTTGGAGGATCTTATTCGAATTGATTTTTCTGATCGTACGGGATTATATTGTTTGCCAACGGATTCTAAAACCCTCCGCTTGTTTGCGCATGCGTTAGGATGGTTTTAATTCTTCAAAATAGTTGTGAGAGGAAAGTTGAAAGGAGGAGATAGTTATTTTTAACAATAATGTAAACTCAGATTACTCGTAAACTGAATTAAAATTAAATAATATGGACAGAAACGACATGATACACGTGACAAGAAATTGAACGAAAAAGTATCTAAAATGGCGGAAATCAAGGTCAAAGAATGACTATGAATTCCGGAGATGTGCTCATCCCTCCGCGTCTTGTCTCTTAGTGAGATAGAATCATCGAAAAGTAGTCGCCTCAGGATACTGAAACAAACAGTATTTGTGAGCTTGCCGACATAGTTATTTTTATGCTTCACGTTCTTGAACCCTTTTAAAGGGTCATTTTTTTCTAGTTGTGGTATATTAAAATATTTTTAGAATTGGGATTGGCTTAAGAAAAGAGATTCATTTAACTTATTAGATAAGTTTAATTTGATTAATTTATTAATTTGGTTAATTAATAATTAAGTAACAAATCAAAACACGGAATTTTGTGTGAGATAAGGAACTGAACCATCTAAGTTTCTGTCTTATTGAAAAATATGTCAGAACTTATGTCAATATTCATAACTTTGTTCGAAGATCGATAAATTTGGTGGGAAGCATACTTCCCACGGCCCTAGAAAGGGTTAAATAAAAGGCAGTGTGGGTATGTATGTATGCGCTACATCTTCTCCTAAATGAGTTCGCCGATTTCAAACAAATTTTGCACACTTAACTTAATACGAGAAAAAATACTGTCAATTTTTCAAACTACAAAAATTAAATAAATATTCAATAAATTAAAAATTAACCAAAATTTTGCCATTTTTCTGTTATAATTTCGGATCTATTAAGTATATAAAAGATGCTTCACGAAAAACTCATGAAGATTCACAAAAACGATTTTAAGACTTGTTTTAATAATTGACCGAAATGTAGTTGAAATGAATTGCAGTCGTGGTGGAGATTAATTTGAAAAAGATACAATAAAAATTGAACAACAAATTGATATTCTTTTTTATGCTACCACTTCGGATACTTTTAGATCATTGTAGTATTTTACATCAGTTTTGACTTTCGGTTAGAAAATCGAATTTAGATTATTTATATATATTAGTTTACCAAAGATAGGAACTATATTGGCAGTCTATTTAGTATTGATGATTTTTCTGTTTTATGACCTTCACTGTGAAACATGTGACATTAATATTTTCGCTGTTCTGCATTTTGTTCAACTGAAGACTTGGCACGTACTTTTTAAGTTCTTATGTGATGTAGTTATTAAAAATCGTTCTGCAAGATTTTTTTTATTAGAAATTGTGTCAATTCCTTTTTTAGTTGATGTTTATATTCTCCCTTTCCAAATATATGGTATTTCAGGAATACATGCTCCTAGTTATATAATATAACAGCAAAATATTATTGATTTTTTTTTTTTTTTTTTAAATAGAGGCTTTTTACAAATAAGGATTGATGTTCTATAGGACGACCCTTTGACAGTAGAGCTACCCAATTTGGTACAGATGTACTTTTGAAAAAATGGAGTGTGCACCTTGAAATGTTCTTTTTTAATATTATTTTATTAAAAAAACTAAACAAACTTTCCGCATTTTTTGACCATAACCTCCGACAATTTTATTATAAAAATTAAATATTAATATTAAGAAATCATTCTTTTAATAATACCAATTTTATTGTTATGCATATTTTTTTTTAAATTTTGACAGTTAAAAAATGTTTTGCAAAATTTTCAACAATTGATTTTATTGTTATAATAAAATTCAAACTGTTTTTAGTGTTCCATCAATTATTTATATACCAATATTTTCTTCTATTTTTGTAAACCAAAGAATTAATGTTTTCTGTTTAATATCTGTATAGTTTACATGAGGAATGAAAAAAAGTAAAAATACAGAAAGAAAAAATTAGTTGATATATTACCTGGACAATTTCTAATAACACTGTGTTGTCATTGGACTTTTCTTCATTAAAATGATTTATTTGACACTACTAGTAGAACAGGTGTAAAGCTATTAAAATGACTCTAGTTTAATGTCTATCAGAATATGAAGCTCAAAAATTCTTTCTTGAAAAAATTATCAACATCAACCTATTCATAAGAGTTTTAATTGAAATCACTTGCAACTTATAATCCTAATGAACTAACTAGTCATCAAAAGTGCCTGGTGTGTGTATATGCCTAATTTCATGTTTTTTGTTAGTTATTAATTAATATACTGGATTATTCAAAGCATCTGCTGTGATTCCAAATGGCTTCCTTGCAAAAACATTCATAGGAAGAAAAATTTGCTTATTGTAAATACAGCATCTTATGTGCATAATAATTGACCTTTCTAATCTTTCTTGGGCACATAAACAATACAATTTCATTATTATATAAAATATTTTTTAAGTATGACTTCAGTCCATCCATTCCTACATCCTAAGAGCATTTACATTATTTGTATAAACAAGGCAATTCTTGTTGGGTATTTATTCAACTAAAATAAACTTCTTTTCACATTAAGTTAAATTTTTTTTCCTTTCTAACTTTATTTATAAAGGAATTATAGCCATCACAGATCTTTTGGATAGCTCTTTATAATTACAGATTCTAGTTTTAAAAATACAAATTTATTTAAAAAAAATATTGATTTTGCAAATTGTTTAATTAAATTTTAATAATATTTTTTTCTTATTATCAAACTTCTATTATTGTAAGGGGTGAGAAATTTTAATACATCCTATTGTTTAAAAATTTGTTAAAATTAATTTTTCTAAAAAAATACTAGTAGATTCCCAGATGGCTGTTTCAAAAGCAGTTGCAAGCTAATTTGAAAGTTAAAAAATTAGTGCATTGGAGAAGCAATTAATATTCTACATGTATTTTAAAATATAACTAGCTCGAAATGTTAAGCCATTAAAATTAAAAGCATTGCAAAGCTTTTATGATTTATTTTCTAATTTCAAATGTCATTTGTTCCGTAGGTGTATAAGCATCTTTCTTCTATGATCTAAACATATTTTTTTCTTTTGCAGGAAACACTCCATCAGTATCATATGGATCTGCCTGTTTATTTATACAAAAATTATGCAGCTTACTTTTGTGTAAACATTGGTACTTGGAGCTGTTCTGAGATTGCTACTAAAAATCATCATTAGAAGTGAGACACCATGCTTACCAAGAGAATTTAAATTTTCAGGCAATGGAAAGAAATGGAGATGTTGCTACTGAATTCAATAGTTGTCATTCAGAAAATTTCTGCTTGAACACAAGTCTTTTCAAAACAGGGTGTGACAAAATGTGCAAAGATGATAATAGTGAATCATTGTTCTGTAAAATGTCTGGCAAAATGAGGAGTGATAACATAATGGCAAGTGGGTTTGAAGATGAGCATGAAATATCCCTTTCTGCATTGCAGAGTCAGTGCCTTGAAAAATTAAGTAGATCTGAAACTGATTTTATAAACAGTGATGAGCATATACTATCTGTAATTCATCAGAAGACTGAAGATGCAATGAATAACTGTTTAATACCTATTTGGGAAGAAGAGAGTGCTAAATTATGTAATAATCCTCTCAGTCTAAAACCTCCTGAAAATTTTCTTTTATCAGATGATTCATTAGTAAATGGGGACAAAGCTATGAATGATTCCGAAAATTCATTCAAAATTAATAGCAATTGCATTGGTTCAAATGCTGTACATAATTCAGATTCTAGCTTGGGAGCAACATCTGATAGTTTACAGCAAGCCTTTGTAGAAGAACTCAGCTCATCAAGCATTGAAGAAATATTAGTATCTAGTCCAATGTCTGGTAATTTCAGTAAAATAAGAATGAACAATGTTGCTTGCCATGATTCGAAAGGTCCTGACATAATCCAAGCACAAAATTCTCCCAATAACTTGAGTTCTCTTTCTTTTACTATACCAAAGCTGGAGATGGTGAAAGAAATTGAATCAAGCCCTAAGAGCGAGATGCCAGAATTAATTCCTACTGGTTGTCTGGATGATGAAAATGTTGATGATGAATCAATGCCATCTATGGAACAAAAGAACTGTGAAAAAGCTAATGTCGCTGACTCTCCTGAAATGCCAAAACTGGTCCCCTTTTCAACTGATATTGAAGACATTATGAAAATCAAAAAAGAGCATTTAAATAATGAACATAAAAGTGACAGTTATCAATTACTTACATCAGCCAAAAGAAAATTATTTTTACAGTATGAAATGAGCCCTGTTATCAATGTAAAAAAGAGTAAATCCAACATTGAATTGAACGAATGTGTCAGTATGAATAATTCACCTGAAGCTTTTACTCTTGAAGATTCAATATCCTACCCATCTGAAGCCTTGGGTTCGGAAAAGGGAACATATTTTAAAAAAGAAGATGATAAAAAGTTTGAAAATCCTGATTTTCGAAATTTCTTTTCAGAGATGAATAGGAATTTAAAACTGCTGAGTGAGAGTTATAAGAGGTCTGAAGATATTGAAACCAAATGTTCCCCAAAGCCTTCTATTGAACCTGAAATAGACTTCAGAAAGTTATCCTTGGATAATTATTTGTTAATAAATAGTACAGACAAACGAACTTTTCTTGAAGCTGCTGACATTGAAGATGAAGAGAATGAAAATAAATTTTCATTCAAACATTGTTTGCCTACTAATGATTCAGATGATAACGATTCTTTAGCAAGCAAACCAGAGTGTCTAAAATATTCTTACAATGAAGTTCCAGAAGTTGAAGAAATCGAAGGTATGCGATTTTTCCAATTTCGTTCAAAGCATACCATGGATGAATTTCTGAGGGAACCACCAAAAGTAGAAATAAGCTTGGAAATGATTGTGCCTACCAAAACTACTGATATAACTCAAATCAAAGGTTGGAGGAATAAATATTTTGCACCAGATTCTCAGCTACAACTTTCATGTGCAAAAAGTGAAAGCAACATTGATGAATGTAGTCAGAATGCTGTATCTCTTCCTCCATTAAGTGAGCAAGTGGATATCAAAACTATAGATTTTTGTATTCAAGATAATGATGAAAAGGCTGAATCCTCCCAAGAAAATAAGAATTTATCTAATTTAAAGTGCCTTGCAACTGGTTCTCAATCACTTTCAGTAACCAGCACACCAATGAAATCAAACTCTGATGAAAAAGGAAGTCTTTTGTGTTCAAAAATCTTTATCAGTACTCCAATAAAATCAGATGTAGAGGGAAAAGATAGTATACCAATTAAATCAGATGTAAAAGAAAGACATAGTACACCAGTAAAACTAGATGTTGAGAGAAAAGATAGTACACCAATAAAACCAAATGTAGTGGGAAAAGATAGTACACCAAAAAAACCAGATGAAGAAGGAAAAGATAGTACACCAGTAAAACCAAATGTAGAGAGAAAAGATAGCACACCAATAAAACTAAATGTAGAGAGAAAGGATAGTACACCAATAAAACCAAATGTAGAGGGAAAAGATAGTGAAACAATAAAATCAGATATAGAGGGAAAAGATAGTACACCAATAAAACCAGATGTAAAGAAAAAAGAAAGTACACCAATAAAACCAGATGTAGAGAAAAAAGAAAGCACACCAATAAAACCAGACGTAGAGAAAAAAGAAAGCACACCAATAAAACCAGATGTAGAGAAAAAAGAAAGTACGCCAATAAAATTAGATGTAGAGGGAAAGGATAAAATCTGTCCTGTTGAAATATCAAAGTCTGAGGAATCTGTATCAAATAATCCAATGTCTGCATTTGTAAGCAAAAGATTGGATGATTTCTTGTTGAATTCATCCACTTTAAATATAACCTTTCTTCAAAAAGCAAACCCAAATATTAAATCCATTCCTCCAGATGCGCCCATTCTTAGCATTGGGAAATTGAGAAAGATGGACGATGATTCTAATGTCCCGTATAAAACAAAATTTGTCTATAAAGTAAGGGATGAGCGAGATAGGCCAACTCCTTCTGTTCCGACTACAACAAACTTGTCAGCACCTGTTATAACTCTTAGTTCTACAGATGAAAGCTCAAGTGATGATGACATACCTGTTGCTGATCTCTATAGTAAGGGAAATCAGATAAAACCAAGACCAACTAGATCTCAGCTAAATAAATGTGTGAAAAGAAGAGCAAGTGACAGTAGTATGGATCAGGCTTCTCAAAGAGTTGTATTGAGGTTAACTAAACAAAATAGGGGGACCATTGAAGGCTATAAAGTATCTGATATTTCTGTTGAAAACAAGGAACCAGGCGAGTCATCTTCAAATTTAGAGAATGAAGAAACACTTCCCGATGCTTTTAAAAAAACAACTGATGGGCCATTATCAATTATTAAGGATGGTATATTCCTTAAAGAATCTGAGCCTAAGCTTCTAGAAGAGTTTCTGAATAATCTGAACATGTACGGCACAAGCAAAGACGTTGCCATGTTGGTACAATCAAATCAATCTTATTTTGTGAAAGGGCCTGTTTTAACAGCAGAACATTGCAGTGAAGCTCTTAATGCTTTAGCGTCAAACAAAGAATTCCTTGATTTGAAAAATAAGACTACTCCTAAGAAGAAACTTAAAACTTGGCAAAAATATTTACCTAAAAAGCTGAGTAAAACTCAACAACAGCAGATATCTCACAAAACAGCCCATCAAAAAAGTCAAAGTGCAGTTTCTAATTCTGATTCTTCTGAAAGAATATTGAATGCTAAAGATAAAATAAAGCCAACCAAGAATGAAGAACTAAGCAGTAGCAGAGCATCATTGCAGTCACAAAAATCAGGCTTAATGAAATCCAAAAATTTAGTAAAAGTACTAAATTCCAAAGATACAATCTCAAAAATGGATGACAAAACTAAATTTCCAAATCAAAAAACATCGGGAATGAAGAAAAGCATGAAATCAAAGCATTTAATACTGCAGAAAAAGAGAGAGATACGACGTAGATCAAAATTGAACATCGGTGCTCAACTAGCTTTGATTGAGAGGGAAAAACGCTCAATTAGATTGCCTGCTCGATATTTAGACTCAGCCGTGTTGGCTGCTGGAACCGAGTGGGTTTCACCAATCTTTATTGGTGATGAAAAAAAAACTAGGAAACAACTTCTAGATGTGTTAGGTAAAATAACTCCCAATAAAGAAAGTGATTCTCTTATCGAAAAGAATTCTGCCAAGGTATCTAGGAAGAGAAGCGTAGATTCAGATAAACCACAAAAACGTGCTTCGAAAGAATCGGTAGCATCCAAAAAACAGAAAAATGATAATACTAAACAAAATACCAGAATTCCTAAACAAACTGAAAAGCAAAATGTTTCTGTTGATTTAAAAGATCTTGATGAAAAGACATTTTAAATGAAATCCTTTATTCAATGCCACTTTGTACTTGCTCACCATGTTCACGAACAGTAAGTTTTCAAAAGGTAGAAAAGACATTTTATTTGCTTTTCAAAACACAACAGAAACATAAATGATTCTGTAAATGAGAAAAGTAACCATGAAACAGAATCTATTTCCAATGAAAAAAGTAGGAAATCAAATAGAGATAGCTCTGAAATTGCAGTAACAAAAGTTATTGATCTAAATAAATCTAAAAGAAAGGAATCTGAAGAGAATTCTAATGATCATGCTAATAAAAAAATAAAATCATTGTCTTCTGACGATTCTTTGACGGCTGAAATATCTAACCAGAATAAAAGCTCAACTCCAAAATATATCGTTCCTAATACTCATAACACAAATACACCTGTATTAAAAAAATCTTTTCCTAATTCTTCTATCATAATAACAAATGAGAATAGTACACAGTCTTCAACAAAAATTATTTATTCAAATCCTCAACAAACCACTTCTACAAATGATAAATTGCAGCACGCTAACATGCGTGATAGCACTTCTAATGAATTCAATAATAGTCAAATTCTTAATGTTTCTGGTACTAGACCTGCAAATAAAGTTCTACTTTTTGTACCTCCTGTTAACAGCACTTCTGGGAAGGGTTTTCAAACTTTTTCGCCTAATGCATTTTCCATTCAAAAAGTACAAAAGTTGACTTCTGAGAGCCGGGGTAAACCACCAATTCTGGCTCGTAAAACTGTACCTGAAAATCAAGTAAGCTCTTCAAAAAATAACTTTGTGCCTTCATCAAAACCTTCATTGGCTCAAAGTTCTTTTAACTCAACTTCTGTTTTATTAAAATTGCCGAAAGTTACAAAAAATGATGATAAATGTTCGTCAGTTTATGGACCCTCTCAAATGACTTCTGTAATTAAAGGATCTTCATTGAATAGTACTCCTTCTGTTCTTAATGCTCAAGATAATTCTAATTTAGTATCAAATGTTCCTCAGCAAAAAATGTCTTTCGTGAAAGCTATTAAATTGGGGCATCTCATATTATGCCCTTCTGAAGCTAAGTCTAGTCTTTTCAATTCAAATTTAAGCAATATGTCCGTAAGCAGCGAGCAGAAACAGGACAATCCGACTCTAAATGTTCAAACTTCTGAAATGCTAATAAACAATGCTAAAGTTCCTGTTTTACAAACTGCATTAAAAAATGATTCGTCACATTCTGATGTCTCAGAAATAGAGGATACTAACATTGCATCTAATTCTGAAAAACCCTCCAGCCAACCTGTGGAATGTCATAGAAGGCAGTCATCAGAGCATAGAAGGAAAAGTCCTTTAAACGAAAGGAAATTCAATGACAAGTCTGATTCAGATGTTGATGTAGACACTGTTGATAAAAATTTTGATGCTGTTTCATCTTTAAAGCAAAATTATACTGAATGTGATGCAGAGGTTTTTAATAATGATTTTACTTATGTTTACTTATCAAGCTTGTCGTCTTTATATTCACCTGATAACAAGAAGAAAATTAGTGAGAGAAATAGAAGGCAACTTATTGGAAGCATGTCTGATAAATTAAAAAGAACATCTGAATTTTTTAAACCTGCAAAAAGTTTTGCAGAAATTATAAATAGGGTGAGCACTTTTGTTACCATTTATGCTTGATATTAAATTAAATGATTAATCAGAATATAAAATGTTTTGATAAGTTCATTCAATATGGAAATTGCTCGATTTTTTTTTTTTTTTTTTTTTTTAAATATTTTGCTATATACTTTTTTCCCCCTCTTTAACAAAAGTAATCAACTGAAAACATTTACATTTTATTTAAATTTTTTTTTCTGCTAAGTATTAAACTATGAATAATATTTGTTTTTACAAATTTGATTATGTAAAAAATTTAATTTTATAAAATTAAGTCATAAATTCTAATGGATACTCTTGGATATTAATTTTATAAAATGTGCAAAATATCTTTTGTCATATTTTTTAAAATAAACTTCAGAATTACTACTAAAGCTATAATTGCATTCTTCTATTTAACTTTATGAGTGAATATGTCATATGAACAAAGTAATGCTTTTATCAGTTCTAATTTATTGGTTATCGTCACTTGGTTACTGTTTATAAAAAAAATTTTTTTAAAAAGGTATGCTATACAATATGGCAGATCTTTTTTTTAGCTATAAATTTTGTGGTTCTTTAATTTTTTTTATTTACATACAAAGAAAACAATCGCAAAAATTAATTGTGCATGGTACTTTAAAATACAAGGTGGTTATAATTAAATTTCCACTTGGAAATGGTCATAAAAGGAAAACTACTAGACCAAATGTTATCAAACTTGGTAATAGTTTAAAGGAGGTCATGGAAATTTCTTTTCCATGCACACACAAAAAAAAACTTGCCACCAGAGTGGAATTGGCACTGTATGCAATATTGTTAAGAGAAATCAGACATGAAGACAGTAATTTAAAATGTGTTTAATCGTTTCTGAAATGTGTTACAAAGCATATTCAATGTCCACCATTCTCTGAAAGCAAGTTAAATCACATTACTACATTCTCAACAGTAGCTCTCGGCATATCAGGAGGAATGTTAGCATATGTCGGTGTAATGCATCTTTCAGTTCTGCCAAATTGTTTAGATTATTACCATAAACAGTGCTTATTGAAACAACACACATTGAACATGTTTTAGAAACGATTTAACACATTTTAAACAGACGTGTTCATATCCTATTTTGTTTATCAATATTGCATACAGTGCCATTTTTCCCCTGGTGGTGAGTATTTAAGCTTTTTTTTTTTTTTTTAAAGAAGTTCCCATGACCTTTTTTAAATTATTATCAAGTTTGATAACATTTGGTCCAATAGTTTTCTTTTTATGGCCATTTCAAAGTGGAATTTTAATTATAACCACCCTGTACATCTTGCAGCTGTTATGTCTCCACATCAATCCTAAAATTCTTTAGTTCCCCCCCCCCCCCTTAAAATTATGTATTATTTTAGTTTAGCTAATGTTTATTTGTTGCATCTTTATTTTTTTTTATATGTGGTTGATGCCCAGTAATATTAGCATATATCCATCACCAGTTCATTATTTTGCCATTTTTTTTTTTTTCCATTAGAACATTTAGAATTGCATCTTTAAAACTAGAATGGCTATTGTAATATTATTTTGAAAAACTAGAGAACTACTGAATTTTTATTCTCCCGATTTTGTATTGCGTTTTTAGGTACTTATCAGTTTTAACAGCAACCAAAAAGTGAATAGAAATTTTTTTGTCAAATTATAACAGTATTCTCACGTGCATAAATATAAATCAAATCACATGCTATTTGTTTTAATGATTGAAATCGCCAAATTAACAAACTTTTTTTTATTGACTCTTTTTGGTTGTCATTACAACCGACAAGTGCCCTTTTTTAATATGATCTGATAATTTAAAATTTCCTGAATGTGGATTCATTTGTAATTTCATAACATAAATTGATTCCTTTAAACTGATTATTGGATGCAGAAACTAAATAGAAGCCTAGAAACTATAAACTCTGTAATGATTGATGTGCAGTGTGCCCAGGGTTCTGGAACTCGGTGATTCTTATTCTCTCAAGTATGTTATTGTCTGGTGAAAATGACATTGCATTTCTGATACTTAATAAAAATGAAAGTATCTTCAAAATCATAAATGAAGATATAAAAAGATATTATCTTATTGTGCTATGAATGACAAGGCAAAAAAAAAAGGGGGGGAGAGAAATTGTTTGCACAATAACTTCAGAAATGATGACATCTGGAAGAAAATGCATTGATTTTCACTCTGATAATAGCATTTATAGTTGATTATTAAAGATTTAATTTTACATTGGTGGACAACTCATGCACTTTGGAAAATGTATACAGAAAAACAGATATTTAAGTGGTTGAGCATAACTCAGTCAATGTGCAGGTTTAAAAATGAATAATTTGAAATAAAGAGATGTTGTATAATTGTTGAGAACACAAAATAGAGAATTTTGTATTGCAAATATCTATTTTTTCTAAGCATTCATTTTGGATTGCAGAGATTTCAGTATCTGAAAATGAGTTTGTGTTTTTAAGTATGTTTTGTTTTTAGTTTTTCTTTCCTTTGCTGTATTGTGTAATAAAATTGTTTCAGTTATTTGATTCTAATCAATAATGTACTTATCCCTTAGGCATCTCGTGCTGTCCATGAAATAAGAATGGAAAATGATTGCTGTACTATAGCAAAAAGAATTCTACAATTCCGCAATGCTCAACTCTTAAAAAAATTAAGTGATAATATTCAAGGTACGTATATTTCTGTTATTTTATTGCATTTGACATACATAGTTGCGAATACATGACTTTATTTTACCCTGTTTTAATGTTTAATATCATATTTACACTCCTTAAAGATTTTAAGAAAAATTAATGCATGTTTGCCATTGGCCAATAGATGACATTAGTAAGAAGACAAAATCAACATGCATGCAAATAACAATTAACCAAACACAGCTGGCAATGATGCCATACATCTGTGGAGTATAACCTATCATAATTCCTTTAAAATTGCTGACAATTTTCTGCTAAGAGGCAGAAAATCTTTTATTTCTAGAGGTCATTCTATCAAGAGGCAGGCCCCCCCCCCCCCCAGCACATTCTCTTCCGAGCATAGGTGGAATATTGTAATGCTTCTACTCAGAAATCAGATCTGAGATCACTCACTTTAAGCGTTACTTTAATTGCATGCATTGATATATAAAGCAATTGCAGTATAATTTTATTCCAATGAATAGAAATTGGTTCTTTTAGTATAAGCTGTAGAAAATCTAAATGTAAGCATATGCTAGCAATTTGAGATTTGATTTCTATTTTGGAAACCTTATTCTGCTCGTCTGAAAGCTGTTGATTTAAAAAGAAAAAAATTACCATTACTTTAAAAAAAAAAAAAAAGTGATTTGCGACGCACAGAATAAATGTGATATGGTTTTGCCTTTGTTGCATATTTTTCATCTTGATGAATTAATGCTGTTTTGTATTTGTGTGATTGCTACTGATAATAATTATTTTTTTTTATATCACTTGTGTTTTTAGCTATACCTGATCCTAAATGTCGAATTTTTGTAAAAAAGAAGCTGATCCAAATGACAGCACGTGCATGGAGAAATAGAAAAAACATGAAGCAGATTTCATCTCCTCTGTATTCACCTAATCCTTCTTCATCTTTAACAGTGGAAACAAATTCTCCTCCAAATCAAGATCCTTCTGTTCTAAATGGTACATTTAAATTACAAATAGTAACAATTTTTTTTTTTATTGCAATATTTTTGAGTTTTGGGTACAATCTTAAGTTTTTTTTTTTTTTTAACGTACAAAAATGTATTGTTAAACTATTAGAAAATTTCATTTATATTGTGTAACTGACAATACTGAAAGGTCCCAAATGTCTAATAATTGAAATTATGGCTGATGCTGATGATATCTGGATATTGCTATGAAATTTTGTGTTGTCTTGGTTAGGAGTGATTGATTAATTGAACAGCAGAGGTGCGATCTTTGGTTTTTAGGGATTTGTTTGTCTGGATTAGTTCGAGACAGTTGATACAAATTGGTAAGTGGTCAGGAAGGACAGTAGGAACATAATCAGAGCTTGCATACTCTGAGAAGAGTATGCAAGCTCAGCCCTTTGCTGAGTTAGCATTTATTTTACACTCATGTAATCTCTGAAGTGTGTGATTAGGAAAACTAAAACATCTCAAAAGTTAAAATTAATGTGGATTTAATTTGAAAATAATTATTTTAAAAAAATGAATAAATTGATATTAATTGAAATACATATAATATATTGAAATTCCTGTTTGACTGATAATGCCATACTTCCATATGAGTAGTTTTTAAATTATTCCTAGTTATGTCCCCCCACTCCCACTCAGTTTGGTGCAAACAAGCATATCACCTGAAACAAACTATATATATATAATATAGTATGTAGGAATTTTTGCTAAATTGGATAATAATTACCACTGTAGGATACTGATTTTCATCTTTCGAAGTTTCTGCTAATAAGTAAAACTAGTTGTTTTCTCTGTCATTTTATTCTTTGTTGAGCTTCGTATTTGATTGTATTGCAGCACTTTTATTTTGTGCATTTTGCACTTCTTTGTCATTATTTTATGATTGTACTACTTCTGTTAGAAACTAAGCAATATTTGTTATGGATTTAAAAATCTTCTATTAGTTTATCATAAAAATTTAACTGATTAATATTTCTGATTTTTAAATTTACTTACAGATGAATTTTTTAAAATTCATTATAAAGTTAATAAATGGGGATAATTTTTATCATTAATTTCATTCCGCATTCTTAACCGTAGGTTCTCAGAAAGATGTTAATTCTGAACTAGATAGAGAAATAGATGGAACTCCTGAAAAGAATAATCAAAATGAGTGTCCTATGAATAGTTCATCTCTCAGAGAAACTGGAGCTTATGGTAAGTCTTCAGAAAATAAAGTAGTAGCGAAAAATGAGCCAGTGAATTGTACAACAATGGAACAACTCCAAACACATAGGAAAGTCAAAGACAGTTATTTATTAGAGACAGATGTTATAGAACAACCTCATGTTCAACTGAGAATTTTGGAAGCATGTCCAAATGGAGTGGAAGCAGATTTACAAATTAAGGGTAAGAATTTTTAATGTTTATAATATTTTTTCTGGCAATACTGGGAATATTTCTGTAACATTAATGCCTTTATTATTATATAAGTTTGATAGTTAAGGTTTTTTTTAATTTTATGAAAACTTTATTACCTTGAATGTAGTTATCAAATTTTTTTACTCAATTGTTATTTTAAAATTTATTCTAAAAATAACGTAGTTTTTTTAAAAACTTCTGGCCATACTGCTGCATTATGTAAGTTTTTTTAAACAATTCCCCCCCCCCCTTCCTTTCTTTCTTTCTTCCTTCCTTCCTATTCTAGAATACTTAATTTTACATATTTTGTATTAAAAATTTTTGGAATATTTGGCGGTTTTATTATTTATAGTTATGTTTTCTTAATGATAAGATACTATTTTATTATTTTCATAATTGATCAAATTAGTAATTTTTCACCTGATAATGAATTTTAAAAAATCTGTTTAAAATAGTATATATAAAAAACCATTTTTTATAGTATTTATGAAAATGAATTAAAAGTTAAAGTTTAAAATACAGAAAAAAAATTTTAATTACTATTTTAATACAAATAAGTATCTTAAAATTTATTGTATTTTGTTTTTCCAAGAATTGAATAATCTTTTACCAAATTAAACTACCAATATCTTATAAATCATGTGTGATGCCAAAATTATCTCATTACTTATTGGTGTTTTTTTTTTTAATGTCATATTGAGATTTGCAAGTTTCTTTCACACGTACCTCCCCCCCCTTGTGTTTCATGAGTATATCTATATCTTCCTAGGGCCAGTTTGAAATAAGGAAACTAAAAATTGAGTTCATATTCAGGGAGGGAGAACAGAAAGAAACAAATGTATTTCCATATTTTATTTCATTTATATGAAAAATATTTAATCTTTGTTTAACCATCACTTGAAAAGGGGAAAAAATATATATGAACAGATTTTTTTAAAAAATTCATATCGCATCTCTTTTATGAAAACTAATGGCATTGCATTCAAAGACGGAAGAACCCCATTTTCATTTCCCTCAAAAGAATTTTAGTCATGCAAATTCCTCTCACAGTTGTGAGACAGACTTATTCACATTAATGAAGCAATTTTTATTTCTTTTCCATCATTTGACAGCAAGCAAGAATTTGAAAGACAGAGAGAGAGAGGATGATGGTTAAGTCTAATATATGATTAATGTTATTTTACAATTTTCATTGGTCTAGTTACGTGTATTAGAAGAAAGAAATATGTAAAAAACATTTAGTTGTTGTTCTTGTGTGAAAAAAGAGCTACTTGATAGCCACTAATTTTTGCCAGAGAAATAAAACCACAAAAACAAATTCTTCCAAGTTAGATTTGCAATAGTTCTTCATTTTAAATTCTTACCTGACTGAGAAAATCTATCATTAATCCTTGAATTTTTAAAAATAATCGTCAATGTAGGTAGATAAAAGTAATTTTGGTAAAAAATATCAAACGTTTTCATGTGATCCTATGATAGAAAATTTTTCAAACTCTAGAAATTTGCTGTCTTTTTTGGAGTTTTTTTTTTTTTTTTTTTTTTTCATTATAAATTTTGTAAATAGCCAAGAATTAAAATATTCTTAAAATTTTTTATAATTAATTATGACTAGCTGTAAGTAAATATTCAGAAAGACAAAATTTTGTTCCAGCTCATTCAAAATTGCTCGGTCACGAATTACGGCTAACTTGGTCCTGACATTACAGTGATACATATAATATTGAGAGATAGTGTGCATTTCTTTATATTTACTGGAATCTCAAAATAGGTAGCATGTAGCTATAGCTTCTATATGTTGATTTGATGGTTCTGTATAAATATATATTCATATTATGTAATATTATTAAAAACTATAGTAATAATCTCATTGATTAACAAAAAAATTAAAAAATACATTGATCTTTATACTGAGTAATGTTTCAACCAATGATTTTGCTGTTTATTATAGAAAAAGAGACTGAATGTAAAACCTCTAAAAGTGTTCATGAGGAACCATCTCCTCCTCCGTTGTCTGCAAGCCGAGCAAAGAGGAGATTACCGTTTAGAGGTAAGGCAATTTAAAGATATTGTTACGCTAATCTGTTTTATAAAATAAAGTATTAAAGGTTTTAGACATTTTTATTTAGAGAAAATTAGTAAGTGCTGCATGAAGGTCATGAAATAATTTGGAATTTGTAATTGTATTCAGAATTTTAATACCATACTAAATATGTTAAGAAATTTGTACAAAGAAAGTTTGCAAAGTTCTAAAAAATTTTATGACAAACTGCTATGCAAGAACTATTATTATATTTTCTTAGATTAGATTGCATTTTATTCAAATAATCATCCTAATTTTCATATGTATTTAAAACAAATTAAGATCTGCCTTCTGTGAACAGGTGTTTCATGTATTGCAGAATGTAGCAATAGCGAGTTTCTAAATTGTCTTTAAAAATTGCTTCTTTACGTCTCTTAGTGCAAAAAGAGATCATGTAACTTCTTTTAAATTTCATAAGATGTAGTCTGTTCATTGAAATCTTTTTTTTTTTTTTTTTTTTTGTCGGGTGCATTTTTTAATTTTAGTTGATTACAAAAAAATTATTACCTTTCTTGTTAGAAAAGAGAAAAAAAAAGGTGGATCTTTTTGTTTTACTTTTTTTGTTCTTATGCATGATTTGTTTACATTCATAATTTAAATGTTTTAGTAATCCACTAGAAATATTTAAAATAATGAATCTTATTGAATTGGTCTCTTTTATTAAACTGCCAATGATTTGTATGTTTGAGAAGGGAGCGATATTCTAATTACTGTTCAATAAGGCAATGCATTCAATCTGTGTTTACCCATCAGACTTATTCTCTATTAAGGAGTTTGACATAAATACTTTTTTCACAAAAAATTGAAATGTATTTTTTTTTTAACCCTTAATTCACAAGATTTAATTTAGTTTTGGTAGGAAGTGAGTTAAGTGCAGTAATCAAATTTAAAATATTACTTATCTTAATAATATACTATTATTCTCTTAACAATACACTCTCTTAATTTCACCTAATTTTTGCTGTAAATGAAACCAATATTAAAAAATGTGATTCTTAGAATGATTACCATTGCACCTTGGTACACCCACAATGATGTCATCCTTAACAACCTCAAAATAAGATTTTGAAACCTACATTTTAAAGCTTCCACAAAATTTCTTCCGAAAATCCTTTGTCATCTTAATCAAGCAATTCAGCAACAATCTTACTATGCTCATTGTGATAGTGAATACAATTTTCCTTATGCAACAACAAAATGTTCATTTAAACTTCCCTAATGTTTATGTGTCTGCAGTCTACCTTGATTTACAATTCTGATCTGATCATCTTTTGAAAACTCATATGATCTCTTGATCCCTCCTCATTCGCTCAGTCATTCAACCAAAACTAAAATGCAGAAAGCATACCAGCAGAGCTTTTTCCACTCAGACTCCACAATAAATCAGACTAAGTAGAAATGTAGGTGCATTAGCATTCGAGAAAATAATTTAATTTGAATGAGTTATTAATTTTTAAAGTTTTTTTCCCCCTAATGTCACGCTGTTTTTCAATTTAGTATGAACTTGTTTTGGAATTACACATGGTCCTGTATTAATAAATCAGTAATCTAAAACTGTATTAGCTTGTAAGTTGTACGACCAGCTTTTTCTAATTTCCATGTTAATTTGAAGAAATATTCTTAAAATTCTGGAAATAAAATATTTTTAATGTTGGAATTTTTTCATTAAACTTTTATCTCATTTTAAACATTAAATACTAATTTTCAGGCCCTAAAGTTAGAATAAGAAATTAAGCATTGTGAAGGTTAGAAATTTTCCAAAGTATTCTGGAATTTATTCACATTTGTGTCTCTTATTTTGTATTTTGGCTTTTTCTTCATATTTAATTGCAGTATAGATTTTATATTTGTAAAAACTTATTTGTGAAGGTAGCAGCGATTGGATATTTTAGTTTATAGTGAATTGTCAAATATCATTTTCCTACAATTGTTTCAAAGCAGAAAGTATATTATGTATTAACTTATTTGCTTTAATATTCAGAACTGTGAAAAGGAAAATATTTCAAGAAACAAGTTGAAAGAATTTCATTCAAAAGTTGAAGACTTTTATATAATATTATGTTTTTTTTTTTTTTATATATATATACGTTAGTATGTAGAAAAATTTTTCTTGTACAAGTCGTTTTTTTTTTTTTTTTTAAGAAATGTGTTTTTTGCTGTAATTAAATCATTTTATAGGTTCTTCTGATGCTAATACTTCTGATGATGATCATCTAATTATTGACTTAAGTGATGACAGCACAAATCCAGAAGAATCATCTTCATCCCAGAAAGATTTGTCAACACCTATGTCTTCTGAGATTGCTGTAAAAAGTCCAACAATGAAAAAGTTCCCAGGTTAGATAAAATGCATTTGTTTTGATTCTGTATAATTTTTTTTCTACAGATTTAGTCAGTTGTTGTTACATAATCATTCTTTACATAATTTAAAATTTTGAATTATAAATAATAATAAACATTTGCATTCTGTTATGCTTCCCAACATCATCACTGAATCAGATACTTTTTGATTGTTAATGCTTTTGATATTTTAACAGAAATTTGTAAAAAATATACAAAACAATAGTAACACTAAAACAAGACTTTGTCCAATTTTATGTTTGTTCTTAGATTTAAGAAAATAGTTTTTTTTTTTTTTTTTTTTTTTTTTTTTTTATGAACAGAAATGGAAAATCCTTAAATCTGGCATACATATATATATATATAATATATGATGATTAATACTATTCCAAAGCAGTTTTTTACATTTCTCTATCGGTTATTGAATGCCAAGTGAGTTAAAATTGTATTCGTCTCTGTATTTTAAAACAAATTTTTATTTTAAAATATCAAGAATGATTGTATTTAAATTTTACTGGATTTTGGTTAATGCAAATATGAGTCTCTCTCTTTTTTCTTTTCTTTTCTTTTTTTTTTTCTTGCATATAGTATCCAATATTATATACATTAAATTTTTATTTCTTCACTAAATATTAACTTAATGTTATATTTCAAAAAGTAATAATTTTTCTGATTTCTTGTCAAAATATTATTAATTTTATGCAATGTTAATAAAATGCAACAATATTTTAACTATATTGTTCACATTTTTTTTTAGGTCTTATACCATTATTTACAACAGACTTATTGAAGGGCCACGAGGAACTTGAAATAACAAAACCATCTTTATCACAAACTAAACCTGCAGATAATGGTGCTAATAAAGCAAGTTCTGTTTGTGATGTGAGTCAAAAGTTTATTAGTTTAAAGACCTCTATTCCAGGCCTCATGTCTATACAACCAGGTATAAAAATCTTTGTTATATGTTTGTTTTAAGAATTATTTTATGTTGTTTATATGTGAATACGTTAACTGCCATCAGAATCGTAGACAATTCACTTACCATTGCTCTTTGATTTTGCATTTGACTCTTAAATTTTCACTGTCACTTGTAATATCTATCTTTCCTGTTCTAGACAAAAGTATATCCCATGTAAATTTCTTGTTCAGTATTACTATTTCATTCCAATGCAAATTATGCAATTCTATAGCCAGCAACAAATTGTTGAAAAAGGTTAGAAAATGTAAAGAAGTATAGATAACTTCAAATCAGTTAAAGAGTTATAATAAAGATTTTTTTACATTTTTTTTTTTTTTTTTTTTTCTCCATAGCATTTCAGAATATTAATGAAAACTATTTCATGTCATTTATAATATGCTATAATATAATATGAAAGAAATTCAAGAGACTCAATTAGGCAATGTGAGGCTTTAAAAATGTATCTATATCTTTATGTGCAGTTACTGATATATATATACATTGTTAATTTTAAAAATGTACGATAATCTATTATAGTTGCATACTTTAATTATTTATCGTCAAAACACATTTCAAAATTTTATGTTCTTGTTTTTCTTGGTAATCACCATTAATATTTTTTATAAATAAATAAGAGAAGATATGGGCATTGTTTATTTTAATAATTAAGGAAGATGTCATTTTTTTTAGGACTAACATATTTGTAGCACAAAAAAAAAAAAAAACACTAATATTACATAACCAAGCACATACATCTCAATTACAAGCTGGTAGGGAGAAGCTTTTTCCTCATATGTACTAAGATATTCCTAGGTTTATACAAATTGAGCTGTATGAGTAATGTTAAATGATGAAAATCATTTTACAAAATGAAGTATTTATTTATAATGATCAAAATTTAAAATTAATTTTCTATGGCTCTTCCTAAATGATGTTATTTCTAATTGTAAGTGCATTTAAAAATAAAGCTTTTATGTATGTAAAATAGAAAATGTAAAAAAATTCAATAATGGCTGTGAAAAATTGTTTCCACTTCTAAAATTTACTAAATTAAAATTGGTGGCGTTGCTTTTTAAGTGATGTATTTATAATGGCTCTAGCAAATATCTGAGGAGAAATGATATATCAATTTTCAAGAAATTTAATAATTGATACTTTTTTTGTAAAATAAATAATGTGTCTATTGTTAGAAAGATAAAATTATCATGAATTAGTTTATTATCTGAATATTAAATTTCTATTTTAAAAACGAAGTTTCATGAAATCTTGCCGAATCTTGTAAAAATATTCCATTACTAAGTTCATATGAAAAAAGGGGGAAAAAAAAAGGTTTACAGCCTTCATTAATGGTTTTAGTTATCTTTGAAACTTTACAGTCTTTTTTTTTTTTTTTTTTTTTTTTTTAACTGTTGATTGTCAATCTACAATGTCTTTATGATTTTGATGAAATTCCTATAACAGGTATACTTTTTTTAAAGGTATAATATGTGAAATTTTTCTCTAAGGTCTTTTTTAATAAAATCTTCTTTAAAAAATAAATCTTCTCTAGGGACTCTTTAAAATAAAGCAGCAGTATATTACTCTTCTGATAATGCATGCTGGTTCTGTTGTCACAGGTATCGTCGATCCTCTTTATTTTTTTGATTTTGCATTTGCTTTTTCTGTATAAGTTGCATGATCAACCTCTGCTTAAATTATTAAATTCATTTGCTGATTTTGTTATGAATTTTGTTTTCTTGTGCATGCTCTGATCCATTAAAATGTTTATAATAAAGATAAATTTAATTATATGGGTTGGTATGTCTGTTTAATTGTTATGTATAAGCATTTTTTATATATATAAATATATATTTTCTTTACTTGTAGATAACTTTTATCAATGCCTTAGAAAAAGCATTTTAGTTTTATGTTAACTTTTTCTAGTATTTGAACTAAATTGGAAAAAAAAGTCATGCAGAGGCAGAATTTTTTCAATTGGCTTTTGCAGATGCTGCATTGAAACTTTAATGTTTAAGTATTGGAATTGCAAAGATGCAATTATCATATTATTAATCTAAAATTGCTTGGAATTGATAATCAGTTATTCTCAAATATGAGTTGTTATTGACAATTTTAAAGTCAGTTTTTCTGTTTTGTTGAATTTAAGACATTGTGGGAAAACATATAATATGAGAATCGACCCCCCCCCCCAGATTCTGATGGAGCATTAAAAAAAAAAAAAGAAAGATGCAGAGAACAAAATGAGTTTATTATCAAAATTTATGTACATCATGGTTATTTTCAGGCACAATCATCTTGGAAAATTCAAGTATTTATCATCTTGTTGCATTAGATTCCCTATATTTTCTAGGAATGGGGGGGGGACTGTCATTTATGTGAGAAAGGCCTGAAGCTGTTCAATAATCTGATAACTCTGACATTTCTGTTAAGGAAAGAATATGTAGCAGAAGAGAAAATGAAAAAGCAATATAGACCTTATAAAAATATGGCAGAAGTTGAAGCACTTAGAAAAGGAATAAACTTGTTTAAAGAAACAAATTTTTAAAAACTTAAAATTATTTCAGATTCACAATCAGCTATTATGGCCTGAAATTCAGTAAATCTGAGAATGGATATAGTTAATGTGGATTTGAGGCTACCAGGGACACTATGGAAATAAAAGAAGATAAATTGGCTAAAACAGCTCTTCTATTAGATGACAGATGACTCCATAGAATGGCAACATTTTTAGAATAACATTAAAAAAATTGCAAAACAATTTTTTTTGAAAAAGTTAAATTTATCAAGTAAAAGACGACTTTTTTTCTCGACCAAATCTTCACAGGGCCCAGGATTTTTGGATCTTAACAGGCAAGGTTTTTTGGTGAAGAAAACAATGTTGTGTAAAAAGACAGAAAGAAATCATCTCATTAAGGAAAGTGAACTTAAGACAAGCTAGTAAATTGCAATAAACTCTAAATTAAAAGTTTACAGAAGTATGTGTTTGTCCTCTCTTTGGTTATAGAAATAATTTTTGCACTTACCACCTTGGAACTTTATCAAGTTCCATCAACCTAATAAAAAACATAGATTATTTACCTTCAATAGGTAGTGAAATTACTATCTTTAAGATGTCAATGGAACTGAGGATATGCTGTATAGGTAGGTCAGAGTAGACCTTCCTAAAGGGATTATTCTGTGTATTTATATAGAAGACCTTAAAGTGAAGGAATTGATTGGTTGTCTTCAATCTTCTTAATTACTTATAGGGTTATTGCCTCTAGAAACCTGCATTTTTGTCTTCTTGGCTTCTGCTGTGGTGGAATAAGATTCTGAATATGCTAACCTTCGAAATTCCCTATTTTGAAATACTAGTTGACAGCTAATTACCTAGGATTCTAACATCCTGCTTTTCTGTCGTATGACTTTATTAGCTCGTGATCAATGAACAAGAATTTCTATTGTAACGGTTTTACATCCTTATCTTTTTTCGCCGAGCTAAGTGATTTACTTCTGTTCAGTCAATTGAAGAACTATCTAAGATAACAAAATAATAATTCCAAACTAATGAGGAGCTTTGAAGGGATGTTGTGGCCCATTTCTTGTTGGCAGCAAATGATTTGATCTGATCCACTGATATAGCAAATACCAAATTTTTCATTGCAATTATGTCAAAAAATAACCATGACTGTACATAACTTTTAATAATTATTCATTCTGTTCTGTACTCCTATCTTTTTTGGACTGCCTGAGCTTGGGGGGGGGGAGTTCTCTTCTGCGAACTAGCCTTTTTCCTATAATATGCCACTTTTCTTTTTGCTTATTTTTCTTTTGTTATTTTTTATTCTGCAGATATTTCTTATATTTTCTTGCTGCTATAGCTGTTTATAATTTGGAAAATTTTGGGAGGAATAATTGCTCAAAAGTTCAGTCAAATTAATTTAAATTCAAATATGAATTTAATTCCTCAGTTCACCTAAATTCCATTCATTTGCTTGTGTGTGTGTAAAGAGCCAAATAAAAATCAGATTTGGGGATTTCTCTTTTTGAAGTTATTAATGCTTCTTTGTTTTATGCCAAATTTTAGATAAACTTTTCATCCATTTCACAGTTTGTTATCATTATACATCATCCATATGCTTTTACATTGGAGTGTTTATGATACTATATCTTGAAAAATATCTGTAAAAAAATGCAATTATTGCAAAAGAAAAATGTTGCAATGATATTTCAACAGAATGTTTGAAAAAAAGAAAAAAAAAATGTCATCTATTCATTTGATAGTTTTAAAATTTTTGAACAGAACAAATTTTGGAAGAAACAAATCATGAAAGATTTGAAAGAAAGGGGAAATATAATTTTAAAAACATAAGAGTTGCAAATTCAAAGAAAGTCTTTTTTATTTAATTACTTTTGCGTTAAATATATGATAAGAGGAAGCTTAGCAGAACTATAGCCCTTCTAACTTATTGCAGCATAGAATATTTAATTTTGATTTTACAATTATAAAACTATGAATAATTTTTCATTTAAAACTTTCAATCATTAAAAAAATGAAGAGGGAAATATTATGCATTTCTTTGGAAAGACCAAAAAAATTATTGAAGAATTGCATTTTAGTTTAATCTCGATTCTTTCAACTATGTGTTTACAGTAATAGAAAATATTTTTACTTTCTTGTATACAAAGGGAAAGTATTTAACTATCAAAAAGACAAATCTCCATTTTTTGTTCCTCACTGAGGCTGAAAAGCACATTTTAGAAATTAGTAACACAATAACTTTAAAACACTTTGAGTTAGTTGATAAAATTTGAGGTGTAGACTCGACTCCAAATTTGTAGATTTCAATCAGATATTGAACAAAATCCACTTGGAGGAAGTCTGTATGTCCAGCTGTTTGAGTGCAAGTGAACATAATAACAATGAAGCTAAATGGATAGATAAATAAAATTTAGTATCTAAGCTTTATCATTCGAATTGTTGATATTTATCAAATTTTGAACCAAATCTGTCAAAAGGTTCAACATCTGTCTATACTTTCTCATACATGTAAACGTAATAACTAAAAAATGCAATGACTTAAGTAAATGAAATTTAGTTTATAATCTTATTACTACAATCAGCAAGTTGTTGCTTTCATTCTTTTGTGGATAAGGTTTCTAAAATATTTGTTCGATTTGCTTGTACTGGTGTATTACCACATTTACCTATCATTAATATCCAAAAATTAATTGCCAAAGACAAATATTTTGTAATGAATTGTTGCCTAATTCCTTAATGTTTTACCTCCATCTATTCAAGGTGCATTATATGGGGATGGTTTTCTGATCTCCTGCCAAGGGAGCAATAGGAACTTGATAAAATGGCAATTGCAAGTTGCTGTTTACAAACTTGTAGACTGGTGCAAAGAAAATTCAATGCATTCACTTTTGCAGGAAATGGGGCATTCATTTGGATCCTACAATCCATATTCGGAATGTTGCGATTTCTATAGAGGATGAGTTTAAATTTTTGAGGATAATATTTGACTATAAGCTCGCTTTCATTCCTCATGTCTGACATCTGTGGAAGAAGTGTGACAGGTCATTAAACATTCTCATGGAATTTTATAGAGCCTCTTGGGGAGCAGATCACACTTCCTTGTTCCAAATTTCCAACAGGCAGTAGTTTTATCCCTATTAATTAGATTTTGGCACTGCGCCTTCTACCATATTATACACACTTGATACTGTATACCATTCTTCTTTAAAAATTTGCTCAAGAGCATTTTAAACCTCACCGATGGATAGTCTATTCTTTCTATCACCAGCTATCACTTAATTTACAATGTCAATTATTATCCGTCCAATACTAGCTTCGAGTTTTCTTTTCTGAAACTCACCTCATCCTCCATGGCATTTCCAGTTAATCTCCAGAGCCTTCATAATTCTGGACCATCTCGCATTCTTTCCTTCTGTGAGGGAGTTAAACAAATCCTTCATATTTCTGAACTCCATGGTAAGGTAATCCTAACTTCTCATCTCAGTTTTCCATTTTAAATCCCTTCTCTGGTTTTGAAAAGAAGAGTCTCTATTGTCTACCAGAATCTATTGCATTCTCATTCCTATCAGTATTCAGATTACTTGAAAAAATTTACTTATGGTTCCAAGTGGATAGTCATGTTGGTTATGATATTGTTTTTGACTGATACATTCAATTATTATCTAAATACATCTCTTTCAATTTTATCTGCGGAATTATTAACAATTTTTTATGCTCTTCAGAGTATTTCACTCGCTTCTCAGCATAAATAAACTGACAGCATACATTCATTAAAAATATTTTCCAATTTTCATAATCAGATTCATCTAGTTACCTTTGAAATCCCTTTACCCTTTCTTCTAAGGACTCTACAAAACAGGAAATTTGAGATACTATTTTGCTGGATTCTGAGTCGTGTTGGAATTACTGGTAATGAGCTGGTGGATGATATAGCAAGGATTGTGTTTTTGCTTTTACAGCAAAACATCCTATTCAGTGATGTAAAAATGCATTTCAATGATGTCTGTACTCACTCTGGCAAGAGTTTGTTATTAATGATCATATTAATAACAAACTTGACACTATAAAACTTGTCATTTCATCCTGGCTTTATTTACCAGATGGCAAATTGTCTATTCTCTGCATTATGGCCATACTGGTTTTCTACATGAAAATCTTTCATTTGGTAATCAAGCTGCTTTCTGCTAAAGACGGCAAGTGATTTTAATGATTCTTCATATTTTAATTCATTGTAGTGATTTTAGTCATCATTGTCTAAGATTTTTTTAATGCTTCATCACTGGGCCTGCAAGTACTTGTGGCAGAACATCCCCACAAAAACCTTTTTAAATTTCTAAAAGCAATTGGTTTTTATCATCTTATTTTACATTTTATTTTATTGCCATTTTTAACATCTTTTTTAAAAATGTTAGGGGACATTTATCTGCAATTTTATTAATCAGTTTCTACTTTTGCAAAATTTTACATAAAAGATATTCTCTTTATATTTTAACCGTATCTCTGGTACAGTATAGTTAGGTATAATTCTTCCGCCTCTAAACTCCACAATCCAATCCATCCCTAATATCATGCAATACATACTCTAGAACAATTTCATTTACTATGCAGCATCTAACTCTAATGTGTAAACTTTGAAAATAAATAAAATCGACCTTATCAAGTTTTGCAGTTATATGCAGGGAGAAGATAGATGACATCTTTATTAGAATACGCAGAGAAAGTTTTGTTCCAATCCTGCTGGTTTATAAGCAATTGCATTGTCTAAAGAAGAAAAAGTGCATAAAAAAGAATAAAGACAGAGAAATAGAGGTTTTAAATATAAATTTTAAAAAATGTAGAATAATTAAGGACAAATTAAAATTGAAAATTATATATTAGCCAAATATGTGAACCAAAAAATTATATAAATGTGAAAATAATTTTCCCATGCATGTGTTTATTACAGAATGCTTTTTATTATCATTTATCTTCATAAATAAAAGTAAGAAGTAAAAGAAATATATTCAAATAAAATTTATTTTGAAGTTAATTTTTAAATTTAAAATATTTATTGTGTTTTCAATTTCTTTATTAAAACTATGCATTAAGTCAAAAATCTAATTATTTTGCTTCTAATTATTAAATAATGAAAAATTTATTAGAATAATTCTGGAACTGCATCATTGTGTCATGTAATATTGTTATTAATTATTGTACTTACTAAGTGACAATGAATAGCTGTATATATACTGTACACCTGCAGTTATATAATTAACTGCAGGTGTTAAGGCATGTTTAAAAAGTATATTTCGTATATACAATGTTTTCAGAAGCTATATTAATTTTCTTCTAATCATTTACAAATTTTTTTGTTTAATTTTTGAAATTCAAACTTTCGTCTGCTCAGAAATAATTAGATTATACAAAGTAAAATGTTACTTATCCTGCATAGGAAATTCCATGCAGATTTCTCAAATTTGATTTTTTGAAATTCTGGTTTCTTAACCGCAATTATTGTTTTAGTTGAAGATGTGCTACCTGAACAATTCAATAAACAGCAGAAGTCTACAATATCTGATGATGGAATTTTGAAGGGCCAAATGAACTCTGCTCTTACTTCTGTAAATAAGGTATTGGATTCCTCTGACATACAGAAAGTGTGCCCGAAAAATGGTCAGACACCCTTATCTTTCATGCCTCAGACTTCATTATTGAATAAATCATCTTGTGTAAATGGTGACATTCCTAAACATTCTGTTGATAATAGTAACAGTGATAAGAGACTTCATTGCAGATTGAATGCACATGTAGCTGATAATACTTGTTTATTAAAACAGAATGTTCCTGAGGAAATAGTAATTGATGATAGTGATAGTGATGATGAAGTTTTGGAAATCAAGGAATCGACACTCAGTTGGACATCTACATCTTCTGTACAGCATTCTCATCAGGGTTTAAGCACAGAAAAAGAGTCTCGAGTTCATTTATGATTTTAGTTTCTTCTTTTTCTTTTCCCCTTTTACAATCAGGATTCATTGTAAAATTTTCATTATGTATCTGCTGATGTTGTCTTCTAAGTGTAAAAAGCTAATAACTTCCAGGTTTTGTATAATTTGTACATTTCAGTCATGTTAAAATCTCTCTGTTCTCATGAGGAAAATGATTTGACTTTTGCCTTGATAAATGGTTGCTTTTTAAAATGTCCATTTTAAGTTTTATTGTTTTGTTTGTAAGCTTGATAATATCAGAAAGGAAGGATATTGTTTTACCCATAAAGGAAAGTGGAAGGTGGGCAGTTTGTACAATAAAAATTCTTCTTAGAATTAAAGTTAGTTATCCATTATATTTAACAATTTTGATTTGTTTAAATGTGAATGAATTAGATGTAAATTAGTTGTTTTTTTGTTCATTATTGAATTTTAGTTTTGCTTGATTAAAAGTGAATTTGTTTTTGTAGACTAAATATTGTAAATATGTGCACTAGTAATACTATTGAATTTATAAAAGGTTATTAAAAAAGTATTTTCAGTCTACAAGTGCTATTTCTGAAGTTGTTGGTGTCAAGAATTTTTTTTTTTTTTTTTTTTTTTTTTAAATTTAGAAATGCGCTTTACATTTGATTGTATTATGAATTATTGGATTTTAAAATTGTGCGGCTACCATAAGTAAATTATTTCTAATTTTTCAGTAACAAAGCATAATTTTTCATCATATGTACATACCTTCTGTCCTTCATCATAATCTGAAAGTTTTTCTAAATGATACATTAGTGAAGAAATTAAATGAATATGATATAAAACACTTTTTTCATATTTATTTCAGAGTGAGATTTTAGTTTTGGGGGCACAGTTTTTCAATGTTGCATTGCTAGTCTTCTCTCTGTAAATGTAATTACTTTCTCCCAACAGAATATAGAAAATTAGCTCAAAACTAAATTATTTCTGATAGATAATTAAGATTTAAGGAAAAAATATTTTAGTTACAAGCTAATTTCAGAAAAATCCAAACTGCATTCTTTTTATTCTGCATGCATGCATGCTATGATACTCTGAATGTAAGTGTAAGGTTATCTTCAAAATTAAATATTCAGGAAGTGTAACATTTTATATATTCATTTATTATGTCTAGTCTCTGCTGAGGATACTCCAATCAGGTTTTTAAAATAAGAAAATAAAGACTGATTATGCCCTTTTTAAAATTGGCTGTGCCACCTAGTATCTATAAAAATTGAAATGTTATTCCTGTTCTAAAATAACACATTAAGTTGATCAGAAAAACAAAACATTAATTGCAATGGCATTGAAAATATGTAATATACAAGACTACTTCAATTGTGGTCCCATAGCTGATTTTTAAACCATTAGAGACAGGCCATTTCAAAAAATGCTCTAAATAATATGAAAATTTGATTTTATATTGTTTCAGACAATAAATACACAATTGAAGAAATTACTAAGCATAAATTGTTATACAATCCCTTGGTCCTATTTGATAAAATATTCTTGACTTACTAAATTTAAAACAAAAAGTATTCAACTATTCTATTAATAAACATTTGTGTATTATTACTTAAACCATTTCAATGACATCCTCATAGAAGATCTCTGTTAGCTAGTGCTTGGCAATTCCTTAAAACAACTTTTCATTTGCTTAAAAATAATGAAATTCAAAGCCTTATAATTCAATTAAAAGTGCATTTATAGACTCAAACAACATACTATATGATTTTTTATACCATTTAAGGTAGTATTTTGGTTAGAAGTATATGCCCATCTCTAACTATTTAGAAATTAACTATTGGACCATGGTTAGAGTACACAATATGTATATCTAAAAAAAGAGAGATGCTCTTTAATTTCTTTAAATTATCAGAAAATGCAGAAGTATTTAAAATGTAAATTAGAAAAACAGTTTTAAATCTAGGTGCCATCTAAATTAATATTTTATACCAAAGATACTATCCTACCTTGAAAAATATATGCTATTGGAGGTACACACGCTTAATCCATCATTATGCTTTCATACGAGTACTTCTACCTCAAGATGTTTAATATCACTGTATCAGCATATTATTTTTTGCATTTATTGTTGATGTACATAGTACTGTAAATAATGTTGAATTGTGTAGTATTATATTTGAAAATTCAGAACATATTACTTTTCTTCTGTTTGTTAAACATTTTGAACTGTAAAACCAATGCTGATATATTGTGATATACCGTCCACATGGAAAATAAATAGTTTGACTTAATAAAAGATGAAATGGATTTTTTTTTTTTTTTTCCATTGTTAACAAGAAAAAATGTTTTTTGCTGTTTTTTATGTTTCTTAATTTATTTTGAATACAAGGGTATGTTAGAAAGATAAGTAGGAAGATTCTAATCCAAGATATGCAACACTGGCCATCTACAATGCAAATAGAAATTGATTTCATTATAACAAATTGAAATTGTAACAGCTTACTTTAATGAATTCTTATACTATAATTTTTAGATATTTTGATGGGGGATAACAGAATAAGACTTATATAATGTGAAAGACCATTGAGTTAACCAATATTTCAAATTATAATACTTTATCAAAAGTAAACCAATAAAAGGAAATATAAATCTAAATTTCCTACTTAATATGTGTAGTTAAGAATCAAAAACTGTTTGTTTATCATTCTACCTATCTTATTTATTTTGCCTTTAGCACTCTTTAATATGCTTCATATTATTTTTTTTATTGCGCTGCCTCCTTCTTTTCTGTTTGTGCTTTACAATAGCAATAACTAAATTTCAGTTTTTAAATATATTATATAATATTTGTTATTATTGATGATCATAGGTCGAGACATCTTTTTTTCCTGTTGCTGATATCTTGTAAGTGTAATTTTCTCAAGTACCTTTCAGCATTTTTGTGTTGTAAATAAACTGTTTTATATAGAACTTTGTCTTTTGTTTATTGTGTGCTGTTTCATTTGGTTATTTAGTTATTTGATGAATCATTTCATAAGCTCAGTTTATGAATTTTATTTCATTTGATGTTCCTTTTCTCTCTTTGTTTTAGACTTAATGTGCTGTGGAATACTTCTTGTCATATTAGATAGCACTCCTTAGCTTTGGTGGTGTCAGTTAGTTGAAATAGTGCATTGCATATAAACTTTCTTATAAAGAATAATTTTCTCTTTATTGCTTCTAACTCTGGTAAGACAAACTTCTTACTAGCCATCTATGACCAGACCATTGAAATATTTTCAATAGTGTAATAGAAGTCTGAAAAATCTCTTACTAATGCAATTAAAAACATAATTTTGATTTTCTAAACATATGAATTATGGATCCATACAAATGTAATTGTATCCATTCAAATTTAATATGATTAATTAACCATGATAAGATGAGAAATTTGCATGAACAAATATTTTAATTCTGAAAATTCTGTAGCTGAGAATAGGATGTTATTTCATGTCCTTATTAGTATTTAATGGATATTTTCACTATAAAATTTCCATCGCCCTATCTCATTCATGAAATAAGGTTTGCTTATGATTTTCCTTCACTTTTCAGTTAAGTTATGCATGCAGAATAAACCATGTTTTGCGTAAAATACTTTTAATTAATAACATGTATGTTAGCATGACAAAGATTAACTATTTATGAGAAATAATTTTTGTGTTGAGAAAAATAATTTCTCATTATAATTATGTATTTTCCATTTAATATTTAAGGAATGATTTTGGCTATATTAATGATTTAAAAGAAATATGTCATATTATATCACTGATCCTGAAACAGACATGTAAAATTACTTAATGCAATTTTAAGCTTATAAGGAATATTTCAATAATAAAACACAGATTAGAATCTAGAAAGATGAATTTCTTTATACAATTCGAGATTAGTGCGAATTGGCTTGTGACAAATTAGAAACTAGGTATAAAAAAAACTTTCTTGAACTAATTTCTTTAGAATATCAAAATTTTCTTTTATATTTTGCACTAATATTTTAAAATTTACAAAGATTTTTTTGCTGTCAATAAAATCAGTCACATTGAATGGTTGTACTATTCTGTTGATTAATTTTACTATTTTATGAAATGTAAGTTAAATAATGAAACCAGAAAGACATCACTTTGTCATCTTTAATTTCTTCGGTAAATAATACGTTTTCTAAAATAGCAAAAAAAACTTAATTTATATTTTATTTGTCGAGCAGTTAATATATTCTTACATTAATCAGTGTATCCCTTTATTCAGTATTATGGCTTTTTAAACAAAAATTTAAAAAATGATCATTATTATATAAAGTACTTGTTTTAAAATATGCATATGCCTCTCTATTTTTAGTAAATAATTTTATAAACATTTTCTAATTATTAAATTTTCTTAATTTTTGTCATTGAAGCAAAAAAAAAAGTTATTGATTTACTTTCTCACATAATCGATACCTGAAGTGCATTTTTGTGTGCGTTTTCTCCTTTTGACTGTTAGAAGCGTGTACTGAATTAAAATCTGCAGCTTCTATTACTCTGCTTTATAAAGTAAATTAATTTCTTAATAAAATATTTGTTTCTTGAAACTCCTTCTACATATCTTTAAATTTAAATATCTCCATTAGTCTTGATTTATTCGTAGTTCTACGACCTGAAAGCAAATTTCAACCTTTCAAAAATAGCTTTGAGTTATAAACCCTAGTTGTTGACACAAAGAACAAGCGTCTGGCTGACTGTGCCGTCTTTGTTCTCCTTGCGTGCGTTGAATCGTGTGACGTTGACCTTCGCGTACTTTTTTTAACGTTACCAATGTCACTGATTAATTTATCGTTTCTTTTCCCGTACTAAGTAACAAAGAAAATAAGTTGATTTAGAACGTATGTTAATAATTTTTAGCGCCATTTAAAACAAAATTTTCTCTTTAAAAAAGTTTTTTTTTTTTTTTGAGCGAACATGAAAGTTAATTATTCGGTTAGAAAAAAAGTTTTGTTACAATTATTTATTATGTGAAGTAGAAAAATTAAAAATATCGTCTCTTTTGAACCTCTTTTTTTTCTTTGATCTCACTGTTCTGATTAAAGAATTCTTATAAAAATTTAATAATTTAAAATAAATGTAATGATGTAAAGAAATCAATAACTTTAGTTACATTATGTTTGTTTGTTTTTTCAAATATCTCCGAACTATTTTCTGTAATTATTCTGATTCTTGCGTTGTATTCGATATAGTGCTGATCGAATATTGTTTTCTTCCATTTTTTTAATTAGAGAAAAATAAAATTGCTGACTAAATTTAATTAATTCGTAAAAAAGTAAATCGAATGTATTACTATTTAATGATGCTCGAATGATTTTTTTTTTTTTTTCTATCTATGCTGTAATGACAGCAGGATATTCCAGCTCTAAACTTCGATAGTTCTCAGTTTTGAAATTTAGTAATTACAAATAATATCACGAATGTCAAACATGATGTTTTAAAATGTATTACATTTTCTAAAAATTAATTATTCAATTTACTACACTAACATATTCGCACTTGACATTAAAACAAAATTTGTACAAAAAAATTCCATTAATTACTGTAAGATATTCTGCTATAACTGCTATTCCAGGCTAAGGGAAAAAATATTATCTTTGGTATAAAATTGTCTCCTTTTCAACAAAGCATTTTGAAACACCAGCTTAAATATTTTTTTTGTATGAACTTTAAAAATAAATATAAAATTTATTAGAATGTCATTAATTAACAAATTATTTAAAAGAAGAAACCAGAAGGAAAAAGGAATGCTATGCGAAGTCACAGATATCTGTCGAAATGCGGAAAAATTACCAAAGCATAAAAAAAAGGTCGAGTTCTGTGTCCAACTCGTTGAAGCATAGCATACGGACGCGACTGTCTGGTTTCGGCGCTTAGCAACAAGCTGGTATTACGCAACTGGAAATGCAAGGATGACTCATGGAATAAACCGTTCGAAACTGCCCTCCGCTTCTTTGTTTGAGAAATCGATCTAAATTTTTTTCCTCTGAACCACAGGAAAATAAACTCTGTTTATGAAAATAAATCATCTGTAGATGTAGTTAGAGGTCATTGAAGCGATGTTTTCCTTCCTCCTTTTGTGTTGGACGATACATGTTAAACTTCACTTCTGGAAAATATAATTAGTACGATTGTTATGTTTTGCTCGCCATGATTCATACTTGAGTACTATTACTAAAAATGACCAGATATCTGGATTGATCCTAGTTTTGTATATAATGCCCCTGCTTATCCTCCTTTTTTTTTTTTTTAATTATAACTAAATGATTTATTTTTTTAAAAAACTTAATCATTTAAAAAATATTACTTAAAAAATAGCCTCCGAAGATTTTTTTTTACATTTATTTTAGTATGTATTGAATTTGGTTTGATATTTTTGCACATTTTAATACGAATCACGTTCTTTGTTCTTGTTTAACCTCACCTTTGGAAAATATAATTAATAAACGAGTATGATTGTAAGTTTTGCTCTCCTTGGTTTAATCGTGTTACTTTTACTCAAATGACCAGATATCTGGATCAAACCTAGTTTTGTATATTATGTCAGTATTTGGTCTCATTTTTAATCGTAAATGAACAGTTTATTTTTTAAAAATATATGGAACGTATTCAAGTATTATTTAAAAAAATAACCTCTGAAGAATTTTTTTCCATTTATTTTAACATGGTTAGATATTTTAATACGTATTATTTTTTTCTGCAATTGCTGTACCTACCAACAGATAATAAAATATAGCTTATTATCTGGAATTAATACGAAAATCAATTTATATATTGAAAGAATGAATGTAAACGTTTGAATAGATCAGAATTTTGATTGTTCTATAACAGTGCCGAATTTCGAAACTGGTAAATAACTAAAAGCCATTGGTAGGCAGATCTATTATAGAATGTTATTACCCTGGTTGTCAAACTAATAGTTTTGCAAAAAATACATATACGATATTAGGAATACAAAGTATATTTGCAATGAATTGTTAAAATTATTAAATGAATTAGAGTATAATAAAATTATACATTTATAACATAGTAGAATATTAATTATCCATTTAAATGGTTATGTTGCATTACATTTGTCAAGTTTTGGAAAAAATAAGTAATTTTTATGCTATATTTGTTTAAAATGAATTATTTTCTTATAATCTATCATAATATAATTGAATGCTTTATTTGTATATAGGAAAATCATTAACCAATAATTGTAAGTAATTTTTAATGATTTTTATTCTTTAATCATTTTTCCAATTGTATTAAGAATAAATAAATAAAAACATATTTTTACAAAGTTGCTAAAATAAAATAATCTTTTTACAAACTGATATTAAGTTAGAAGTGTGTTGAAATGTGAAATTAAATTGACCAATTATGAAAACGACGCGTCTCTTAATGTGTACTGCCTAAGGTCACAAAATACCTGAATCCGTTACTGATAGAAAAACATAAATGTGAAACCTATAATAATCAGTCATTTAAACCTGTAATAACTCAAGAGGATTTCAAGGATACCTAAAATCAAGGTTTTTCAAAAAGGATTATTTATTTGGATTGAATAACGACATTCGTATTCGTATTTCTTTTTTGTCACATTAATTACCTTTGGTGTTAGGACACGTAATTATGAATTTTTACATGTATAGATTTGAGTGAGTGTCCTAGATAAAAAAGGATAAAATAATTTTTTAAAAAAAATTACAGCATTCTCTTATTAGCATACAAAAAAAAAAAAAAAAAAAAAAAAAAAAGAGAGAATTTTTAGTTAACAAAAGTGTGAAGTTCAAAGTATGTGTCGTATAAAAACATTGTACAAGAATTTATAGAAATACTCTTAATAAAGTCGTTTGCATAAAAGAAGAAAATAATTTTTTGTTAACAAAACTCTGAAATATTCTCAGTAAAGTCGTTTGCATAAATATTTGTTTAGGTTTTTTTTTTTTTTCTTTTTTTTTTTTAATGTCTTTGTGTGATGTTTTTTGTGATTGAGGTTCCTTTTTGCATTACTTTCAGCATCCCATGTATTTATGTCTTTGCTTTACGAAAAGCACGTTTTTATAAAGGTGGCGCCAGTAGAGGAGTCCTAGCCCCTCGTCGGGGCAAATAAAAAAAATTTTTTTTTTTTTGGGGGGGGAGAAGAAATTTTTACGATTTTTGTTTCTCTATATGCAACTTTTCTTTATTTCATCAGAGACATTCCAAGGTTTATTGTGCAACATGATTACTTGAGTCCTGCATGCAGTTAGCCGTAAAAACCGTGGTACCACATTTTTGAAAATATCATATCTTTTGATAAATTGTACTAAAACAAGTCAAACGATTTGAAAAATCATTCTAGATAATATTCATCATATTTTTGTAAGGAAGCAAAATGTATTTAAACCTCAAAAGCATATAACTGCAGTGGTACATTTCTCAAGTCGCTGACAAGTTTTACAATATGAATAGATTAATAAAGATTGCAGGCATTCTATCAGTTTTAACATGTGCATTTGAAAGAAATTTCAGTAAATTTCGAAATGTTATACGTACTAGCTTGATTCAAAACAGGCTTCAAAGCTTCGCGATATTTAGAGTGCATAGTAGCTGATAAAAAAAAATTAAATTTGCACCATATTGTAGAAAAGTTTGAAAAGATGCAATAAAAAAAAATCGAATTCAATTGTATTGAAATCAGTCGGACCTACTATCTCTATGAAATGGTTTATTATGGGCTTCAATGAAACATAAAATATTTGCCCATTTGTGGTTATATCTGTTTTGTAATATCATATTTTTTATTATAATTTAAAAGTCCTTTATTGTAATTTTAAACGTTATAATCTGAAATATATACCAATCGATTTGTGGGAATGAAATTTTTGTTTAACAAAAATGATGCAATATACAAATAAGGCATTTTATTGTAATCAAATTCAAGGATTTTTAATTTTATCGTCAGATTCTATTCTATTTTTGTTTAAGGCTAAGAAATTAAATTTAAAAAAGCTCTAACTAAGGAAATAGAATTACATGATTAAGGAAATAGAATTACGTGATTTTAGACAACTTTTTCAGTGTTGAAGGCAATTATTTATTTTGAAATGTGCACAACTACATAAAAAAATATCCTCCAGAAATTTTGAAAATATTTTTATACTCCGGTCACTCAACGGACTATTCAACTGGAAGATAGATAAAGATATGTAGAAAATTTTAGAGGGTCATCGGTTCGTTCCTCTCTTCGCGAAGAAGACCTTGCAAGACAAACTCCAAGGTCACTGCTGTGCTTAAATTTTTTTTTTTTTTTTTCTATTTTACTTTTTAGTTTTTAATGTATTTCAAAATTAATTATTATGGTAATTATTTTCTCATCTATCTAGCATAGAAAATGAATAGTAATCGTCAAAAAATTCGAACTCGAGATTTTGAGAATCTAATCGTTTTAGGCTTTCCTGAGTTCGAAAAACACATATTTAGAAAATGTCACTCTGTGACAAAGATAACTCAAAAATGCTTTGAGTTAGGTTTGACGGTTGAAATTCGGTATACGGTCTTTACACCAAATTTGCAGATTTCTATCAAATTTTAATCTAATCAGAGGAGAAATGTCTGCCCATTTGATACATTATGGAAGTTAAATCTGTGTACAGAACTATATCTATCTAGCTCACTTCGTGCTAACTTTAACTTCCCTAATGTATCAAATTTTGAACCAAATCCCACAAGGAATTGACCATCTGTAGGTCTGTACTTCCAGAAACCTGTAAACGCGATTTCTCAAAGACGCAGTGACTTAAATAATATCAAATTTGGTACGCGATTTTGTGACTACAAATGCAGTTTTGAGTCAAATTTTGGTTTCAATCGGTTGATAAAAACGTGTCTTAAAAACAAATTCGGTTTTTGGATACTATTAACCGCAAGCCAGAAAAATCGCCATAAAACTGGCCAAGGATGAAACGAAAGATTCAATCTAAATGTTAAATTCTCGTCAAAAGTTAATATTTTGTAACTATTGTGCGCCAGTTCCAAGACGTTCTTGATGCTTTTATGAGAGAATATGCGAGAAAGTTTTCAGGAGACCATTCTCACCTGTTTTTAATCGTGCGCTAAATTCCTTGGTAATTCACTACCACAACACGCATCTCTCATATGAAATTAAAATGTAACTAAGCAATTAATCGATAATCAGGTTTTAAAAATATTAAGTTATATCGATTTTGGTAATGCACAGATGTGCAGAATTTTAAAGCTCTTACACATCAGAAAATAAACGTTGTTTGTTTACAAACTACCGTTTTTAAGGGCATGAAACAAATCAAATTACATTAAAATACATTTTCAAACAATATCTTCTCTTTTTTATTGTTATTTGCTACATCACTCAGTATGCGCAAATTTGAATTTTTGTGTCTCAAACCAGCTCTATTTTTGCCATATGTTTCGCAGATTTAAATCTTGAATCCATGAATTGCAATATTAACTCCCATTTTCTCACCACCAGTCAAATTTTTTGTATGATTAATGTTATGTGCCATTTCAGTGTTGTCATTTCTGTTTTCCTCTTTGTAATTGCGCTTTAATCGCTTGAAGAGGAAATAAGAAGGAAAATATAAACGCATTTGTTTATTTAGTTATTGGTTTAGTTACTTCATATACATAGAAGAAACATTTATTGTATTTCTTTATTGAAAAAATATATATGGGTTAAAACAAATCTCTGTTGGCTTACTTCTAAAAATGATTCAAGCCCATTTATCCATTGTCGTTTAGAGAAACATTTTGTTTGGTCGTTTTGAAACTTGCGAACAATTCTGCTTTCAAACGCATTCTTTTTTTTTCGTTTTCTGAAAAATGAAGAAAATAAATAAGAATTTAAGAGTAGAATAAGAAAATGTATCAACAGTTTATGCATTTATAAGATGAATTATTTTTTAAGTTAAATGCAATGTTGAACTTCGAATTGTATATCGAAAATAAATTCATTTATTCCGAAATAGAGTCGTAGAGTCAATTTCTGATTATATCTAGATGTCAAAATCTGTCATTCACTATTAAATCATATACTCTGTTGTTGTTTTTTTTTTTTTTCTTAAAACTTTTGTTTCAAATTCTTTAAGTTGCTTTCATTCCTTTTCTGTCATTTTTGTGTTTTCCCTTTTAAGAATACAACGAGTACCACACTTAGAGCTTCACGTTAGAATCACGAAAGCGCACTATATGAAGATTTATTAAATATATTCCACTATTCTTATGGTTAATACTAAAAATTTTTAAACAACATACATACATATATGTTATAAATCCTTTTTCATCTCGCCTTTCAAAATAAAACTTTTATTGTAAAAAGGAACAACTTCACGGTATTTTTCTTTTCCTTCAACCGTCTTGTAAATTAGCAATCTATGAAAATGCTTCAAAATCATTAAAAACCATAAAAATAGTTTTACATTCTATAGACGCATGACAATTTAAATAAATCTTTATATACTAAAAAATAATTACTGATGGCAAAGTTATTCTAAAAAGGGAACAACTTTGTCAACTGTGCTTAAACCACTCGAAATTCCTAAAAAAACGTGAGAAATAAGATTTTTTGAACTATAAAATTATTTTAATATTAAAATTAACATTTTATATTTTGGAAAGACACGCAAAAATTTTCAAAATAAGCATTGGAAATCTTAAGAATCACAAACTTCAAACTATAAAAAAAAAAATGTTTACGATTTCTTCAGAAGACGTAAATATTTTACTGTTTTCCTTGTAAGGAAGGTCAACTATGAGCTTGATATTTTGCACGTGTATTTAAGTTTCATCATGCACGTTTAAGAAATGAAAGAGTCTAAGATATATCTTTAACTTTCCGTCTCCATACATTTGAGCAAGTACATCAACAATGTCCATCAGATGTGACGTGTAAAGAAAATGCATAACCAGATTTATCTCTGTTATTATGACCATTCTTCTGATTCTGATTCCATTTATGAGCTATCCCATCCACATCAATTGAAAAAAATGTGGAATCTACTTCGAAAAAAATTTAAGATATCTTTCTTGAAAAACATCAAATAGCATTCCACAATATTCATAAGTAAGAGCTTGATGGAGAATGTCACGTGGCATTCCCCCAATTTTTATAAGTAAGGACTTGTTACTTAGAATTCTCATCACTGTTAAATTAAGTATAGCGTCTTAACTCCATCAAATCTAAACACTTGATCTTTATTCTCAATTATACATCGAGGAATGTTATGACTTTCAGATGCTTTTCTACTGATCATTTCCTTATAATTCACAGCAGGAACAACAAATTGCAATCCATCATAATTTTGATGTTAGGTAAATTTCTCATGATGACTACCTATTGCAATGGTTCTTATGACAAGACTTCGGGAAAATTTCTGCAGCTCTTCACCGATCATGGTCCCTAGAATTCAAACCCACCCTTCGTTTAAAACTGTATTTATAATATGTACATAGACATATAACACTTTCCCTATGTTATCTTATGAACAAGATAACTAGAGTAATTTTATTTAGATTTGAACCGGCTTGGAATATGTTGTAAGAAATGCAGAAACCCCGGATGAGTTCGTAGAAGGGCTATCTATCTCAAAGGAAATGGAAACTGTGTGTGGGGGGGATGGAAATTTCATCTCGCTATAACTAACTTAATCTTGATGATAGAAAAAATAAATTAAATTAGCCAAATTAGCGTCTCGTTAGGGCAAACAACTTTGTATTTATAGTTTTACTATAAATGCTTCGATGTTGGAGACATAAAAGTGATTTTTCAAGTTCTACTTTTGACTGTTTCTAACATCAATAATTTATGTTGCCAGTTGTAAAAAAAATGAAATAAATCTTCTACTTTTCTTTTATTTTCGTAGTTTAAAATTTTTTAAATGCACATGGAATTAAGATTAAAAGCTTGAATAAAACTAATTAAATAAAAATTAAAGAAGTGTAAAATTTAATAACATTATTTAAAATTGCTGTAGATTAGCATTATTTAAAAATGCTACTTAAAAATTTTCAAAAGCTTCGTGTTTTTTATTTCTGAATACATTTTTTTTAAATAAACTTCTTTATTATGGAACTTTTGTTAATTTGATGATTCTCTAGTTTGATATCTGCCGCATTAATGAGAGTACAATGTATTAAAAAAATTGTAAAAATGAAAGGCAACCATTATGTTTTTAACCCAAGTATGGGTACTTTTATTCGTTGACCAATAACGATTAATCGCCAACAAATAAAATCAGCAAAGATAGGATGTTAATCTATTGACTATGTACGTAAATGACATGCGGTTAAGCCGAAAGTTTGCCAATGCATGCAGTTAATACACAAATGCCGCAGAATATTAAAAAAAAAAAAAAACTGATGATAAATTTTCTTTTACTCCAATTAATTATAGTTGAAATATTTGAATGCACAGCAGATAGGATTTTAATTCAAATATTAATTAAAAAAAGCAGACGATCTTTTCCCTCCAATATAAACAACAACAAAAAAATCAAACGCTAAATTCGTGCTTTCTATCATGAAACGTTATTGTTTGCATTTAATTGAATGAAGAATATATGCAAACGATAGTTATTTTCTTGTTTTAATAGGTTTAAAATGCAGATATAAATTTTCAGTTACTGCCGACTAATACAAACGTTTGACACTTGCTAAAAACTTCAAAGTTTTCAGTAATATAAATTTTGTAACAAGTCTAGATTTGTATTTTATTTTTTAATATTTGTATTTTGATATTACTTAATTTGTATATAAATACAAAATTTTTCGATAGCAATATTAACATTCCTCTATGGTTTATTCAATATGTAATATTTCATTTTTACTTCATCGTAAAAGAAGTATAGAGAAAGTATTATAATCGTCAAAAATTTAAACTCGAGATTTTGATGAAATTCTTTGTTTCGGACCTCCTGTGGCAGAAAACATATTTTTGACATTATGGTTGTCAGTCAGTCTATCTGTCAGTCACAAAAATAATTCAAAAATGTTTTGAGGTAGACAAATGAAAGGTAGACTATGTAGACTGGGTTTTTTTTCCACCAAATTTGTATATATCTAACGAATGTTAAGTAAAATCTATTCAGATGAAGTCTGTCTGTCCGGCTGTTTAAGTACAAAAGGACTCAATAATTAAAATGTTAGATTCATGCCAAAAAATCTGTGATTCGTAACTACTTTGCATGACGTTGGTGAATGCCGTGCAAAGTATTCTTGGCATTATCCGTCCAAAATTTTATGCGGATAATTGGAGGGTATGCGAGAATGTTTCGGAAAGATTATTCCCGTTGGTTTTGTCTGAGGATTGAAATGAATTTATTTACAAGCAGACGCAGCATGACACAAAAGCAGAAGTAAAGAACAAAAAAGGGGCAAAAGGGACGAAACAAATGATCACTAGTCTTACATAACATGGGATTTCCAGCCACGCGCCGATGGAATACATATGTTGACCTTTGACAAGGGCAACGGAAGTATCACTTTCATTTGATACGTAGTACTGATGGCGCATTATTTTTTACAAAGGAATTAATTAAACCGAAAGTGGAATTGGATCACGAAATAAGAGAATATTTTTAAAATGAAGTTACTATGGGCTAAATTAAGATAAAGCTTTGGAAATTAATTTGGTTTAAATTAAGAGTTTAAAATATCATTATATATATATATATATATATATATATATATATATATATATATATATATATATATATATATATATATATATATATATATATATATATATATATATATATATATATATATATATATATATATATATATATATATATATATATATATATATATATATATATATATATAAATATATATACAAAAGTATTAGAATCAAGTTAATAGGAAAAACAAAAATCAAATAAAAATTAAACCAAAAAATTATTAAAAAAATATTAAAAAAGAATCCGGCCTGAAGACTTTTTCAAGGGTCACCCTCAGGCAGGGATTCAAATAAAGGGATTTTTTCTGTGAGGACATACAGACATAAGTCTAATAATGATTCCTCGTGACCCGAAAATCCCCTGAAATTATGCTCAAGAGATATACCATTTTAACAGAAAGGAAATACAAAATAACAAATTAGAAAAAACCACAAAGTAAAAATACAATAAAAACAATAACAAGAAAAACAAAAACAGCATTGAAATTAAAATTAAAATTAAAAACGAAAAGCCAGAACATACCATCCAACAGTGAAGGAAACTTTAAACAATCGATTGTGATTTCCTGTTTTTAAAAGTTAACGGTAAATTATGTAAACAGAGGTAGGCACCCAGCGCCATCTATTGAGTGATCCAATATGCAAGTAAAGTTCTATTTTTATTTAAGCCAAAAGATTAATCCCAAACCATACCTTGTTTAATTAAAAAATTGACATTACAGTAATTTCTAGGAAAATCATTTTTAATTAAATTTTTAAGGAGGATATTTGATGTTTCAATATAAGAATTTTTATTATTGCAAACCCTTTTGATCCTGTTAACTTGTGAGAAAATTAGATTTTTGAAAATTTTAAAGTTTAGATTGGAATGGTAGTTACATAGTTTTGTTATTTTAAAGTTGAAATCATCCCTTTTATCGTATATTCCAACTATTGTTTTATCATTAGCAATTTCGATTTTTAAATCCAGAAAGGTAGCCTCAAGTTGATTTATATTTGTATCTTTTAGAATTAAATCTTTTGGATAGCAATTAGTAATAATATTAGTATTGTCGAAGTTAATCAAAAGTAGGTCATCAATATATCTCCACCCGTTTATTAAATTATATTTAATTATTTTTTTCTCATAGTAATGCAGGAAAATATTAGCTAAAGCACTTGAGAAAGCTGTCCCCATTGGAATGCCCTTGACTTGTTTATAAAAATTAATACCATTAAACGCGTAATTTTCAGTAATATTAAAATTACATAACTCAAGCCAGTTATTTTTAGGAATGATATTTTCATTTAAATATTCGTCATATATAAAAGTGCAGACCTTTATTAATTTTTCATGAGGTAGATTAGTGTATAAATTTTCGAAATCAAAAGTATTAAGTTTATTAATTTTGTTATCTTTAAGAAAATCCAATACTTCTTTGTTACTAGAAATAATAAAGTTGTCTTCATTTTTTATTTTGTCCAGGATAATTTTTAAGTATTTAAAGAAATGTTTACCCGTATTTACCCGTATTTTACACTAATCTACCTCATGAAAAATTAATAAAGGTCTGCACTTTTATATATGACGAATATTTAAATGAAAATATCATTCCTAAAAATAACTGGCTTGAGTTATGTAATTTTAATATTACTGAAAATTACGTGTTTAATGGTATTAATTTTTATAAACAAGTCAAGGGCATTCCAATGGGGACAGCTTTCTCAAGTGCTTTAGCTAATATTTTCCTGCATTACTATGAGAAAAAAATAATTAAATATAATTTAATAAACGGGTGGAGATATATTGATGACCTACTTTTGATTAACTTCGACAATACTAATATTATTACTAATTGCTATCCAAAAGATTTAATTCTAAAAGATACAAATATAAATCAACTTGAGGCTACCTTTCTGGATTTAAAAATCGAAATTGCTAATGATAAAACAATAGTTGGAATATACGATAAAAGGGATGACTTCAACTTTAAAATAACAAAACTATGTAACTACCATTCCAATCTAAACTCTAAAATTTTCAAAAATCTAATTTTCTCACAAGTTAACAGGATCAAAAGGGTTTGCAATAATAAAAATTCTTATATTGAAACATCAAATATCCTCCTTAAAAATTTAATTAAAAATGATTTTCCTAGAAATTACTGTAATGTCAATTTTTTAATAAACAAGGTATGGTTTGGGATTAATCTTTTGGCTTAAATAAAAATAGAACTTTACTTGCATATTGGATCACTCAATAGATGGCGCTGGGTGCCTACCTCTGTTTACATAATTTACCGTTAACTTTTAAAAACAGGAAATCACAATCGATTGTTTAAAGTTTCCTTCACTGTTGGATGGTATGTTCTGGCTTTTCGTTTTTAATTTTAATTTTAATTTTAATGCTGTTTTTGTTTTTCTTGTTATTGTTTTTATTGTATTTTTACTTTGTGGTTTTTTCTAATTTGTTATTTTGTATTTCCTTTCTGTTAAAATGGTATATCTCTTGAGCATAATTTCAGGGGATTTTCGGGTCACGAGGAATCATTATTAGACTTATGTCTGTATGTCCTCACAGAAAAAATCCCTTTATTTGAATCCCTGCCTGAGGGTGACCCTTGAAAAAGTCTTCAGGCCGGATTCTTTTTTAATATTTTTTTAATAATTTTTTGGTTTAATTTTTATTTGATTTTTGTTTTTCCTATTAACTTGATTCTAATACTTTTGTATCAATTCATCTGTGTTTTAGAAGTAGCTGCAATTGCGCTCTTTAAATACTATGAAGTTCCTTTTTTGGTTTTAGTTTAAATAGGTAATAAATTTTAGTTGTGATTTCGAAACTGTTTTGTTTCGTTTTCATTTTAGTTTCGTTTTCAAACTTTTTCTTACTTTAGATTGGTTATATATATATATATATATATATATATATATATATATATATATATATATATATATATATATATATATATATATATATATATATATATATTACAGATGAGTGGATTTGTTGAGAAGGAAAAAAACGGAGATCGACTATTCAGCGCAATTTTTTTTTTTTGCTTCTTATTATTAATATATCTTCAGTCACATGTTATGAATGGGCGAAATGCAGCCGGATCTACCAAACTTTAATTCATATAAATTTTTTAAGTTTTTAAAATAGATTCGTCTGATATCATGTATTTTTTAAGCTGCCTTCCAATTCCTTAAAGATAGGCCATATAAATATTAAAAGTAGTTCAATCTCATTCGTGATATTCTTTCTTGTATTTAACAACCAATAAAGACTCATAAAAACTTTTGGTATTTGCTTTTTACAATTATCATCTATTGGGCGTTTTTAGGCCTAGGTTTAGTTTAAAGTCGAATGAAGTCAATTCATGATCACATATTCAGAACCATTTTAACAAATTGGAGTAGAATAATTTGGTGCCTCATCAGAAGTAATGTTATGAATTTGAGAGCCTGTGGACCAATGAATATCACCAATTCTGTTTATAAACTATACAAATTTTCTTGGTGAGTCAATTCCATGGCATCATACAGCCATTAGAATCACGACTAGGTAATCTATATGAAATTGCACTTTCTCTGTTGCGGTAAGGTAATTTTACTTTCTGACTCTTTATATAAATTGTAATATCAAAAATTAATAAACAAAATAATTCTTTCTTAGTTTTTAAAATATAGTTAAATATTTTGTAATGCAATTTAATTAATTTGAATTTCGTCGGAGTGAAACTTGTTATCGAAAATCTTACAAAAATATTTGTAAAAAATTATTAAACTTTGCTCGTCATAAAATTTGTTGTGCAAATGCCAAAAAAAAAAAAAAAAAAAAAAAAAGACAGTAACTATAAAATAAAATAGACAGTAACTATAGAAAAATAGACAATAACTATAAATATAGACAGTTGGTATATTTAAAAATATATACATATATATATTTTTTTTATTTTAAAAAAATGCAAAATCTATTGTGCACAATGGTATCTTCTAGAATTTTCGCGAAAAAACGCCAAAATATCACTTACTTTTTAAAGAAACGTAATTTTCTAATTAATTAAACGAAACTTTCTAAAACTGAATTTCCTAATTGAATTTTAAAAAAAAATTTAAGTTTCGCTTTAAAGTTGGCTTATAAATTACCAGTACATACAGGCACACATATTCATTTTTATTATTAATAGGAATAATTAGTGGACAGATATTTTAGTTACTATAAAATGTAAAGGAAAATGAAGCCCAGATTCGTATCATAGAATATTCTAATACAGATTCATTTTATGGAAGCTTTGAAACGGATTTCTATTATGGAAGCAAGTATTCTCTAAGAAAATTACGTTAATATAATTCCAGCTTCCGATCTTCATTCTGAAGTTGCATTATACTTATTCTTTATATGAGGTGCTCGAAAACGAAAAATATCATGTCCTCAGTATCAGATACAATTGTTGCTGAATGATAATTTCTTTGGGATCGTTCAACCGGATAATGCTGTATCAACCTGATACAGTTATCAGGTCAGTGTAATATCACCTACCCCTATTTTATCACTCTGCCTTGGTCACGCAATTAGCATGTGTTGCAACTTTTTTTAACTTCTATATATATATATTATTTCTTACCAATTGAAATAAAAATATTTCTACATTTTTTACCTTCCATTTCAATGTTTATTAAGCATGCAAGATTGATAACATTTTTTGTAAATACCTAAATGTTTGAAACATTATTTTAATTTGAAACATTGATAATTCAAACAACACGATTATTATGAATAAAATAAAGTGAACACAAATAAAAATTAAACGTTGAATGTTGAATTATACTTTTAGATTATAACGATTTAAAAAGTATACTTAAAATGAAAATGATTGTATTTTTAAATATAAATGTACTTGAAATACTACCAAATACTTGAAACACTAAAATGAAAATTAATTTCTTGTTCTGGCATATCTATAAATTATGAACAATTTGGTTAATAACAACAGTATTTAAAACAAGCATCCATTAGTAGATATTGTGTAATATCTACTGATCGGAAAGGGATTGGCTATTAGTTGTATCAGGTACAAATGACTATCAGTATCAACCTAGTCTGATAAAGTGAAATCAGGTATCAACCCAGTTCTTTATTCTTCTCTTGGCAAGACTTAACTCTAGAATGCATGGTTTTTTATTTTCTAACAAAAAAAATGCATATTATTTTTGTAAATAACTATTTTTTTTATATGTAACTATTCAAAACATGCATGTTTTGAATAGTTGCATATAATTTAGGGAAATTATTAAAATAAATTTTTAAACTATTTTTATTCTTAAAATTAAAAAAAAATTAAAATGTATCAAATGGCTACATTATGAATTAAACATTATTCCAATGACACAAATCACATTATAATCACTTTGGCAATAAATATAGAAGTCCTTTTTTTTACCGATATATATATTTTTTACAATGCAACAAAAAATATTTTCATAGCATTTTTAAAGGTAGAACTATTTATACAACAGCCTTCTTGGTATTTTTCCAAGTTTCCAGTTTAAATCTTGAGTTCCAAGTTTCCAGTTTGATAAACATTTGTCAAAATGACGTATAGTATATGGCAATAACAGTACCAGAGTTAAATGTTCATCAAAAAGCATTTCCAAACACTCATTGTTGCCCTTTATAGCAGACATGTGAAGCTTGTAAATGGAAATAAAAGCGTGTAGCCTTAATGGCTACATGAGGAGGCACTGTAGGGTGCCATTTCTCGCCATCACTCCAAAATCATCTTAACGGATCTAAAACTCTCCGAAACTTCATCATCTCTAATGTATTGAGATTACCAAAATTAGTGAAAAATTGGAAGAAAAAAAAAACGCTTTGATGATCGTACTTTATTTTTCAGACGTTTTCTCCTGATATGCCTGTATTCTTTTTTTGCGAATTTTAATAATGTTGTCTTTTAATGCTGTACCCCGAATAAATAAAAAAAGAAGTACACAAATGGATACAGTTTAGGCTTAAGCAATCCAAGTAATAAAATATTAATAACCATTATCGCACAAATGTAACAAGAATCATCGATAAATTATGAAAAAATAAATATGTTATTCATACTTATTTTGAAATATCATTGGTTAGGGGCTGATGCAGAATCCCTCGACGGTCCAGTTGCAGAAGGTGGTCCAGACTTATCCATATCTCTAGCAAACTGGTCCATGAAGTCTTGAAAAGCAGATTTTGAGAAACCGAGCTTGTTCATCATGACTTCGTCAAGCTGTTTTCTGTTCGCTGCACTTTGTTTCCGAATAGATTCGATCACCTTCCGAATGTAATTCTCATCGATTTCTCCAGTGGCAGTGAGCATAGTTGCTTTTAAAGAATTGATGATGGCTTCGTAGCGGGCGTCTTTGTAAAGTTCATCACCACCTTCTAGTATTCGTATCAAGGAAGCCGTGAACCGATCTTCCAGATCCTTCATCACCCTCGCCGAATCATCAACAGGGGCGTCAATATCTTGAAGAGGTTTCTTGATGTTTTCTGGATTTAATTCCGGGTTCGAAGCACTACCACTTCCACTTTCAACTAGAACATAACCGTTACCAAAGCTCATTCTAAGAACGAACAGCAGAATAAGATACGAATGCATGTTCGCTTTATATTCGTGTTTAGGCAAATGTGTATGGAAGTTACAGATTTCTACGATGATACTGTAGAAGAGTAAGAAAGATCTCCCTCAATAGGTTTCGAAGAAGAATATAATACGAAAAACACAACTGATGTCTTACACGGCAATAAATTGCCTGCATTTCAATTAGCTTATTCAGCGCGGCAGGTGGAAGAACTAGATGCCTATTGGAATTCCATTTATCTCGCTTTTGATGTTTATGGATGGGATTTAAACATATACAAGGATAAATCTGTTGACTTAATGGGAATGATACCATTTGGGACTCGGTGGCTCATTATCATACATAATGGAAAGTAATTTATGTTCTGTTATCGGAATTTACTCTGCTGCATGTTGCTAGATTTTTAAGGCGTAAAGTCAGTTTTTCTCATAGTTTTGAATGACGTCTAAAATATGAAACATATTTGCCTATTTAAATGAATACGAAGTTCTCAAAAAGAAAATCATATGCAAAATAATAAACAATGTTTTTGGAATGCTTCAAGATTATATGCAGAAATACAATATCATCTTTAAAATATATCAAATTCAAGGATATTTTCTTCAAATTATATTTCTTTGTACCAAATATGTATTAATAAAATTATTTTATTTTTTAAATAAAATACGACCTTGGTAACTTTCCTTTTTATTTCACAATCGCTGGGTGCATATTTTGAATAGTATGCATACAAATGTTCGAATCGGCCTGGATAATTTTTATCGGCTGCAGAATTCTTTGATTAGTCAATTCATCTTATGTTCTTCCTTTTCTTTGTTTAGCTGTACAAAAAGCATATGGGTCAAAAAGATTGAAAAGAGCTGATTGACTATTCTTGGTACATTAAAGGCGAGGTAGTTTTTACAGCCGATATGTTAGTACAAAGATGTCTAAATAAAATGTTAGCATGGGTCAAATAAAAGAAGTCTGTAGAGGGACGAGACTCTTTATAACTTCATTATGAGGTAAATGAAAATAATAGACGAGTTTTAGGAACAGTTCTTTAATTAATTTTTAAATTCCACATTTCAGAAGACAAAACAAACACGAAAATACACGACACTCACTAGAATACCATCTAATGATAACCCCCAAAAAGGATCATGGGAAATATATTTTGATGTTAATAAGATAACGCCATCTGTTGTATCAAAAGAGAAGGTAGAAGAGCTATGTAACCGCTATAAGTTAATAAGCGCATCAAAGCTTCAATTTTTATCCGAACACATATTTATTTCGAGAACGTATTGAAAGTAGCAGAACTGATCTCCTCGAAACATCGTCGCAAATTCTGTAATAAAAATGTTATCCCTCCTCCTGCCCTCCGCATACAATTATGGACCTTGGGTAATTTTGCAAATACCTCTCATTGGCGGATGATAATAATAAAATCTTAATTTTTAGCGAGAATCTAATAGTTTTAATAAATCTGTCTTGCGATCTTTGGATATTTTTTTGATTAATTCTCTGGCAGGTTGTTAATATAAGTACCCGAAAATCGAATTTGTATCTAAAACGCCCTTTTTCGGATCAATTGAAACCTTGATTGATGGCAGTAGTGAATAATAGTTATAAAATATTGACTTTTGTCGTGAATCTATTTTTCCTGAATTCATTATGCGATCTTTGAAAAAAAAAAATTTATTACTAGTTCTATTATAAATAGGGATTATATGTAATTGAGAATTTTAAAAATCAAGCAATAAAATTTTTGTTAACATTTTGTAGCATGTCGTTATATTTGCTGAATCTGAAAGATATTTCGTTGTGAACCCTTGGTAAATTTTACATTCTTATTCTTTTACTTAAAATCAAGAAAGTATTGTAATCATCACAAAATTCGAACTCGGGATTTTAGCGAATCTCCACGTTTTAGACCTGACCCCCCCCCCCCGCCCCCCGAGTTCGAAAAACATATTTTTGGAAAATGTCCATTTATGTGACTGACTATGACAAAGATAACTCAAAAACGCGTTGAGCTAGACTGATAAAATTTGGTATATGATCTTTATACCAAATTTATAGATTTCTGTCAAATTTTGAAAAAAGTCTGATCTGGAAGACCGTCTGTCCAGCTGTTGGAATAAACGTTTACACGATAACTAAAAAACATAGATAGATATAATTCGGTACACAGATTTAACATCCGTATTGTAGATACCTGTCAACGTTTGAGACAAATCCAACAAAGGTTTGACCGTAGCCATATTAAGGTGATCAAATTCTCTGCGTATTATATAGGAAACGAAATTATTTAAAAGTTAAGTTTAAAAAAATATTCATAGCATGATAATATTTTAATTCGTCTACCTTTATATTACTTTTAAAAATTTATTCTCACTTATGATAAATATAATATATACTTAATAAATATTTAGAAAAGTTTATTAAAAATAAAAAAAATTAAGCGGAAATTAATTGACATTGTGGTGAATAGCTTATAAACCAGTTAACAGCTACGCTACCCGAGCAATTGCTTTTGTATCATGGTCATGTTACTGGACTGCGAACCACAAGGTCCCAGGTTCTATCCTCGCACATATCAATCCGCCACAGCATCACAGAAATTTTTTTTAGTAGTATAGAGTAGTTATAAGATAACATACTGCGATTTTTTTTAATTACAACGGTAAAACTTTCATTAATTGTTAATTAAAATTTAGGAAAAATACTTTCTTGTTTAGCATTTGCTATCCAAGAAGTAACTATGCGCCAAATTCGATAACTCTTGCTTAATCTCTTGCAGGGCTCCTGTTCTACCTTGTACCGCCTTTTAAATGACTTTTGTGCCGTGCCAATCGCATCAAACAATTCATAGTTCACTAATAGTATAGCAGCTATAAACATTATTATGTCCTAAATAGTACAACATGCTGTATGATATTGTAATAATTTTTTTATTATATAAGTATCGTAAGGTTTTTCACTAAGGTTTTATCACTAAGGTAAGGTCGTATCACTAAGGTTTTTCGCATGGCCTCTGGCTAAGTCTGGTTATCGCACTTAGATTTAGAATTAAATTTAGCTAATCTATATTCTATTGATAAGTGAGAAAATGGAACATTTAATTCAAATAGTTGAATATCAGCACTGCTCTAGTGATACCGAATGCCTCTTCACTTTATATAAATATCAAAATTTTAAAATTAACCTTTTTATTTATTTATATGTTCGAATAAAACTATGCACGAATAACTAATTATAGGGTCATAAAATTTCATGTTTTATTTGCATTTTTTAAATGCTGAATTGCAGCAAAGATCAATGAGCTGAGGTCTGCAATTTTCATTATATTCTCACTTCACTGGATAGTTAGCAGTTCTTTCTTTCTTTTCTTCTACTCAACTTTTTTTCAAATTTTGAATCAGGTAATCCATTTTTTGTTTTGTGCTTGAAAATCACTATTTGTTTACAGCCAATTTAAAAAATTAGTTTTAATTTGAGTGTTCGTTAATATTATGTATAGAGAAGATTCCAAAGTAGGAAAACGAAGATTAGGGTGAGAGGCAAATTTGCACAATGGAGGAACGAGACAAAACTAAGAGATATTAAAAGGATTCATTTCGTAAATAATGCATGTTATAAATAATGCAAGAGTATCGTTAAAGGACAACAAATATTTCACAAAGAATGTTGTTTATAGTGAAGTTTTTGAATTCATATAATTCGAGGTTATCATCATTGACTTTTAATATTACTATATATTAACGAATAAAGTGTACTACAAATAATATATTTTTTTCTTTTGTTTCTTAAGCCTACTGCAAACGTGTAAGAGATTTTTCTACTATATCTGTCGTTGTTAATCTGAGATCTTGTTAACCAGATAAAAACCCATCTAGACGGACATATCTTCTAATGCTTCAATAAAAGAATCTGGAACAATTTATTAAAATTCTGGATAAAATTATCTAAATCTGGAACTTTCGGTAACCTTATTTTAACCGTCTTTCCACCAAAAATAACAAAATAACGATCGAAAACAATTTTAAATGAATATCAAAGGACGCCCACATAAAATTCTACTCACAGGGCATTAACATTCACGAGCTTATCGACTTCTCGTCCCGTTTAATTCACTTCAGATCTTCCCCAGCCGCTCGGAACGAAAGCAATTATCCCTCTTTTTCTCTGAGCTTAATTTAAATCATTGCCTCTATCATGACGTCACGATGGGAATAACAGCCCATCCACCCCAAATGAGATTCGCCCCAGGAGAAGAGATTTACCGGAGCCCTTAATCGATATCCGGGCTCGTGCGAGAGGGCTCGAGATGCCCACCACCCTCCCATCGATCTTGGCGAAAGCTTTTGTCTCAAACCTGCAAAGACACCGATATCGATCCTCTGCTTTGAGAGGGGAGAGTTGTCGTTCAATGCGCAAATACTATTTACTGTCTCGACTGGGTGTCCACAGATAAATGTCGGAGTTCCTCGCAGTCTAGACGCGTCTAGACTTGTTGAACCTGGAGGGCATTCCAAGGTCTGTCTGAATTTCTGTGGCTGGGATTGCAATGAAATTAAATTCAATGGTCACTGTTCTGTGATGTAATTAATTATCGAATAAATCAGTTGTATAATGATATTAATCATAATTCAGTTTTCACTTTTGTGTAATTATTGTTAATTAATAATATATAAAATTATAATGATATGTTAAATTTAAAGATATTTGTTTTTTAACTTTTCCCATTGGCCCTTTCTTTAATAAGTTGGATTCAAATTCCAATAATCAAACTCCAAATAATTTCTTTAATAAGTTAAATTCAAAATCCATCTGATCAAAAATATAAGCTTAAAGAACATACGATAAAATTTATCCATCTACATTATTACAATTTTGAGTAATTGCATTTGCATATACATGCATAAACCGACCAACAGACAATCAATCCATAAAGGATTTGATCCTAAAAGTGATTCATCTCTACAGTTACGAATTCTTAGAGATTCTCAAAATTTTAAAATTGTGTTCCATATGAATAAAAAACAAAAATATATTTATGATTATAAAAAAAATTTCCGATAAAAAAAACTATTGCATTTTAAAGAGAATCATGGAGGATTTTAAAGAGGATTAATAATCAAGGAATTAACATTTTAAATTGATATTATGATAATAAGTGCAGACGATTTTTTTCCCCGAAAACAAATATTAAGAATTATTTTAAAAATGTAACTTAAAAGAATGACGATTAAAAGACTTTCGATCACGGATTTTCTGCATCTAAAATCCTAAAGAAGTTTAAAGTGATTCAGTTCTACAATTTTGGTTAAAGAATTCATATGTCACATTTCATTTCTTAACTTTAGAGATTCATAAAATTTTAAAATTTTGTTCCATATGAATAAGAAATAGAAATATATTTACGATCATAAAAGAATTTCCCTTTTAAAAACTAATGCAAGTATTAATAAACAAGGAGGAAAATACTTTAAATTTGTAGGACGGCTATTAAATACTGTACAAATTTAAAAAATAAAAATTAATTTTTTTGGTAAAACTAATTTTTTTTCTCCATTTTTGCTATTTGCAACTCCCAATAAAGCATACGATTTTTTTCTTCAGAAAACAGACATTTGGAATTATTTTTAAAATGTAAGCTAACTGAATGGTGATTAAAAGGTTTTTGATCACGGATTTTCTGCATGTAAAAATCTTAATGAAAATTATTTTTAAACTTTTCAGTATTTTTATATAGAGATTATTTATTATATATAGATTTGTAAGGGAATTATTATATACTAATGTTGTAGATATCGATCTTAGTATAACCGTCCGAGTGGAATTCAGGTACAAAAGAATTCGTGAAAAAATATCTGAAATCCACAACATGCACAAATAAAATGACAGAAGAGGGTAATGTGGACCATAGATCCAGACGATACATAAAGTTTTATCTTCATTAATATCAAGAGTAGGTTAATTTCAATTGCAGCCGCGTCTTATATTTATTTTTAACTAGCTAACTTCGGCAATCAGCGTGTTCTTCGAGAATACTGATTTTTTTCTTTTTAATTTCACTCTTGAATCCGTCATGCATAATTTTATGTTAATATTTCCCATCATCCACGTATTAAATGTTTGTGTAAACAAGAAGATGGTTGGGATTTCATTACAATAATGAAAACCATTTTTGTAAATTATGCATAAAACATTTTTTAAAAATTTTAAAATTAGGGAAAAAAATTTGACAAAGACTAAAGTGATGTTTATTAAAAGTTAATTTCTAAATTACAACATTTCCAATTTTTGAAAAAAATTCCGTAAATCAAAAACGAAAAAGAACAAAATTTTGCTTAATTTTTAATTAATTAAATTTTTTTTAAAAGTTTCATATTTTACCTTACAAACTATATCTGTAATAAATTAAACTCATTTAGATATTCAAAAATATTTATTTTTTCCAGCATCCGGATTTTGTGTGTTACTTTGTTATCAAAGATACCACCGCTAGCCTTGTTTGGTATAAAACTTTCGAAGAGATGGAATATGCAGTTTTCATTTACCTAAAAATAATTCACTTCCTGGTTTTGTTTGTTAATCATGACTAAAACCTTAAAAAATAACACCTGCGTCACTGGGTGCACAATCGAAGTTTACAGTCCGAAAGATTACATTTATCTTTGTCGAGGTTTTAGAGTCAGTTAACAAACACACGCACTTCAAAACGTTACATCAAAAGTTGAAGCGTCATAACTTTCTTTTATCGGTCTATTAGTCTATGTAGGTTAGAGAATAGTGCCGATAACATAAATGCAAGGTTATAGAATACTTCTAATACAATTATTGAATTTGAAAAAAATTATTCAAAATACAAAAATATTTCAAAAAATTTTAAAAAAAGTAATTAAATCGGGTAAATGACAAAAATTTCGTTTCTTATATCACAGTGTAATTGTTTATTTGTTGTACATATTGCAAAAAAGCACTAACTTGAAATCGTTACAACTTTTACAATAAGATATCAAAAATAAACGTTGAGCAGCTAAACAAGCATCTTTATTATTTTAAGAAGCAATAAAAAGCAGCGGGAGTATCTCCCCAGAACTTTTTCGCTTACTCTCTAATTAACTTGTCATGTCAAAGAACGCCTCACATGACAATGGCATACAAAAGTTAAGAAATATTAATTTTTGGCGTGAATTTGTTGTGTAATTTGGCGATTAATCCCTGGCATGCGTTAATAACAAAACCAAAAATCGAATTTATGATTTAGACACGTTTTTTTTTTAACTGATTAAAATACAAATTTGACACAATACTGCACTTGTAGATACAAAATCCCATGTCAAATGTGATATATTTAAGTCAATGTATTTTTTGAATTATCGCGTTTACATGTTTCTGAACGTAGAGATCGACAGACAGTTAACCTTTTGTCTAATTTGACTCAAAATTTGGCAGGTATCTACACTATAGTTGTTAAATCTGTGTACCGAATTTTATCTATATTAATATTCATCAATTATCTTTTACCTATCTTAAGTAATTAGCATATTAACTTATAACCGGACAGACGGACTTCATCGAAACATTGTGCTCAAAATTTGATTGAAATCTTGAAATTTGGTGTAAAGACCGTATACCAAATTACAACCGTCTAGCTCAAAGCCTTTTTGAGTTATTTTTGTCACAGACAGATGAATATTTCCCTGAAATGTGTTTTTTGAACTGGGGGACATCTAAAACGCAGAGATTCGTCAAAATATTGAGTTCGACTGTACTTCCAGCTACTATACTTTTTCTATACTGCGTATACGACAAAATAGCAGGGAGGGGGGGGGGTAAAAGGTGAAGAAGCAACGGTAGACAGAGATAAAGATGAGATTGAGAAGAGGAACTAGAATGGAACAGAGGGCAAGAAGAGATTTTTCAAGTGCTTTATTAAAATCAAGCACTTACAAGAATATTAAAACATTCTTTTCTAGAACTAACAATCCTTGAAGAGAGGCATCGAGGTCAACAGGGTTTATGTCTAAAATTTCTTTAAAGAAAAATCTCCCATCATCTCTTTAATAATTCGATACTGAAAACGAATGGATGATATAGATTTTCTTCTTATGAACCAAAGTTCACAGTTATGAGATATAATAATATTAAATCTATGAAAACGTTAACAGGAAATGTAGCAGCAGTGGAGGTTCCTCAGATTAGAAATCTATACTTATATAAAGCTCAATGTGTGTGTGTGTGCGTGTGTTGGCGCTCTACAGGCCATACCGTTCGACCTACAGTTACCAAATTTGGTACATGTATACCTTGGAGGTCGGGAATGTGCACCTGCGGTTCCTTTTTTTTTATTTTTTTATTAGAATTTTAACTATTAATTAAAAGCTAACTTTCCCGCCAAAAAATCTTTTCATTTTCCCCACCGCCAAATGAGTAAGGCTTCAGTTTTTTTTCCCACGCTAAAGAGGATAGGCTTGAGAAATTTTTGTCAGATTATTTCAAAGGATTCTGTTTATTTTCTTAATGTTTGATGCATTTAAAATTAAACACTGTTAATTAATCGATCTTTCAGATGCATTCTGAAGTACTTTTGAATTAAAATAAAACAGAATAAAGGAAATTAAAAATTTCTAATCTGCATAGCGTTACCCCAACTGCCGTAGAAAATTCACGCATTTGCGTTACTATAATTGGCGTTTAAAACTCACGCATGCGCATTGTGTTCTGACTGTTGACAAAGGATACAGACTTGGTTTTGAAGGCTTAATATGTTTTCGTCAGATTATTTCAAACGTTTCTGTTTATTTTTTTAGTGTTTGATGCATTTAAAACCAAGCATTGTTAATTAATCGATCTGTTCATGAGGAATCTGAGAAAATTTTGTTGAAAACTTCTTGAGATATTACATAAATTAAGAAAGATATTCTTTAGTGCCCATAAAGTTTAAACGCTCATTGACTCTGTTATCAGTAATCATATTATAAAAAAATGCTTTGTTTCAGTAAAAAATATTATTGTATTAATTGCAGTTTAATCATTTCCACTTTAATTTAAAGCATAAATTCTACGGAAGCTAATAGAAAATGAGAGAGATACATATTACGTTATGGCTGAAGGCCTTTATTATATTATGAGTGAATTATGACTATTAAAATTTGAAGTTTTAAAATATTTTAATGAAGAAGCAATTAAAATGAGAGTTCTATGAAATATTTAATCATTAAAATTTTAACGTGCATTAAGATTGGCTAACCGGCTGGTCGCCAAACATGGCTAATAAGTAATAAAGAAAATATATCTACCAAGATTTGCAAGAAAAAGAACTATTTTACTCAAAAGTAGCTATTGGCTTTGAAATTAAAATTTTTAATTTCAATGCCAGTTATGGACTTTGCTTTATTTCAAAACCCAATAAATAAACAATTTAAATGTTTGTAGTTTCACCAACTGAAAATTATGTGAGTGTTGAAGTGAAGATTCAGCAGATAGAAATATTAGACTGTGTCTTCTCCCCATCCCACACGCACTTCTGTATTTTGCCATTCAGTTAGATAATACTCATTCAAATATGAATATCAAATAAGATGTACAATAAATGATGTGCGATGTTCATTATTTTTTAATGTAATCATCAATAATAAATGACTGTTTCTTTATAGAAATTTTTATTTGAATAATATTTTAGAAAATTAATCACATACTTTTTTTTCGAAAAGTGACCTTTACCAAAAGAAAATGAATATCTAATGAACAAAATATTTTTTCTATTCTGACTGCTAATATCAAAATTAATTTCTCAAACGGCCTATAAAAAGAAAAGAGAACGAACGATAGAAAAAAGCGGAAAACAAAGGCGATTCGTGAATAGAAATGAAGAGAAGTAATCAAGTAAGAAGTCTCGTTACAAACCGAATCTGATCGGACTGAATTTGCAGTACCTCTGAATTCGAGGGAGAAAGGGTTGCTTTTGGTTTGCCGATCAAGCAATCAGCTGTGTTTGCAGAGAGTTTTCACGGTTTGCTTGCCCAAACCCTGATTTGCGTTTTTCTTGCTTGTTGCCTCATTTGCTGTCTTTTCTTCACGCTTTTATTGCTTTTTTTCCCATTTTCCTTCTTCTTCAAACCCTCCGAATAAAAAGTAAGCTAATAGCTTCTAACTCTCAAAGTGGAAATGTAATTAAATTAAATTATAATAATAGTAATAATAAAAACTGAAATATAACTTTAAAACATAATTTTAAGGGATAAAATATAATTTATATTTTTTTAAATACAAATTCAATTAATAAATAAAAATATTAGAATGGAACTTTGTGAAGTATACTTGATCATATTCCTATCTATTTCATTTCATTCATGGTTTTTTTTTTAAATGATTAAGAATTTTCTTAAAAATACTGTGTAAAGACCGAAGCTTTCGCACTGTCATGTGTCATAACAAATAAAAGCATACACCTTTCCATAAACTTATTAAAATATATGTTTAATTTATATATAATTAATTTATTGATTAAGTTAAAAATGGATTGAAATGTGAAATTAAAATGGCCAATTTATATATGCCCTCAAAAAATCTTTGACAATTTGCTTGAATAGAGAGTTTATTAGGAAAAAAACCCTGTTATTAAAATAATATTAGCCATAAAGTTAATTTTACACATGTCGAACTGAGAGTTATCTTAAATATCATGAAAAAAAAATCATTTGCTATTTTTTGGTTAAATTTATGTTTTTCCAGTAGGCAACGTCCATAATTCTTACATTTTTTTTTAAATTCATTTTTTTCTTTATTTCCGCAGACGATTGAAGGAATTTAATTTTTTTAGCCTTTCTAAATTTGCACTTGTCTTTTCTCTTTTACTTTATTTTTATGTGATTTATAAAAATAATGCAATTAATTTAAAAAAAGAAAAATATTGCACGAGAAGTTTCATGTTTCGTTCTCAATATTCATAACACAAGAATAAACATAATATCATTTTAAATATAATACTAGCAAACAAAGCTTTACCAAACTTTAATTTCTTAAATAATATCAATTAAAAAAATTGCTTCTTACACATGACTTTGAAATTAAAATTCACTTTACTTCTAACAAAAATTAAACTATTGAAAAAAATTAACCTATTTTTATTGCCTTTCTACAAATAAATATTAATATCATTTGATTTCGAAAGTATTTGGTGATGCAGAAAAGTATTTAAGTATTTCACATACGCACACGCATTTATAAGAAAAAAAAAGAATGCATATAAAATGTATAGAAGTCATGCATAAAATTCTGACGTAACCAGCTGCAGACCGAATGTATTTCAAAGCACATTTTGACTTTCTGCGCATAAACCTAGTTCTAGATTTAATGGAAAAGCACGACGTTTTCTAACAAACTGAGCACCTTGAAACAGCTGGATAAACATCTAATGATCTCTATGTTTCGGAATAATAAATGTAACACCAGATTTGGCGTCAAATCTTCATATCTAGTCAACATAGTGACGCTTTTTTATTGCTATGACGTAGCCCTTGCTACATGGGAGGAGGGGAAAAAAAGGTGTAACCTCTGTAAAAGTTGTTTTCCTTACAGCTTATTGAAGCTGCAGTGAAGTAATTTTGAAATGTATTTAAGTAGACGTTGGTACATTTTCGGCGCAAATAACGGTTTAATTTTGGAAATGGGATTACAAGTTTAGACTATATAGAACGCATTGTTGTTCCACCATATATATTTCAGATGAATAACGAAAAGTAATGCGACAAAAAATTCTATCAGTATTTAAGGTGATAATCTGTATGGTGATATCAGTAAGGTAAAGTGGTGCATAAGGGATGAAAAATAGTGGTCAGTACATAAAAAAAAAAAAAAAAAAAAAAAAAAAAATGCGACCAATAGGATAAATAACGAAAAGATGTAAAATTAAAAGAAGTACCAAATATTTATGGCCTTTATCGGAAGGCCAATACGTCCTGTAAATCGTTTAGAAATTTAAAAAAAAAAAAAAAGGTAATGGACTGAAATAATATCTAAATAGTTTGTTTTTTTTACAGTGCACATACCTATGAATTGAGATTTACACCAGCGGCAATGGTCTCCTTAGAATTTTCTCGTATATATAATAAAGATGAAATCCTCCTCCCTCGACCTCTAGAATTGGCCACGAATGTCATTATTCCACAAATTTTGATTTTCAGAGTCCCACGCATGAGAGTTACCTGCTTCGTAGATAGCAAAGAAGACCGTATACTTATGTATTAATTACTTGTTAGTACTTATATGTATTTCATGCTTCTGAACGTACAGATCGAACAGGTGGTCAACTCTTTGACGGATTTAGCTCGAAATTTGATATAGATCTAAATTTTAGATTCTAAACCTGTATACCACATTTTAACTATCTAGCTCTTTATATTTTTTTTAGTTATCGTTCTCACAGCCGGAGAGACAAATATTTTATGAATGGGTTTAGTTCAAATTTGACAGAATTTTAAAAACTTGATGTAAGGTCCATACACCAAATTTCATCTGTATAGCTGAAAGCGTTTTTGAATTATCCTGTTCACAGACAGACATAATTCGAAAATTATGTTTTTCGGACTCCGGTGAAGTCTGAATTGTAGAGATTGGTCAACATCTCCAATTCGAATCGTTTGAATACTTTCTTTCTCTTTGTACATTTCGTATACGAGAAAATAAAAATGTGAGGAAATGTATCTAATTTCAGTTATTTTTGTATATTAATAGCATTATTTTATATTTTAAGTGAAAAAGGATTAAGATAGTGACTTTCTGTTTCAAAAATGTATGAAAACAAAATGGTTTGCAGTGTTCCGTGGCGATTCTTTTTGAAAATGATAAATGATGAATAAGATAAAAATAAAAATAATAATGAACATAAAATAATATACATACATAATACTAAAATAACACCAAAGATTAAATTTTTTGAGTTCAGAAAGGAAAGAAGAATTAAATTACATACAACTAACATAAACAGATATGCTCTTATTTATTATTTAAAATTCCAGAATTCACAGAATGTTGCTCGCTTAAAACTGAAATGCAAAGTTGCGTTTCAGTGGCATAAAAAAAATAAGTGATTCCAGAACCAAGTATAATATTTTATTCATCCTTTCATGACATATTTTGTTCCGAAAAATTAAATTAACAACTAATTTTTGTCTAAAACTAATATTTTGTCTTCAAGGTATTCCCCCCAAAACTAACTTCCGGTTATCTTTAACCTCTCCACCTTGTCTCTATGCCGTTGTTGTGTCTCATACACTAAAAGGTTGATATCCTCCGGTGTAACATTTTTTTTTACTTTCGGAATTTTGGCACATGGACAAATATTCACAAGATGAACTTCAAGTTGCTAGTTTTCTATGTACTCCCAGCCCCCCTTCTCAACCTTGCACCCCTAAATCTCCCCTGTACCTGGAATGTGGTCTTGCCTGTTTTTTAAACTGACAGCAAGTTTCCTTGAACAGGGATGGAAGGAAAAGGGAGGGGGATAAGAGCGGGAAAAAAGAAGAGATCTCTCTTCACCGGAGCGTAATGAACCAACTCCCAAAATATCCAGGTCCTTGCGCAGGTGCGAGGTGCATCATTCCGCAGCTGCGGCCCTGAATAATTTCCTGATAAACAATCCGCTTTCGAGGTATGAAGGGGAAAAAAATTAAAAAGCAGAGCAACGGATGCTTATTTTTAACGCGGGACCTCTTTAACCGAAAACAGAAACCTTACGTTGAACAGCTGTCATGAAGCCTTTGAAAGAAAGGTGATAAGTTATTTGAACCTTTTCTCTAACGGGACGACTTTGATTGAAAAGAAATATTATACATTGATATTAGGTCGATTAATTATATTTGAATGACTAGCCCTCTTTTGGTGATCATTTGGTTCACCGAGATTAATGCTTTTTAACAGTATAAATTAAATATTTTTATGATTCGCACTAAAGAAATTTAACCAATTCCTTAAGCTTCGAAATGATTCCTTTCTAATCAGATATAAAAGAATATCACGCCAAGATTTTTTTCAGTTAACTGAGTTTTTATTCTACAAAAATAATATATTTACAAAGCTGCTGCCACAAAAAATAAGATAAATAAATAAAAGAAAATTATAAAGGTTCTAGTGCGATCGCTCACTCACTGGGTTTATCGTATAATTTTGTATAACTTGGTCATAATGGCTTCCTTTTCAATTTTTTAAAAACTTTAAATCTTGATAGACGTACAATGTAACTCATACTATTTTAGAAGCCTTATATTGTTCTGATCATTATATGATATGCATTTCCCAAATATTTTTGTAAATGCCTTTATATGCCCAATTATAATATAGGAATGAACAGTAGTATATAAAAATGGGCACACTGTAAAATTTTTTCGCCTTTGCCTGCTTCTGAAATTAAACCTTACTTTAATTGCAAGTACAAGAAAATTTAAAAGTATGCTGTATACTGAAATTTCTCAACGTGGGAATATAAGCCGGGGGGGAAAAAAGATTTTATGAAATATTAGTAACAGCAATGCCAACAATTTAAGTTTCACTTGAACAAGGAAATATAATGTTCTAAAACATGCTTAGAATATTTTTTATATTAATTAAAAATTGAAAAAATCATAGGCAAAAAATTCGATACCATTGAAAAGATGTCCTTTGAATTCTAAGAAGGTGTAAAAACTATTTTTGTGTTGTAATATTTTCTGAAACTGTGGTAAAAAAAGCGTTAATATGTTAACAAATTTTTAATTTTAAGTCTTAATGTTACCTAATAAAAGAATATCTATTTTAAAATCGTCTGCGTTAAACTTTTTAAAGCATTGAATCAACTGAATGAAAAATTGAACAGAAATAAAATTGTTATTGTTGAAGAGCTTAAATTTCTAATTTTAAAACGGAATAATTTTCAGAAATAATTTCCTCTGATTTTTCTCTGGAAAAAAGGCACAATATTGATTAATTATATCCTACAATCACTGTTGTCTTCGAGAATTAGTTTCATTTGTTCGCAATAGCTTTATTTTTCTTACCTCTATTTGGGCGACTGACATGTTTAGACATCATTAAATCGCTAGTCTGAAACAAACGAAAACCCACTAAAAAGATATTAAAATAAAACAGAAATTATCAAATATAGTAGCAGAATAGATCAAAGTTAATATTAATTTTAATACGTTAATTTTTTTTTAAATTAACAACAATTGAAAAAAACACTGTGCAAAAATAAAGCTGATATCATTTTATGATGGTTTTAAAATATTTCTTCTGTAATTATTTCCCCTGAAGTTACTATGAGAACCCTCCCCGCAAAAATGAGTTAATATCTAATTAATTGGGTATTTAATTAATTTTTGAATTTGAAAAATTGAGAATGTTCTTTCTTTTTCCTTAAGTAACAAATGCGCAAAATTTGTTTGAATTCCGTCAGTTGTTTAGAAGGAAATGTCAAAAATACGTACATATAAGCAATATTTTTCAATTGGATGACAGGTACAAGGCTTACTTGGATCCTTAAATTATCTTTAATTGTGTCAAGTAATCTATAAATTCCTTTTAATTTCTACCTTCCTTGGATTAAAATAAGAAATCTGATTAGATATAATTTCTTTATTTAGTAACAAGGTAAACTGGATTTCATGTCATCTTAGTAACTTCCATTTCGTCTACAACCTTCTTCAAGGTCAACCTCCAGGGATCATTCACCCCTCGACTCTCCACCCCGTTTTGTTTACCAACATTAGTAAACAAGTGTCTGTGGGGTCGAAATGGTATGGGTTTAACATTAATAAAATATCTTGGAACTTCACCTAGAAATGATTAAGTCGTTACAACAAATTTGAGGGCATGTATAAATTTCTTTTTGTCAAATAAGTAAAAGCTGTTTTCATATACTCATTTACAAGGCCAAGTTATTAAATAAGCAAAGTATGCAAGTGCCTAGAGCATTAAGAAACTCCAAGCCCTCGAAATTTCTTTTATGGTATGTTGAAAATTATTTGATTTTGTGCTTTCATTTAATCGAGTTTAAGCCAAATGCTTTTTAAATTAATTTTGAAACAATGACAGTGAAATGTGACAATTTTTTAATCTAGTAGCATTCTGAATTAATTACCAGCTGCAAATTTTTTTATTACATTATTTTATAATTCAAATAAAATAATTATAATATACTTTACAATTTTTTAAAAAGAATATGACATTATATTATTAGATATTATCTAGAATGCGTTTAAAAAAATGTCACTTTTAAGCAATTATTCTCAAAATTATTTTTAATATCAGTTGTGTATTTATGATATGTAATTTACTGAAACCAAGTTTTTTGGAATGCAATTTGAAAGCAAGTATTTTGCTATTTCAAATTGAGAAAATTTGATATTTAAGACTTCTTACATAAGGATTAAATTGAAATCGATTGAAAAATATCTGATTTTGAAAAATCGGAAAGGGAAAGAGGTCCTGAGATTTACATTGTCGAAGGTTCCCTAGTTAGCTCAATACAGCTCTATTCATTTATCGAAATTGCTTAATCTTATTTATAATTCCATACGCACAGGTGGTAAGATATTAATTTTAGTATTGGAAAATCACCTGTCCAAAGTCGGAATTCTTTGAAGATCTACTTTGGAGGTACTGTATCAGTTGCTGCAGATCAAGCGCTTTCACATTGGTGTGGTGTAGCAATTTGGACAATGGAATACTAAGTTATGGGTCAAGTTAGGGTTATATTTAAAAATTACGAATTTCTTTTTAAAATGGCCCTCGCATAGCTTCAGTGCCAGACTTAAATCTCTTTAAATTATATTCGCAAAGTTTATATGACAAAAAAAAAAAAACCTACATAACGTAATACAAAAATACATGTAAAATCTATAGTTTATATAATACAGACCGCCTTTGACGACACAGTGGTTCGCTGGGAATATTGGTTCTGTTTTATTTAAATTAAATCTTTAATGTATAGCGTTATGTTCATGATCCTTTCAACAAAGGAGGAATTTTCTTAATAAATTCGAGACTGATAACCTTACAGTACCAGTAAAAACGCGTTTGGATAATCTATCGAATTGCACGTCTTTGCGGTGTCTTTTGCGGTGATACGTTGTCTTGTGGTGATGCAATTTTACTTTCTGATTACTAGTGCAAACGGCGAAGATAATGAATAGAATTCCCCCTCATTTCCTTTCGACGTTGAAGGAAAATCGCAAAGATTAAATATTTGTTGAAACAAAGAACACAGTTTTTAATTTCATTGCAACAATGAAATTTATGTTGAAAACCACGCAAAAAATATTTTTTAAAAAATTGCCAGCCTTTGAGAAAAATTGCATGGAAATTAAACAAGTGTCATTAAAAGTTATTTTTGAAACTTTTAAAATGCGATAAAAAATAAAGTTTGTGCAATATTTTCAGAAATTATGGTAGAAAAAAAGCCAAAATTTCACTTAATTTTTAATTAATTAAAAAAAAATTTAAAAATCACATTAAGATGCATAATAGTCCAACCAGGTGGCACCTCAGATATGAGGATGAGAAACTCTCGGAATGGTCGTTGGCCATTCAGGTGGGTACAGAAATGGTGTGGGGTCGACTACCCCCTACCGAAGACAGATCATGCTTTCAACGGAAATGGCTATAGTGTGGCCGGTGATGGCCCTTAGGATTCAACCTTAGTCTCTGCCAATACTTTTGTCGCTTTCCGGTCATTCAGATTTTACCGTGTGCCATAGGACGGACACCTTCTAAGGTATTTCTGTGGCGAATTCGATAGCTCCAGAGCTAATACTTTGTCCTGTATAGCACTTATACATACACGGGCGTGCAGAGGAACACACATGTAGACGAACACTTTCTTTTTAAGTATAGATGGAGTAGTTACTTATTAGTATAAACTATTCTATTCTTTGATATTGTAAGTGCCATTATTTCTTGTAGTAGTGCCGTTGCTTTTTCTGTCAAACTATCTATTTTTAAATACTGTCATCTACAATGGTCAACAACGTCAGACCACTTATTTGCATATTTCACTCGGGGAGCATTTTTTTATTTATCTTCGTCATTCATATCTGCAAACGTAGGGTCAGTTATTAATTCTGAAAATAATTTATAAAACTTATTGTAAATTATAATAATATATAAATTTATGAAATGCAAGTTGGATCTGACGATAAAACAGCCTGACGTCTTTCGATTTCTTGATACTCTTCAATCAAATTATTTCTTAACCAAGTTTGGAAAAATAATAAAGGAATGTCTTCAAAGTTTAAAGATAAGTCAAAATAGAATTTCTATTGCGTTTAGCGAGTCTGTTATGTACGTATTAACTTACCTTCGTTCATGTTTGCACAGATGGAAATTTGTGATCCATTATTTTCCACTCGCTTTCTGGATAGTTATAAGTTCTGAAATTTCGTACAGTGTGTTATGTTCATTCCCCACATTGATTTAATATTTTAATATTTTTAGAGATGCAGTCATAAATTAATCAATTAATTTTAATAAAGTTTTCATTACATTATAAAAGAAGTCGCTGATAATAAATTTGTGAAAAAGAAATGAAAATCATTTTCAAAAACTTGCAAATATTGATATACTTAAAAATAGAAAATATTTTTTTAAAAATATCCTAAATAAGGATATCCAAATAAAACATATATTAAAAACATGACGCAATAATACAAACGCCTTGTGTAAATTGAATTTTAATAGAGTTCATAATCTATGAATTTGAAATAATTAAGAAACCCAAAGAATGTATCCCCCAGCAGCAAATACTATACTGATATCACCAATCTCATTTTATTTGAAAGCTCATGACTTGTAGATACATCTTCAATGGTCATCTGCCCTTTATTACTCTTCTTTTTCGACAGATATCACAAAATAAAATCTTTACAGAATCCTCAGCATGAACAATTAGACCGATTTCGTCATTTAGAAGCATTATTAAATAATCCACATGATCAATATTTATTCTGAACTTGTAATTTAAAATGACATTTCCTTTTGTCATGATAAGACGTAGTTCACCAAAGTTCATAAGACAAAATTAACACTATTAATATAATGAGCAACAAGCTGGTCACCGAAGGCGACTAGTATAGTTTAATATTGTAATGACTACTTCAGAAATGTCTTCCTTATGAATATTTGTTGTGGATTAATTTTTTTATTCTGTTTCCAGCCAAACATTCATGCTTCTATATTTTTGTTATGGCTTTATGTTTTTTAATTTAAAAAAAAGTATTTTTTACTTTTAAATACATTAAAAAACAAAGTTTTTCGAAAGTCCTTTCTTTGTTTTTATTTTTATATTCAAAAATTCAAATATCTCTCTAAGAACAAACAGAAGTTATAGTGTATATGACTCCGTATTGATACTGATACTTACTTATTACTTAATTTTAAGGATGCATTTTATTTTTATTTTAGCAAAACATTTATTTCTTTATTTTGGTTTTTTACTTTAGCGTATATGTAGTATAGAGGAAATATGATAATCGTCAAAAAATTCGAACTTGATATTTTAACAGATCGCCACGTTTTAGACCTGCCTGAGTTCGAAAAACTCATCTTTGGAAAATGTTCGTGTGTCTGTCTGTGACAAAGATAACTAAAAAAAAAAAAAAAAAAACTTTGAACTAGACGCTTGAAATTTGATATATAGTCTTTACATCAAATTTACAGACTTCATCAAATTTTGAGTAAAATCTGTTCAGAGGAAGTCCGTCTGACTGGCTGTTCGAATATAAGTTAACAGGATAATTACAAAACGGAGAGAGCTATGTAGATAAAATTCAGTGCTCAGATTTAACATCTATAATGTAGACAATCGTCAAATCTTGAGCCTAATCCAACTACGGTTTGACTGTCTGTCGGTTTGCACTTTGAGAAACGTATAAACTCAATAATTCAAAAAAGCAATGACTTAAATATATGAAATTTGGTATGGGATTTAGTGACTACAAGTACAGTTTTATACCAAATTTTTGTTCCAATTGGTATAGGAAAATGTGTCTAAAACCCAAAATCGATCTTCGGATACTATTATCCACATGCCGTGGATTAAGGATGACACGATAGATGCAGTAGAAATGCTAAATTCACCCCAAAAGTTAATATTTCGTAATTATTGTACACCGATGCCATGTAAGGGATTTATCTGGCATAACAAGTTTATTAGAGAGTATGCGAGAAAGTTTTGAGAAAACCATTCTCAATGTTGTAGCTTTTTAAAATTTTTTTATCATTATTACAAAGCGAAAAATTTTTTTAAAATGCACACATTCTTACATATCTCTCTCGAAACTATTTCACGAGTCATTTGAAACATCAAGATAAAAATTGAAAGCATCCAGTAGCATTATTTTCCATGACTGTTACGATAAAGCTTTGAAAAACATTTACCAACTGCAACGTTTATCAGAATCTTGTTGGTATTTTGTCCGAATACCTGCTTTTGTCACAGAAGTCGTACTAAATGATAAGAATTGTTCGAAACAAGTAAGAACAAATAGAACAATAACATTTATTTCTTGTGGTAATCAACGTGTTTGATGACTTTTTTTTAACCATGAATGCAAAGAAACTTTTTCTAATCTAGACATGTATCTAATCTTTTATATGTTAAAATAATTGCAACTGCAATGATACATTTTATAAATTATTACCTTTAAGAACGATTTTTTTAAGCTTGATTATTTTAACATGATAATGTTTAGAGGTAGGAAACTAAATGACATGCACGATTAAAAATCATACAAAATATCGATCTAGAGTTATTGAATTTGAAATGTAATTAATTACTTCTTGGGCAGATTTTTAAAATGAAAATTAATTAAAATTATCCTCAATGTATATTATTTATTGCATTAAAAAACTTTTCATTATTACTTATTTTGTATTTAAATAATTTTTCTCTAATTTTAAATATTTTTGAAGATATTTTTAATATATGTTACAACAATACTTTCCATTGCTTTAATAATTGAATTTGCATTCACATATGATTATGAATGAAATGATGATGAATTAAATATATTTTTACGATATACGATGAATACACGATGAATTAAATATACGAATATACGATGAATTAAATATACGAATATATGATGAATTAAATATACTTTTTTTTGTCTCCACGTTATCACGGCTGTGTAATCAATTAAAAAAATAACAATAGATTAACAATTACACCTAAAACTGCATGAAACTATAATGTTCCAAGTTAGAAGTAGGTTCGAATTTCCTTCAATCCCTTCCCCTTTAAAAACGAAGGTAGTAAAATGAATAAATGACTATTATTATAGTATGAAGCAAAATAGGTAAAGTTTAGAATAGTTGGATAAATTGGGAAAAAATGAAAGTAGTAAACTTATCAATCTATTTTATCAGAAAATGGTATCATGATCAATCATAAAGGACATTTTTTTTTAAATTCTGGATATGATTATATTTTCCAATGATTCAAAGTCCAAAGCAACTTTAAAAATCAAATAATTGACAAAGGTGTGATAATGGGAAAAGTAAATGGAAACTAATTTATCATAAGGGGAAAAAATCAGTTTCATTTTTAACACTGTAGAAATGAAACTAATTTTATTGGTACTTATTTATGCATGAAAGCACATATGCTTTTCGAAACTCCAGAATTATATTATGGAATATAGTTATGATCTATAGCATAGATAGTTCTATATTAAATAATTACGAAAAACAAGAATGCAAATCTTTCTTTTATCATGATTTGTTCTTGATCAACTGCTAACAAAATGACATTTAAAAGAATCCAGCATAGTTCTTACTTTTTGAAATTTTAAATATTTTTAAAAATTTATTTCATCATTCTTGACACAAATCCTTAATAAATCAGAGCAAACTGAGAAGGGGGAAAAGAAAAAGAAGAAGTAATTTGATACATTCAAACAAAATTCATTGTTATTCATCTGAATCATTCTGCTCTAAATACAAAAAGAGAGAAAACACTTCAAAAAAGAGCAATTCTCGGAAAAGCGTGCGTTCGGAAATAGAAAAGAACGGTAAAGTACAAAAATAACCAAAATCTAGTTAGTTTTGGAACAATTCCTTCAACAGAAATAGTTTGAGCTAAGAAATTCGATCATTCTCTCATCAAGTTATACTAAAGCAAAGTCTTCAGTCAATACACGAAGCAGACTTACAAAAAAGCATTGAATCCTGTAGGTAGACAAACCTAGGAACACTTTTTGAAAGTTAATACTTGTAATATTAAGAGATTTTGATTATTTCTAAATTATTTAGGAATTAATATAATTAGAGGCAGGTTGAAAAGACGAGCTCTCTCTCAAATTTATTACAAAAACAAACATGTATATAAACTATCATATTTATTTCAAAAGCATAGATCATAAATATGATATTTAAAGAAGGAAAGGATATTGTTTCCAGGCAGCTTTTGTGTGTGTGTGTGTGTGTATCAGAGAGAAAATAGATTGAAGATGAGAATTCAAATGATATAAAAGTAATTTATTCTGATATTGTGACATATTTGTTACAGTTTAAAAATTAAAAGCAAGAATTCTACACCTCACTACATTTGTGTAAGAAATTTACAGCTCATTTAAAATTCCTAAAAAACAAATTTTTATTTTGGATGCCCAAAATACTTTGATTGCGATAATTTTATAGATTTATATTAACCGTACAACTAATATTTCTTTCAAACATGAATGATTGTTTAAAAAAAAACTTTGAAAATAAAATTTTTCTATGGGAGTAAACTGGGTACAGTTAGTGACATCAAATCTAGCGAGCAGAACTTATTTGCTTAAGTTGCTAGAAATTTCCTCATAAATATTTTTGCTAATTCAGACAGAATGTACTTCGAAAACAAATCTAATATTGCGCCATAAGCAACCAATTGAATTTTATTTTTCTTGTTCCTATTCAGCATTTTTGTCTGTCAAATATTTTTGTAGAACGTAGGTCACATTCATAAGCTTCCTTCTTAAAACGAATTAAACCTTTCCGCTAAAAACCATTCTGAGCAAACGATTTTTTTTCTCTTATTCTTCATGCGTCATTATCTGGCATGACTTCTCGCTTTCCGAACGAAGACTGACAACGAACTTAAAACAAAAATGTGACAGAGACGTCGTTCAATTCCTTTCCTCGAAACCTTTCATAAAAGATGAGTCAGTGCTCGATTGAAAGGTTTCTTTCTCCTTACAAATGTAGTAGTAGGGGCGAATGAAATTTTGCTTTGTATATTTGAAGATCTCATAAAGAAAGATAATAATAAGAGAAAATAATAAAAAAACATATGGCCTCATGGATAAATGAATGTATTTGTTGATTTAATTCAATTTTCTAAAAAAAAAAACCTTGATGGAATGTTCTAAATGTGTGGAATAAGAGGTCAAGATAGAAAAAAAGGTTAAAAGCTAGGGCTATCCTGGCATTTGAGATGTCTGAATTTTTTCCCCTATTTATATTAAAATAGCACTGGCCAAACAATTTAAAATTAAATTTAGTTTCTCTTTTTGTTTATTAATGCAAACTGATTAATTATAAATAATAGATAAGGCAATTTTTTTTAACTTTTAGACCAGAGATAAAATTTAGATCATCTGATCTTTGACATAAATTGTTATGATGTTTTAATAATTTTTTCATCTCCTCTTATGGATGAAATTTGTTATTTATAATGTTAAATTAGTAACCTATCAGGATTCCCCATGGCAATTTTTTAATCTCTTTTTTATAGTCACTGTATGCTATATGAATATGGGATTACCCTAATCAGCTAAAAGTAATCTATTTGTAGACTCTACTATTTAAACTAATGCAAAACCTTCTGCAATGAAAAAGATACCTTCTATGCTAAAAATACAAGTTAAAAGCAAAGATTTTGTGGTGAATCCAAAATTTAGTGTGTATACGTAGCTACGTATTTAAATTGAACAAGCCAACAACAACAGCACAACAATATGGATGGATTGAATAAGAGAAAGTTTCACAATGATTTAATATATATATTTTTTTATAAATTACTATATTTTACTTATACTAGGAATCTCGGGTTTTGCTTTTTTTTTAAAAATCTTCTTTTTAATATTTCTATTTCCACCAAAATATATAGGTATTGAAACAATTAGAATATGATTTTTTGATCAAAATAAATTATGTAACGTAGAAAAAACGTTTCTAAAGTGAACTTCTACTCTGGAAAAAAAAATTCATACGACTTGTGGATTCTTTATCTTCATATGTAAGAAAACTTTTTTATGACACAATACTAAAGTAGGCAGCGCAAATAAAAATCCATTTCTCTAGGATTGCTTTCCGAGTTCTTTATGACTACTCAATCGTCAGTCACATAAAATAAAACCTGGAAAATTTGTTATAATTGAAAGTTTTTTTAAAAAAAGAATCATTTCTCTTAAAATTATTCCTCATACAAATTCTGTAAGAATATATTTTTATAAGAAAAAGGCATAAAATCAGAATTCATATAATTTTATTGTTCTTAAAGTAATTCGTATTCGTTAAAAGTGTCATTCTCATCATATAGAGCGTCACACAGTAAAAGAAGAGGAACGGAACTAATAAAATAAATATAAATAGCTGAAAAAAATTAATTTTGAAGCTTACTATAATATTAAAAATCATTATTAATCATTCTATTCATCGTTCTTAAATACAGCTAAAAACATTTAGAAGTAATATAAGAAGGACTTGGATGTTACTTATATGGCATTGAGAAATCTATTTGAAAGGACAAAAAATGTAACAAAAATCATTAAAAAAAATGGTTTTGTCAAAAGTAACATGGAATGTTGGATCCCAAGTATTAAAACTTTGGGAATACTGGCTCTAAATATAATTCTAAATGATTTCTTAAATATTATGTAAAAATAAGCAAATCAAAACTTTCGAAATAAGTATCTAATTATGTATAAATAAGATATTTTGATATAATTGCATCTCCAATTGCATAATATTAAAATTATATTGGCTGAAATATTACACTGAAGTACGAAAAAAATGTGGGGAAAAAACAACATAAAACAAAACGAAACAAGATCACTACGTCTTATGCAATAATGTAATCAACGATAAAAATTTCACCTGCTTATTACAACATACTATCGAAAGATTTTTTAAATTACTACTTCCTTTAAAAATCTCTATTATATTTATGAACAAAAGAAAATCAGATAAAATTAGTAGGCGGAACGTTTGAGAACATTCTAGATTATTATATGAAAAGATAACGCTTTCCAGACTTTAAAAAAATAACATAAGCTGATTTAATATGTATTTATTTTTAATTTTTGGAAATATGCTTTATTTTTATTAAATTTTTTTACAATACTGAAAACATATAGAATTTTTTTCCCTTAATAATTTTTTTTAAAAGTAAAAATATGAGTGATTAATCTAAATGTAGTAAATATTACTCTCTTCTGAAAACTATTTTGGATTTGAATAAATGAATACATTATATTTATCTTGGTTATTAATAATTATTACACAAGCATTTATTTTATATTATGAAATGCTATGCAGTTCGTGGAATTGTAAGCTAAATATTTCTATGTATCAGATAAGATTTTTAAGATTCTTTAAAATAGTTTCTGAAAAGAAAAAAAAGTTTATTTGCATGTTTTTAAGTGTGCGCTATCAGATAAATATGCATTCCATAGATATTTCAAACAGAAACAAATATAACATTTCTCCTGTTTCATATATTACAAATGAGACTGCAATTCTCATACCCTATGTTTCTAAATATTGAAAATATTTTATAATTTTTAAAAAAAATTTCGAATCATTATCAGCGCGCTGTTTCAATGAATATCTGTCTAACAACAAAAATTTTTTTATACTTTTAATGATAAATAATTCATTAATTTTATATAATTAGAAAAATAAATAAATGATTACTTTTCTGAAGCCCGTATAAAGAATGACTTTCCAATTTTTTTCTCCCATAAAAAAGGATTATTTATTTTGCTGAAAGAAACATTGACAAATGTAATCAAATCCCAACCCCATTGAAAATCCATCGTATACGTATATGAGTCTGATACATACCAGATTTGACATCATCTGCACTCGTAAGAATGGTGTAGAAGTTTGGTGAATGGTACCGGCTCAAGGTCTTTCTCGTAATCTTACTGCAATTCAAAATTACGAGACCCATTCAAAATGAGTCATTAAGTAACTAAATTAAATAAATTGTTGTATAAAATTGGTAAGGCATTCTGTAAAAGTCTGCATTTAATGCATTATCAGAATTAAAATTAAAGTATATTTGAACCTAAAATTAAAGTATCTTTGAACCTATATTTTATTAATACTTTGTAGCTATCTATAAACAAGACTTAATAATAAGTATAATTTTTATTTTTTCTCAAACAAGGGGCTTAATATAATTACACTAAACTACTTTTATATCATTGATGTTTCTTCCGAAATTTGTAAATTACGATCCATAAGAGAACAGCAGCCGACAAATTTGTTTAGTATCCATGTTTTTTCATTTGGTATTAAAAATTGAATTTAATTCTATAAAAAAAATTCTATGAAAGTAAAGAAAATAAATGTGATGTTAATTAAATGAAATAAAATTTTGATTTAAATACATAGTGAAATCTGAGGCGAATATTCACATACAGATTATGTGGAATTCAATGCATTTTATGCAACAAATTCAGCCAATCTGAAACTTTATTATAGGAAAATTAAAGTACTCCACAAATATTTAATAGAATTATATATATATTTATTTTTATAGCTCAACAATCTTAAATTAATAAAAAAAATTTGATAAACATTAAAACTATCAAAAGGGAATTATTTTTATATTTAAGTATATTTCAAATACCATGAAATTTAAAAATCTCCTTCTTAGAACTTCAAAATTGAAATTAGAAGAATACAAAAGTTCAAATTAAAATATCTTAAATATATTAAAAATTAATTTTCGAATGAATGAAGTAATAATGAGCATTTTAAACTTCTAAATTTTCAAGTAATACAAAAATATATAGTAAACCTCATACCTCAAACACATTATGAATCTGAGATTATTTTTAAATAAAGGATATCCCAAATTAGAATATATGACGACCTTGATTTTTAAAAAGCAATGGCTTTCAAGAATCGATCTAATTTCAGACAGTAGATTTTTAAACAGCAGTTTTAATAGAGGGTATATTTAAATAAGAGAATATATCTTCTAATAATATTATTCCTATTAATGCATTAATATTTCGAAAAATAAATAAATAAAAAATAAAATAATGTGTACAAAAATTTATTTAGAATCATTAGTTTTTAAAAAAATTAACAGCATTTAAATCAAATGGTAAATTTCTAAAAAACGAATGATCGGGGAACAAACATTTATAAATACTAAATTTAGTTTAATCGACTTTTAATTTCTCGCTCATAAATAAACGCAAAAATATTGCATTATTTGTAAACTGACTTGGATGTGAAAAAAAACCCAACTTTACAGAGCTTTTTATATTTTATATAAAAGGCCAAAATTTAAGCACATGTCAGAATTATAGAACTCACATTTTTCCAATGTCTCACTTATTTTCCCTTTTTTTTATATTGAAAATTGTTGTGCTTTAAACAAAAAAATATTTTTTAATGACACTGCCTTTTTAATAAATAAAAGTAATATCAGAGTTTAAAAAATCAGGACAATGAACTCCCAAGTTAAAGACCATTATAAAAAAAAACGAAACTAAAATTTTTTTCATAAATAATATTAAATGAATTCTTAACACTAATTTCTTTATATTGTTAACTATATTACATTGTTTTAAAAAAATGTAATATTCACAAATTAATCATTTCCCAGTAAAATACAGAATAAAACATTCACGATGAAAATGTTTTTGTTTGATTTCCTCCTGCTTCTGCTAAAAATCACGTGCTATGGTGACAGATAATATTTACATCACTGCTACGTGGTGCAAGAGCGAAAACTGCGCAGTACAATTTCAAACATAGCTCCACTGCGACTGAGGCTCGCGATGCTATCTTTCGAGAGATTTCGATCCTTGTATCACTCAAGATAGAATCGATATTTTTGCCGCAGTGTAGGGCATACATCCCGAGCCCCATTACATCAGCAAAGTCTAGAAGATTTCCTGCGTCCCAGCTGACTTGAATCAGCCAATGAGGATTCGACAGCAGTTGAGCAGCTTCTAACGTCATACACCAGTATATATTTCAGCAGTTCGCCATTTTCGAACTAAATTCGTTGCAACAAGAGTTGGTATCGGATATATAGTAGAGGTGAGTTATACTTATTTGATTATTGTTCTTGTGATTTGCGAGGGGAGGTAATTTTACCAATATTTATTTGTACTATATTAGTATTGCTTATTTGAATAGATCTGATTGTAGTGAATGTTGCAGTTCATTAGTAAAATGTATTGATATATTTTTCTGACTTGGTTCATTCTTAATGTAGTTTTATGTAGTTAAAGATAGTATTGATCCTATATTGTTTTTAACATTGATCATTTATGTCTTGGACCTAGTATTAATAACTTGCAAGATGTATTGAAATCTATCGGTAATTTTCTAATTGCTTCTCGAAATTTCCATAGCTTCACAAATTCACTACCGAGTGCTTCTTTTTGGTACTGTAATGTGTTGTCCGATTTAATCGGAATTTTATTGGGGGGGGAGCGATTAACATTTATAGATCGCTTTGTGAATATTTTTTTACATGTTGATGTGGCATTTAGGTTCTACACCTCGAGAAGGGAGGAAGAAATAATTAATGTATTGGGAATGAAAGTTCACTTATGTGAAGTTATTTTCATTTTGGATACAAACTAGGATTTTAAAATCCGTCTTCGTGGGAACGGAAGCCGTGGTATTAAAAATATAAAAATTAGTTATTATATATACTGTAAATTCCCATTATTTTGGTTGCGGTATAAACAAAAGAATTGATGTTCAATAAATAGCGTAATATTTAAATTGCTTTGTCACTTTAATTAAAAACATTCTAATACGCCTTTGCATATCATTTCAACTTAAAGTAACTTAAGATCTTATTTGTATTTCAATTTATAATTTTCTAATGAGTAATTTTTCTTTTTAGAACAAAATGCAGATCTTCGTGAAAACTTTGACTGGCAAGACCATCACATTAGAGGTCGAGCCCAGTGATACTATTGAAAATGTGAAGGCCAAGATTCAAGACAAGGAAGGCATTCCACCTGATCAACAGAGATTGATCTTTGCTGGCAAGCAGTTAGAAGATGGAAGAACCCTCTCTGACTACAATATCCAAAAGGAATCGACACTTCATCTAGTCCTTAGACTTAGAGGTGGTATGCAGATTTTCGTCAAGACTCTGACTGGTAAGACCATCACCCTTGAAGTAGAACCCAGTGATACCATTGAAAATGTCAAAGCTAAAATCCAAGATAAAGAGGGTATCCCACCAGATCAGCAGCGACTAATTTTTGCTGGCAAACAACTAGAAGATGGCCGCACCTTGTCTGACTACAATATCCAAAAAGAATCTACCCTTCATTTGGTGTTGAGGCTGAGAGGAGGAATGCAGATATTTGTGAAAACCTTAACTGGAAAGACCATCACATTAGAAGTAGAACCCAGTGATACTATTGAGAATGTTAAAACAAAGATCCAAGACAAGGAAGGTATCCCTCCCGATCAACAACGTTTAATCTTTGCCGGTAAGCAGCTTGAAGATGGCCGTACTTTATCCGATTACAACATTCAAAAAGAATCTACACTCCATTTGGTCTTGAGGTTGAGAGGTGGCATGCAAATATTTGTGAAAACGCTTACTGGCAAGACCATTACTCTAGAAGTTGAGCCTAGTGATACAATTGAAAATGTAAAAGCTAAAATCCAAGATAAAGAAGGTATCCCACCTGATCAACAGCGTCTTATCTTTGCTGGAAAGCAGCTTGAAGATGGTCGCACTCTATCGGACTACAATATCCAAAAAGAATCAACACTTCACTTGGTATTGAGATTAAGAGGAGGTATGCAGATCTTTGTGAAGACTCTTACTGGTAAAACCATAACACTTGAAGTAGAACCTAGTGACACAATTGAAAATGTAAAAGCTAAGATTCAGGATAAGGAAGGTATTCCTCCAGATCAGCAGAGGTTGATCTTTGCAGGCAAACAACTAGAAGATGGACGTACGTTGTCAGACTATAATATCCAGAAAGAATCGACACTTCACTTGGTATTGAGGCTAAGAGGAGGTATGCAGATTTTCGTCAAGACTTTGACTGGCAAGACCATCACCCTTGAAGTGGAACCTAGTGATACCATTGAAAATGTCAAAGCTAAAATCCAAGATAAAGAAGGTATCCCACCAGATCAGCAGCGACTTATCTTTGCTGGTAAACAACTAGAAGATGGACGTACACTGTCGGACTATAATATACAGAAAGAATCCACACTTCATCTAGTTCTGAGGTTGAGAGGTGGTATGCAAATTTTCGTAAAGACTTTGACAGGGAAAACAATTACACTAGAAGTAGAGCCAAGTGACACAATTGAAAATGTAAAGGCAAAAATCCAAGATAAAGAAGGTATTCCACCTGACCAGCAGAGGCTTATCTTTGCAGGAAAACAGCTTGAAGATGGTAGAACCTTGTCAGATTACAACATACAAAAAGAGTCCACCCTCCATCTTGTTTTGAGGCTTCGAGGAGGCATGCAAATTTTTGTCAAGACATTAACTGGCAAGACTATCACTTTAGAAGTTGAACCCAGTGATACTATAGAGAATGTCAAGACAAAAATTCAAGATAAAGAAGGAATTCCTCCTGACCAACAGAGGCTTATTTTTGCTGGAAAACAGCTGGAGGATGGCAGGACTCTATCAGATTACAACATCCAGAAAGAATCTACTTTGCATCTAGTACTCAGGTTGAGAGGTGGAATGCAAATCTTCGTCAAAACATTAACTGGTAAGTCTTGTACCTTTATTTGCTTTATAACAAATCTTTCTAGTGATATAAATGTAATATTTTACTTTTGTTGGATATCTTGTAAAACTTGTTCTGTATTTCAGGTAAAACTATCACCTTGGAAGTCGAGCCTAGTGATACAATTGAGAATGTGAAAGCAAAAATTCAAGATAAAGAAGGCATTCCTCCAGATCAGCAGAGGCTCATTTTCGCTGGAAAACAGTTGGAAGATGGTCGAACATTGTCCGACTACAATATTCAGAAGGAATCCACACTCCACTTGGTCCTCAGGTTGAGAGGTGGCATGCAGATCTTCGTTAAAACCTTAACAGGTAAATATAACTATATATTAAATGTGTTTATACTAGATTTAGTTGTATTTGGTTATATATTGGTTATGTCGGGCTATATTTTTTCATAAACTAATTCAAACACTTTATTTAAAGACTTTATATGATATAACTCAATATTTATGATATTGAAGTTCACTCTATCTACTAAATATCACTTGTTATTAAATTAATGTCTCGTTTCAGGAAAGACCATAACTTTGGAAGTCGAGCCTAGTGACACAATCGAAAACGTAAAAGCAAAGATCCAAGACAAAGAAGGAATTCCACCAGATCAGCAACGTCTCATCTTTGCTGGTAAGCAGCTGGAAGATGGAAGAACCCTTTCCGACTACAACATTCAGAAGGAATCAACTCTTCACTTGGTGTTGAGACTTCGTGGTGGAAACTAACTTCTCAATGTGTGGACTTTTATTACTTTTCTTTTCCATGTTAATGTGATACAGCAAAATTTTTATTTAATGTTTAACATTTTTATATTAGCAGCTTCAGAATAAAGTTTATGAGTTCAGTGTAATTCTGTGGTCTATTTTTTTTTTTTTTCCTTCTTAGTATTTCTATAAGACTTAATATTTAACTGTATAAATGAAATTGCATTTTTAATCAACTATCACTTGACAAGAGAAGAGTGGCTAATCTAAAATCTTTAAAGATAATTATCTTTTACTAATTTAAAAGGTACTTTACATTTAGATTCAATCTTGATATTGATGAATATTAAAGAAAATTAGCTTGGTTTATTTTAAAGTGCATTTACCCGAATTGTTTAAAGTCGGATTAGCATATATGTTTGGTATGGGGGAAAAGGATAATTTATTGTGAAGTTAAATTTAATAGCATATGAGACTTTCATAAGATCTCTTTAATATCTGTTTTTATATGGACATATATATATATATATGTTAATAAAGCAGCTTCTTGGTTAAGAATTTATATACATAAAAGAGAAATTTTAACGGGTACTCTGACTAAATTTGATTCTTTTATACATTGATAAAGTTAGAAGAAAGGTGGAATACATAAAATCTGAAAATGCTGTTGTAGAATTGTTGTATAACATCTTTGGTTTCATGTATTCAATATAAGTGAACTCTTTTAATATGATTTATTTTACTTCTAAATAAATAAAAAAAAAACGGTCTAGTTAAATTATGCAGAGATTTAAAAATTTAAAAGCTATAAATTATACTGTTTCTATATTTAAAACGATTCATCGTTAAAAAAAAATTATAGGTTGGTTAGATATTTTACACTAAATCTTAAATCTACTAATATATGTATCTGGAAAAATTTTAAGTACTGGCTTGGTTTTTATTTTTAAACGAAATAATATGAATAAAGGAAAAGAAAAACCTTTGATATTTCTATAAATTTAAGATTCTATTCAGTAACTAATATTATCTAGAACCACTTAACATTTTTTAAAAATCGATTTGTAAAGGTCAATACAATATTCAGCTAAGTATTCAACCTTATATTTTAATAAAGAAGCAATCTTAAAATATTTTATCATATCTATAAATAATCTTAGGTCACATGAACATCAAAAATGAATTTTTATATACATTTATGAGGAGCTAATGATGTATTACTTTCATAATTTATATAAAATTGATATTTTAAAAATTGAAACCTAGCTTTTTTATCAAATGGGGAATCTTATTTCTAATTAGTATTCATACAAAACCAACTACAGCAGTGTAGTAGATCACATGCCAGTATAAAACATTTATCTTGACAACATTATCTCAACTATTCATACAAGTTGTAACAATTCACTCTCTTAATATTAAAAGTTGAAAGTAGTTGTATTTGATCTTGCATTTTTAAAGTAAAATAAATAACTTATGCTACACAGTTAATTTTAAACAAAAGTTGTGTTTGTTTTTTATAAAAACACGCAGCTTTATTACAAATCATAAGATAAATTGGTCTGAGACAAAATAAAAATTTTGATTCAGGAGGATACTTTAAAAAAAAATCAGCATGTGTTATTCATTATGCTTCTGAGATTGCTAAATAATTTAATTGCAGAATATGAATTTATTTTTTTAATATAAAGTAGTAGATGTAAACTGAAAAGAAGGGTTTTGAGTCGTATTGAAAACAAATTTTAATGTAAAATATTTAGGAAAGTATATATCAATAGATATTAAAAGGTAATTATTTAAATTTTACCAACTCTTCTTGTGGGTTATGAAGCAAATTTAAAACAAATTCTTAGATATTCTCTTTTTTTCCCCTTAAAGTTAAATTTTATAACTGCAATTCAATTGAATTTTACTTTAATTTCATTATGAAATCGGTGTCAACTGAGTTTTACTCAGTTCACAAATTTTATCAAAGTAATCTTATTTTCAATAAATATTTATTTGTCCATCATTACGAAATCAATATAGAAATCATCGTTATTTTGTCGATAAAATGCTAGACAGTTGTCTGAGGGTTTTTTTTTTTTTTTTAAATTTTAAAGAGAGATTTAATATGGATAATTAAAAGTGATAATTGCTGGTCAAATAATTTCTGCCTAATTATGCATCATTAACCAACCCTTTATGCATCTGCATCAGAATATTTTTCACGATAATATAAATAATAAGATAATATAAATTAATTATTAACATGTTAAAAATGCATTGAAATGTGAAACTAAACAGATCATCCAATTAAAAGAAAGGCCTCATAAGGTGCATTACAAATGGCTGCAAAATACTTAAATCAGCCATTGCTTTTCTGTAATATTACTAAAACTCTGAGAGTAGTACAATACAAATATTTTTTATATATTGCTGTTTGCTGACGTGCTTAAACAGGTAGGAGGGTGATCAACTTCATTCAACTATTTCATATACTCTTGAATTTAAATGAATTCTAATAAAATAATTTAAAGGAAAAAAAAATAATTAAAACAAGCATTAGTTTAAAGATTAGCTCTCCTATTACGTACAAAACAATTTTAGATATAAAAAAGGTCAGATGCCTATTTACTGTATATGTCTAAAAAATGATATGATAATATTATGTTGAAGGTATTACATATGTGGAAATCTAATTTTGTATCTATCAAAAACTATCAACCAGAGACACAATTCTAAAATAATTCATTAAAATACTTTATTGGCAAATGAGTCATCAGATTTCATGATTGAGTAATCTCATAATAAAACTAATCTACATTGCATGATGTAACAAGCATAAAAACCACTCTTTCAGTGGACCATTTTTAACATCTATACACAACATAAAAAAGACAACCTCACTGCAGAGGATGTGTAACAGGATTTATACATCGTCTTGGAGCAGCTGGCATCAAGGCACTTATAGGTTAAAATTATGGCTTAAACTTAACAAGAGGGATGTTTTTTGAAGAAAGGCACTTGTCGCACACCCATTCGGCATATACTTCAGCATGTAACAGATGAAAAGCTGCTTCGCTCAGTCCAGCACAAATTCGGTGGAACCAGAAATTGCAACCACTTTCACAAAGGATTCCTTGGTCATTGTCATGGACTTCTTTGTGGCAGATTCCGCATGGATAGATTGGTGGCGCATTGGGATTTTGAGGATTGAATACCATTGGTTGATCAGGCGGATATAACTATAAAGAGTTAAGAATATATATATATATAACAAAAATTATATCAAAATACCTAAACAGCCAAATGTATGAAATATCATTTTCATTTCTAAAGCTGTTATAATGTATTTTTGAAATTCAATTTTGCCAAGGATATATAAATATGTATGTTAAAAATAAACAATGTACGAGGCACTTTCTTTCAGCATTTTCTCAATTGAAATATAATCGAATAGAATTCGATCAAAATACAAGCATTAGTAGATCAATATCTGAAAAAGAAACATTGAAACTTAACATGTTCACTGCCTGTGATTCGGACCACTATCTAATAAGATGCTTACTTATTTACTCTATTCTAACTGTGGTAGAGAAGAAAATATCTAATTAGGTAGATTGTATGAATCATGGTTGATTCACACAGTGAACAACGGAATAAAACAAAGGGATATAAACTAAACATAGAACTTTTTCTACTCACATCAAATTCTGCATTGACTGAGAATTTTTGCCATCCTGCGAATGTGAGTGACACGGCAGTCAACATCTTAATAGAAATTTTAATTTTAAATAAATATATGCCTAGAAGAACTTTCTAACTTAATAGAACACAATTATCAGTATCAACAATGTAAATAATTAATATAAACTTTTTTTCAGATAAACAAACATTTTATTTGAAATACTTAAAATGTAAATATCTGTGTCAAATCACAAACAAAGTCTGTTAACAAGCAAATGTGAATATAATTATTAAAAAGCATTGTAATTATATGGTTAACTATCTTAATTAGATGAGTACTTGATCTATATACAAAAATTGTACATTTGCCTAATTTTGCAGTAAATTCATCAATGGGTAGATTGCTCCCTTGACAATATGTATGTGAATACAATTACTCAAAGATAAAATTGATGTGTGATTGTGATCTCAAAATTGTAGATCTATATTAAATTTTGGATTCAACCAATCAAAGAGAAGAAATATATGCTCAGTTTCCGTCATCATAACACAAAGCATCATAACATAAACACAAAAATACAAGCATAGGAGAAAATTAAAGGAAGAACATGTTTATAGGTTTATTTATTGAAAAAAAGAAAAGACAAACACAATTTAAAAAATGGTTCAAAACAGTAGTCAAAAGCAACAAGCTGAAGGGGAAAAAAAATTAGCACATTATCAAATAGATATGAATCTACTTTCGTAATTAATTCCCTTTATTTTCCCTTATTTAAGATTCCCTTTATTATCAGATTTTTGATGGTAAAAAATTTTAATGGAATAAAAATATGTAAGAGTCATTTCTCAGATTTTGCTGACAAATAATTTGCCACACAACATTTTCAGGAAATATGTTTTAAAATCTATATTTAAAGTTTGTATCAAAATCTATTTTAATCAGAACACTAATTTAGATTAAGCTAGCTTGGTTATAAAATTGTGGGAAATAAGCAAAAAATAAAGGAACAAAGAAAATAATAAATAAAATTACTTTCAATGTTCTCAATACAATATTGCACTACCTAAAAATCTTTAAACCTGCTACTTCACAAATAAATATAGTTATCTTAAAATAAAAAAAATTAAAAAGACCCTTATTTTTAAATTGCCATTTTGCTAAATCAACTTTTTTATTCATTTTTCACATTACTCCTAAAACCAGCAAATTAATTTTCATTTGAATATTTTCTTGCACTGTATGGATAAAATATTTTTATAATTTTAAATACCCAATTATTTATCAGAAAAAAAAAGTTTATTTGTTTTTTGTTTTAAAGCCTATATCTTGAAAGCCTGAAATTCTAAAAATAAAATGAATTATGCATTTGCAGGTTAAACACAAATTATTTATACTGATTAATTTTTAAAACAATGGAAGTTAGTTAATTTGCAGCTAAAGGACCAATAATAATTCAATAGATTCAAAAATTTAGATTAAAGAAACTGTGTTTAAAAATGAGTACAGCAAGAGAACAATTTAAAAAAATTACACATAATTAATTTATAGTATAATGGACAAACTGGAATTCAGATATGTTCCAAGTCTGATAAGAATAGACTTGTGGGCACAAACTAAAGAATGTGAAAAAGATAGAATCATGTTGTGATATTTTAAAATGGTAGGAGGTAATATTTTGTAATGCATATATATATTATTTTTTTTATTAATGATTAAAAAATTGTGGCGCAACTCGAGGCTAGTAAAGAAACAGTAATTTCCAAGCAATAGTACCCCTTCACAGTATAAAAAGCTTTTCTTTGATTTGGATTTGGAAGTCAAGCTGAATGCCTATTATGATGTCAGAGGCAAAAATATAAAATATCCATACAATGGATATATGAAAAAATGGAAGAAAAACATCAATTTCAGAAACAAAATTTGAAATTCAGAGGGAATTTTATCTTAAAAATGAAAGCTTTGAACATCAATAATGAATCCCATTTACAAGTTATGAAATTCAGAATTCATTAAGACAAAATGTCTTATTTGATCTTCTACAGAAAATATTGAAAGCACACATATTGATACTATAAATATGTACTAAAATTTCACATGATCACATCAAACATTAATATTGAAATTTTATTTTCATGGGATGAGTGAAATAATGCATGCTGACACTGGAGATAAAGAAACATTCAACTTCATTTTTATCTAGAAGGAAACAATAAAATTTCAACTAATATAGTAGGCAAGAAAATATAATAGACAATGTAAAGCATTTTGGTCAAGTTAAATATCGCAGTTGCTAACCTATTTTGGATGGACAATGACATTATAAGGAAACACAACTGAATCCCCGTTGTTCTGATTTAAGATCTCAAAAATGAAACAGAGGAAGAAATTTAAGGAAATTTTTAAAACCATCTTAATGAGTTTCTGGTAGTTTAGCCTCCATACCATTAATCACTTAATAAGGAGGGAAAAAAAAAAAAAATTCAGAGACACTTGATTCACAACCAAAATGTAAAATATCTCAATTCCGACTTAAAAGTTAATATGAATAGTCTTATTCATTTAAATGCTCATCAAGTCTAAGTGTTGAATTCTTGATAAGGTTCATAATTTGCAATCAGTTATACTACTACGGGAATTTAAATATCCCAGTAACTGCCCGGCTGCTATCAAGTATTTGAAATCAATATGGGGTCAAGGTTGACCCAAATTAAAAGAAAAAAGAAACTTTTTCAAAAGTTAAAACTTCTAACAACTTGCAGGAGCAAGAACACTCTTCAGCATAAATTCAGGAAGATTTTGTTCAAAGACTGTTGTCACTGTTTAAGTAGACGTTCATCAAACTCCCGGCTTCTATCCTTCATTGGATGTGCATGATTGCAAATCCATCTTTTTTTCTAATTCATAACTGTTGATCTCTAGGGTGCAGGACCTGATTATCAAATAGGCAAAGCAGACAAGTGCCAGGAGGACTGCAACATTACCCCCCCCCCTGAATTTTGATACGCTCTGTTACAATATCTTTCGATTATATTAATTTTATGCTCTCATTTAGTTTACACGAGTCATACACTTGAACTGGCTCAAAGTTAAATTAAATTTTGATATAAGGTTAAAAAAATATTGTTAATATTCTTAAGTAATTGTTCTTTACAAGTTTTGCACAATGTTTTTAAAAACTTAGAGATATATTATTTATAATATAATTAAGTAATAGTTAAATTGTATTCAAATAATGTTTTTCTTCTTTTTTTCTATTCTGTTTAAAATTGTTTTAAATTTGAATTTTTCTTACATTAGAATTCTTAATTCACTTGAAAGGACCCTGAATTGAAATGTTTTATCAGATGATCAGTATTCACTATATAAAAATGTTTTGACAAATAATTAAGATCAATAAAAAATTAACAGGTGTAGGAAGTTAGCAATTGAAGAAAAGAGGTTCCATGTTATCCTTAAGAACTCCTAGAGAATTTAATCTGTCCTTGCTAGAGAAAATATGGAAGTCTGAAAGAGGGCTCAGTACCAGCACAAGATAACATTATTCTGCTGTGCAATCTGCTCTTCAAGAACACATTTGAGCAAGTTAAGGGGAAATATGCAACTATCAAATCAGAATTCAGATGTATTCGAAGTCTGAAGTAAATAGGATCATGTGCAGGAACAAAAATTTATTATTGTTCGTGTATGAACAATAGAATGTGGAAAAAATACAATGATGTTGTGGTTTTGTAAAATGATTAAAGGAAATATTTTGTAAATATATGTGTATATAAAATAATTTTTTTATAAAGTGGTTACAAAATAGTAAATAATTTTCGTAAATAAAGTGATAATTATAAAAATGCTTTAATGGTGTTAAAATAATAATTTTAATAAATAAGTGAATAAAGTTAATAAGCAAGCAACATGCAACATTTTGAATAAAATAATAATACAATAAAACTCAAAAACAAAAAGTTTACTAAAAAGATAATTTTTTAATTACTTTTTAGATTGAATGTATTGTATAGTAAAAAAATACCCAAGTAAATTTAAAGTTTTAAAAATGTTTATTTATCATCATTCGGAAAACTAAATACAACTATTTTTAACTAAATAAATGAAAACTATTCTTTTCATAGTTTTTAATTTTGACATTCAATTACAAGCATAAATTTAAATTACAGAAGATATTGTAATGTTATATTATAAAAAATTCAAGGAAAGGGACTAGAAAGATATCTGAACTATCAATGAATTTGAAATAGCCAATGTCCAATGAACTTTAAAAAATAATAATTGAATCACAGAATATTATAAGGGGATTTGAAAAGCAATATTTAATCAATAACAATTCATGTACAGGATTTTGTTTTCTAAATGAGAGATGTATTTACCTTTCCAGAAGACATAGGTACAGGTTTAGTGTGCATAGGTGGACCAGATATATGTGTCATATTAGAGGCAGTCATATTTGGAACTGTAGTGGTAGGAGTAGCAGGGATTGTGTCATCAAATGGATTGCTTGCAACGATTGTCTCACCAAATCCAGTCAAAGGTTGAGGAGGTGCTAGATCTGGTAAATTTGAAACTCCCTGAAACATAAATAATATATGAAAAAAAAATGCTTGATCATAAAATGCACACTGTTAACAATTGGTAAAAGCTTCCTATTCAATTACACACATTAAAGTTAATGGAATTATTAAGTGCATGCAATAAAATTCTTAAAAAACAAAAATTAAAACTGTGTACTTTATTTTTTAATACTAAAAATTTATTTACATTGTTAGAAAGATTGGTATATCATTTCTATATAGCATTTTACACTAAAAAGCATACATATATACCTGATTGGGTGTATTTGTATTTCTTCGCTTTTTAGCAGACGGACTTTCTGGTTGACCAGATATTTTTAAATCTCCAGGTCCATCAGGATCCCCTATGACAAACAATGTTAAAAAAATAAGATAAACATAAATTAGAAAGAACATATAAACTATTTTAATCTAGAATAAGCATTTTATGCATAAGCAAAAATTTTTTCCTATCTTGCTTATAATTCCTATGAAAAAATAAAAAATAAAAAAGTTTCCAATAATACAGAGTAAAATTATTTCTAGACATTAAAGTTACATCAGTGTTAATATTGAAGGAGATAATACATCAATCTTGTTGTAAATCATTTATTTAATTCGAGCATCAAAAGCAAAGAAATTAATATTAATTGATAAGAATACAAACTTTTGCTTTTGTTTATGAAATTGTATTATTGATATGGATAAACAAATTTTGATTCAGAAGATATAAATTATTTCATGCATGTCTCAATTTTTCAACTAATTATATCTTACTATCAACAGAAATCTTAAGAAAGATGATTTGACCACTTCTCATGCTTTTTAAAGCAAAATTGTTTTATTAATGGTCGATAGAAGAAAATTAAAAAATTCTAAGTTATATTCTAGCAATTTTGCATAGGATTATTCAATGATTTTTTTCTTTTGATTGAATACTCTTTATATATTAATATCTATAATAAAAGTAAACTAATCTTCATTTTTTAGAGATACTGCAAAATAAAATCTTAACGCAACTCTCAATACTTAAAGCTGGATTGAGCAATTTGATAATTTTACCACTTTGAAATATAATTAATCAATTAAAATACTCTATCATTATTATGCAAATATAACTTTAAAAAAAATGTTTACTCGTACTTATTCTACCCACCATTAGTAGCCAGGTGTTCATTCACCATCAATATATTTAAAATAACTGGCAAAGAAAAGAACCAATTCCCTAACCAAATCATTGTACCGATTTCACCAATTTCTATTTATATGGAAATTAATAACAATTGGATACAATGAAGGTCTATAACAACAATGAAGGTCTGCTTTTCATTGTCATTCATTTTTAAAAGAAAAATACTATGTTGTACATTTTCTGTGAGGAAAAAATCTACTTTTTATTAAACTAAATTTCATATTAAATTTTACTTATAGTATTGTAATAATATTTTTATTATACTTTTCTAATAACAAGATATAATTTACCATGGTTGATTAACATGATTAAATTAATATTAATACAAATCATCTTTGGTCGTCGTATTTATGGTATCAATATAGTAAACTCGCTCAATTGTGATGAAAGGCATCTTGCCAATATAGAAGAAAGTACTATTTTAAATTATGATTGCATAAGTAACAAAGCATTCTGACTGGTTAACTGTACTTGCAAAGGGGGAAATTAATTAGCGAAATCAATTCAGCTGTTATGACTGAAGGCTCTGCATAAGTTTTATTTAGAATATATCTTTAAATTTTAGGCAAAGGAGGAAGACAACTCTTGATGATGGTTTTATCAAGTGGACATTAACTTTCATTTAAAAGAAAAAGAACTAATTGGTACATTAAATATTTTATTTACATATTGTGATCGAAAAACTTAGTCAAGGCTTTCTCATGCACAGTGAAAAAGTGATTTTGAGATATTTCTAAAAAATGGAGGATGGTGAATGAAATCCAACATTGCTAATATATCCAATTGCCATTAACCTTCTAATAAAAAGACAAAATCAGTATTTTGATGTGGCTGAAGGACTTGTTGCTTGGTTTTGCTAATTAATTTAAATATAGAGATGGTAGGAAAATAGCAGGTCATCAAAGGCTGCTATATAATTTCAAAATAATTAAGAAGATTTTATTTTTTGTAGTAGGATAGCTTGATAGAAACTATTGCAACTAAAAAATTGCTAATAATAAGATTTTTTTTTTAATTTATGAAAAGATAACAGATTAGTGATAAATTTTAAATATAATTCAATTTTTTTCTTTTTACTAACAAATTACTGCTAAATTTCAGATCAAAGTAAAGAAGTTCAATTTTACTTAGAACAGAAACCTGAAGAAAAACTAGACACATCATTTTATAATTATTACATAAAGATTGGAGAGATATCAAAAATGAATACTCTCCACAATCGTTTACGCTTATCATTTACAAACATTCCGAGTCAGTATCACTCAAATCCCTTAGATGCAAGTTTTGCAAAAGCACTGCACATACTCTCCATCTATGTACCCCAAGCTTTTCCTTTCTCATCTGCATCTGGCAAGCACTCATTTTGAAGGGAAATTATGATGGGCTGAATGCCCACATTCTAATACACAACAATTTTTATTGCTTTTTATATTAATCATCAACTTTTTCACCACTCCATTGATATGGAGATTTTAGATGCCTTGAAACTACAATGTGATATTTGTTTCATAAAATGGATAAAAACATTTCTCAGTTTATATGTGCAAGTTTTCCTGTACAAGTAAAAAATAGCTAATACCATTTCAATAGAGACCAAGATTTGCTAAATATAAATCAAACAGAAATATTGTGTAAATATATAATAGATCATATAGCATGTAAACAAAAAATAAATTTTTTTTATTAAAGATACTTGAAATTTCTGCATCTAATTTCCATAGCAATAGAATATTTAATATATAATATTAACATTGAAATTAGTTTATAATTTATTAATTAAAAATGAATGTCTAGACTTAAGATTATGGTTTGGTCACAAGAGTTGCATTTTTTTTTGTGTGGCAATCTGATAATCCTGATTTCTAATGGCCATTCAAAGTTAAGAAAGTTTCATGTGTGTGTGTACTATTTTAAGAGAATGGCGCTGGATAGCATAATCTGCACCATAATCTTAAGAAGTCTTACTTTTATTAATTAAATATTGTATGCTTAGAAGTAGATTTTGAGTACATAAAAAAATTTAAATATTTTTTTTATTTTAACAATTTTAATTTTAAATATATAAATATTCTATAAAGTTTTACGATCTAAATACACACAAAAAAGTCTTTCATTGTATTAAAACATAATCAATTTTAATCTACAAGTAACTAAATTTACTGACAAAATAATTCATTTGCATTAGTTTGAAGGTAAGCTATTTTTAAGTGAAATTCTGATGTGTGAGAACTCAAACTCATGCATACCACTAAAAGAACTAGATATAAAATCTTAATGTAAATATTTAGCTTCTAAATTTTGACTATTTCAATGTTTAATTTCCAAATACAAAATCAATTTTCATTAAAAGATTTACAATGATCTTAATTTTTTTTTATATATATTTTAACATTGCTTTAAATAGTAATAAATTTCCTAGAATCAAACTCAGTTCCATTGCAGAATCATTTGTGCTAAGAGCTATAAAAACACTGTTCTTTTTTTAATCCACTTTTGTCTTTTAAAATCTTATCAAAAATTTTTCATCACAAAATTTTGAGCTTCGATGAAGACTAAACTATACTACAATATACAAAAATTAGATAATATATGTTACAAAAAGTTACATATACTTCAATCCTACATTAAAGCTTCATTGTAAAACATCAATATTTTATTTACAGTGTGTAAAAAACTAAAAATAGATATTCAGAATATCAAATAAGCAAATACTTAAAAAAGCTGATGTATATGAAGATTTTAATGCAATATTTTTCAGAGGTACACAATATATGATAAAATGATTTATTTGCATAACAAGATATTTCACTCTCTAAAACTCCTAATTTTATAACAGTAACATGAGCATGTAATGTATTGACAAATGGATATTCCAGCATTACTGGTGTACCACATCCGCTCGCAGACATTCAATAATTATTTAAGAATTCTGCAAGTTTCCACAAAAATTTGTTACATAGCAGTTATCCAAAGCAGCGATAAAATAATCCAAACCAACTTCTTAATATATATATATATCACACCTTTGAATTTTACTGCAGTTCTTCTCTCCCTTGGCATTTATTCTAATGAAGTGTATTTACAACAGATTATGGGGTAGGAAAGATAGGAACATCTAATAAAAGTCAAAGCATTTTTCAGCTTATTGCTAAGTGATCATGATTAAACGTTTCAACATGAAATTGACAACCCAAAGCCGACAGTAAACAAAACTGCATAAAGTCATAAAACAAAAAATAAACAACATTCCTGACTCCCAAACGGAATTCAAAAATTTAGTTGAAAAACATATTAATAGATAAAGTTAATTTTTGTGCAAATATTTTTGGATTACTATCAGGTTTTAATAAAACTTAAGTAATTTATCCTAGAAAATTTAAGATATTTAAAATTTAGAAACTATTTGTAATTTTTAAGCAGCTTTTATGCATCTCAACTTAACTAGTAATTCAACTTTATAAATTTGTTTGGGAAAAATTGGAGTTTCGGCTTTTAAAAAGTGATGTAAACAGTCTTTATTATTGAGTTACTGGTTTTATTTTGAACTTGTAATTATCTAGCAAAATGCTCGCACCTTTAACATCTACATGCGCTCGCAGAAGCAGGCATCTTTTAAATGTAACTATATATTTTTATATAATTGTGAGTTATGTAATTGTAAAATGTTCTTTATTCATCGATATTGTTACTGAAAATTTATGACCAATGTTCATTAATATTATAAGCTATTTCTTTTTAAAAAATTTCATTATCGAATTAAAATTATTTGTTGAAAAATTTTAATTTATAATTAAAATATCTGGTATAATTAAATTTTTCGCAGTAAAAACTTTTGTTCATTTGAATTAGCTTTAAGAAACAATTATTTTGAGGTATTTTATTTTTTAAATTCTGAAATGTTCGTAAAAACATAAATATTTTTGTTTTATCAATGCATCTGCAGCAATTTTTTGATCAGTATATCTATAAATTTATAATAGGTGTATAGTTTTGATTATCTAAAGTATAATAATAAGTGCATTTATTTTATTATTTATTTAAAGAGTATTTAAGATTTGATTAAGCATATTTTATTCTGAAAAAAATGTGTTTCAGTTAATTTTGCATAATATTGAAAATATAATAAAGAAAATACTACATTTAGTGGTTTTATTTGCTTCAATAATTTTTTTTTTTTTTTTAGCTTTGTCAAGTTTTATACATTTTTACTATAGGAATGTTTTGGAACATGTGTTGAAATTTTGAAATGTGTGTAGCTATATTGAAGCATTTATGATAACTTTTAAGCACATGAGAAATTACAAAAGGATATTTTATATTATTCAGAAAATTTAAAACTATATATATTAAAGATTAAATGAAGATAAATCTTAGAAAACTATTTTATTAAGTGTAAATGAAGATAAATCTTAGAAAACTATTTTATTAAGTGTAAATGAAGATAAATCTTAGAAAACTATTTTATTAAGTGGCATGTTCATTATAACATCTTTCTTCTGTAAAAATTGTTAATAGGACAAAAGTTTGATTACAATAGAAATTCATTGAGTAGAAATGGAAATTCCTCAGTTCAGATAGAATGTGATGTTGATAATAATTTGTTAATTTTAAATTTTAGAAATGCATAATATTGTTTTACCTATACTATTCTTTCAGATTTAAGAAAAGCAGAGCAGTCTAATTAAAATTTAGAACTGTATCATAAAATTTTATGCTAATTTTCTGCCATGAAACTATTGTATTTCTTTCATACCTTAGATTTGTGCTATTTAAGATGCTTCAGAATTCTTATACAATATTTTTATATTTTCAGAAATTAGTTATATTAGAAGATCTTGCGGCACAATCTAGATTTGATGGATTAATTTGTAATCGTAGGTTGTTTTCAATGGTATCAAAACAGTTGAGTACAAATCTCAGATTTCCTATTCAAGCACAAAGGATCCTACAACTGGTAAGGTCACAGAACTTTTTTAAATAACTATGTTCTAATCATGTACTGAAATGAATTATAAAAATAAATATCGTGAAATTTATATAATTTTTTTTTAGTTCAGAGATATAAACCTATCTTTATATGTTAGATACAATATTGAAATATTCTCCTATTTCTTTTCTCATTTGCAGGATCTTATAAGAGAAATGTTTTTAAAAAAATCTTAAAAATTCAAAATTAATTAACTTTGGTTTTCTTTAATGCGTGATTTTATTTTAAACTTAATTTATTTAAACTAAAGTAAGATAAGATATATTTTATAAATGATAAATTCAGAAATCTTAGTGTTTTTTATTTAAATGATGTTGGCAATTGGTAAAAAATAAAAACACGCTTTATTCATTAAAAGTTGAACAAAATTAATATTGCTGTGAAAAATTTATGCCCAATATTTTAAAGGTTGATTACTAAAGTGGACGAAATTTATTTAGTTTGCTTCTAATGATTGTTGTCAAAATGCGTACCAATATATATCATTTTTATACTACAACATATTTAGTTTTAAGTTTTCTATGCTTAGTGAAGTTTTACTTATTTTAATAATTGCCATGCAAATGGAAATGTTATTGCATCATCTAGCCAACTTTAAATTGTCAATATTCTAAACTTGCTTTTATGTTATTTTGTTCTAGTTATAATTTTTTTGAGAAAATTTGGAGTGAATTTTATTTAGATATATAATTATAAAAGAAGCAAGTACATCAAAAATAAAATTAAAAATTTCGTTGAAGAATTTTTTTTGTGAAACTCTTTCAATCTTTATTTCAGTATTATATATGAATACTCTGACAGAACTTAAAATATTGCTATATTCAACCAGTACTAAAATTTAAAACCTTAAATTTTAGTACTGGTTGAATATAGCAATATTTTAAGTCAGTGAACCGAAAGTTTATGATCTTATTGATAGAAATGAAAATGTATTATGTTACCTGCTTTTAGAACTTGCCACAGCAAGATTTTGTTAGACATGCTCAGTCTACTCCTTTCAACACAATCATTATGTTTGTTCCTCAACAAGAAGCTTGGGTTGTGGAACGAATGGGGAAATTCAATCGAATACTTCAACCAGTAAGTTTGATTGAATTGTTACATCTACATTGAGTCACAAAGATCTTATATATATTGTTTTGATATAATTAGAATAATGATTATATGCCATATATTTCTGAATATAAACCTAGAATGTGTACATTCTTCAAAAATTTACACAAAATTTAAAACTTGTATATAAGCTGAAATAAAAATTAAAAAAATAAATAAAATAAAATCCTGTGACTTACAAATATATTGCCTTGAGAGTGAAAGTAATAACAAATCGATAAAATAGATGGAATATTTTCCATTCATGCCACTATAAAGTGAAACACCAGACACTCCTGACAATATTTTTAACTCTAATAATTCTATCTGAAGCTAGGACATTTCCTCCCGTCCCATCAATTTTCTGTCTTGTATATAGTCTGTTTTATCTATGCTAATCTTATTTTTTCTTTGGATGATGAATAGATAAACACATTTGTGAAAATTTCTAACATCTTGTCTACATAGTCATAAATTCTCCATCTGGCACAATAAACCAGCAATGACAAACAATTTCAAAAATAAAATGACTTATTTTCACAAAAAGAGTAACTTTTTTCATTTGAAATAACTTTTTTTTTCTTAAATTGAAAAAAAAAAAAAGTGCTATATTTGGTGATATTTTGCATTTGTGCTAGGCTAACAAAAATATATCCATATTTTTTTAAAGATTGGCAGATCCTTATATAAGATAATCCCCATACATTTGGAAGAGTTCCAAAAGCTATTTGTCTTATACATAGAAGTAGACAAAAAATATATTATTTCTGATGTATTTTAATTCTATACTTATTCTCCTGGTAGCTTTTTATATTTACCTCAAAATTATTTAAACTTTAAAATTGTTGAATCCTTTGTTTTAAAAATTATTTATAAAATAGTGCACATGAGTCTATAACAATTGCTTTTAAAAACTGATATTCTTGGATGTCTCTTATCTCATTTTAAGTCTATTAAAGCATCTTAATACAAATATTGAAGATTTATACTTATATACATTAATATTTTTAGGGTCTCAACTTTCTTATTCCAATAGTTGACAGAATAAAATATGTTCAAAGTTTGAAGGAGTTGGCCATTGATATTCCTAAGCAATCTGCTATAACCTTAGGTAAATAAATCCTTACAATATTTTTAAAGTAATTTTAATAAATTTTGATTGATCTGCCATATTTTTAATAGAAAATAATAATTGAAGAGATTAATAATAAATGACATTTGACAACATATCTGAAATATTTATTACATAACAAATTTGACATTTTTTATAACAGATATGTCAATATATATTTCAAATATTTTGACAACAAACATAAAATATTTGTTGTATGAAAAAAGTATGATCATGACAAATCTACTGTTTGCAATTTAATTCGAAAAATGTAATAATTCTGACTTTCATAGTGGTGGCTTGTGTCAAATTCTTGAATTTGAAAGTTGCAAGTTTGTGAGTCACTTCTGCGGGAAACTTCTCATGCAAATTGGTCTAAAACTCATTTAATATGTCAAAGTTCAAAGCCTTTACAATAGTGACATGCTGTGGATTCCCTCTGCCTGGGGCATACGCCAAATTCATTGCCTTCTTATTTATGTATTTATATACAAAAGGCTGAAAATGTTACAAAAATTTTAAAGAACTTTCCAGAAAGAATAAATTTGTTATTGTATATTATACAAGGTATTAGTAAAAAAGGTGGTGCATGAATTTCATTCCATGAACACATTTGTTACAAGAGTACTTAAATGTATGCTGTTTATTAATACATGTCATTTGCTTCAACAAGACTAAGTTAGCATTACTTAAAATTAAAGCACATAGTGATTAACATCAAATATAATATAAGAAACAAATTAACTTCCAATTAGAACTAGAAATACACTGTTGCAATATTTATTTTTATTGAAAAATTAATAGAATTAAAAATTAAAATTCTGTTTTTAATTAAAGCTTTATTCATCTACTTTTTCTAAAAGCTAATGCATGCACAAAATATACATATGGTATTACATATTTCTTATTCAATAGAAATTGATTAGCCTTAAAATATTTACTATTGATCTTAAATTATTTCTAGTTAACTTCAATTTTTGAAAACTTCTCTTATAGCTGACATTTCGTATGGCAGTTGTGAGAAATATTTGGAGTATTATTATAACATTGAGCAGAGTATCTTCCTGGTTGGATTTTACAATGAATTGTAACAAGCTAGATGGGTCACATTAATTAATTTATTTTCCAAACCAAATCATTTGAGTTTAAAATCCTACTCGACAATTTTGGCACATGCATAGTCTAGATTATATTCTGTATTGTCTGTATCTGATACAATAGCTGGCATTAGATAGGCAGAGTTTCCTGTCCAGTTCAGTAACTGTTGAAACATCTTATGAACTTCCGCTCTTATTTTATCCAAAGCCAACAGTTTTCTTTTTCATGAGACAAGTTGGTATCTCTACTGCTACTGGCAAAAATGAGTCTTCTAATTTTTACCTCTGAAGTTCTGTGAAACATCAGAGTTTTTACATGTATCTTTTGTATAACTTATTGCATTATTTATCAATTCCTCTTGTTCTCTATCAATATTATCAATAAAACACATACTTTCTGATTGCAATATTTTATCTGGAGTCTCTTTATTTTTTAATATTTTTGTGTGTTGATTACATTATGTAGAGTAGATTGCCAGAAACCCAAGAAACACAGAAAGGAAAATAATTATATTGAAAGTAGCAAAGTTCCTGAATCTGGTCCTACATTCAAACTTTCATCAATCTCTATCAATTTTTTTCTAGAATGACCAAAATACCTTTGTAATGACTGATGCCATGTCATAATATGATTGCTTTTTGCATTCCACCATGTTATTCTGTGCCACCTTTAAGCTTTTATCTGTAGCTGCTATCAGAATTTTCCTGTGATATCTGGAAAAAGTGAATACCAACATTCTAATCTACTGAAAAAAAGTTATTGAATTTGTTTTGACTGAGGCAGTATGTAAACAAACCAGGTTTAATGAATGGTTTGAAAAAGATATGAATTGTGCTTTGGAATTTATTTCTTTTGTTCTTTGCTGAAGTCCTGACTGCCTTCCAGCCAGCAGCATTATCATATGCTTAGTTTCTACATTATAATGAGACCATTAACTACAAATAAGTTCAGATTGCAAGATAATATTACTGTTATTCATTGTGAAATTTTGCCACCTCCAAAAAATGTTGCTTGAAGTGAGCCACTCTTGCTATGCTACACCACTGCTTTACAATGAGGTACTGCAGAAGTTTGGAGAGAGTAGAGCTGTCTCAGATGTTAACTTTGTCTTTTGATCACTGTTCAATAAGACCGTCCGAAAATATGCACATATTTAGATGCTGAATGAATTATTCTTATACTCCATGAGCATTCTGTATTTTATAATGAGTTTGAACTGAAATAGGCCTTCCAGTAAGAAAAAATAAATATAATATATATATAAATATGCATAAAATATTATTATATATTGAATTAATATAAGTTCAATAATTTTATGATTTTACAAATTGATATATTTTTACATTATCAGTTATCTTTAAAAAATTTGGCCAATAATATATTGCAAGTAGTGTATTATTGTGCATGTATACTTACTGTAATGCATTTACTGTATATACACACTATTATTAAATAAATATTTAGAAAATATTTATTATTTAATATCTAACTTTACAGAATTGTGACTTCAATGAAAATTTTATTTTCCAGATAATGTGACCTTAAACATTGATGGTGTTCTGTACTTAAGAGTTGTTGATCCTTATAAGGTAAAGTTTTGCATAAGATTAGTAAAAATATATATATTTATATGAATTTAGTAATTTATTTTTCTGTCTGGGATGCTTTTTAATTAATTAATTATATTTATAATTATTCATATGCTTGACATATTAATCTAATTTTAAAAAAACATCATTTTTCTAAAGGCCAGTTATGGAGTTGAAGATCCTGAATTTGCTATTACTCAACTTGCACAAACTACTATGCGTTCTGAGCTTGGAAAAATTTCCTTAGATAGTGTATTTAGAGAAAGGGAGTCATTAAATTTTGCAATAGTTGGTAAGTTATTTAATTTAATTATAGTTGGTAAGAACTTATAGATTATTTCAAAGCAACGAAAGAATCTTTTTTAAATATTACATGAACAAATTTTAAACACTGCAAATTTTTTTTTAATGAAAGAATATTTGATTTATTTTTATAAGCTAAAAGTGCTTTTAATTAAATATTGATGTTTTTATTTATTTATTTTTCATTAGCCATGAGTTTATTTTTGATTACTCTGGTTAATAAATAAATACTATTTTTAAAAAAGACAGATGCAAGGAAAGCAAAAGAAAGATATCAATATTTGTTTTGTTTTTTTCTCCTGATGTTTCTTTATTTCAGATGCTTCAGTTATTTTTTTTTAAACAAATGAATTTATATAATTCATGCCATATCATTTGAAATGAAAATAATGTGTTAAATATATATTTAAATTAATTATCATAAAATGAATGATAAATTTTTTGCATATTAATTTATAATTTGCTATCATTTACAATTTTATCAAATGTTATCTTAGGTGCAATTTTCTCTTAACATGAAATAGGTAATTGAAGACCTTGTATTTAAAAATTGCACTCTTCTTTTAATTTATGATCTTAATAATTTTCTAAAATTATATTTTATGTTTGTAGTATATAAATATGTCAAAAAGTTTCATAATTTCTCTTTTAATACATCATCATCTCATCATGCATCTTCATTTACATAAAAAAATTATGATGTAATATTGTGAATGAAGTGGTAATCAGCATTCTTGATAGGCACTAGTCTTGAGTTACAGGACTTGGTTAACTTTAGGAATTTCATAATGAGGTTTTTGTATGTAAGAGAAAGTGGAACTCCTCTGATTAAACTAATTATGAATCAAAATTCAGATATTAATATGTTAATGTTATGGTGTGTTATTCTCTTTCAAAATAATGAGCTAGTTCTAGATTTTTTTAAAAAAATATTTATATAAACAGTTACAATGTTTTTCATGAATTTTTAATTGCTTTTTACTATGACTATTTATTATTTAGATAATACTATTCATCTATTTAGATTCCTTTTACACTACATGAATTATTGAATTAGTTCAAACACTGTTTAGGTTTGGTACTGGCTTCTTAACCCCAAGTTCATTTTTCAAAGGCAAATTAATGGATTCTGAAAATGCTGATAATTATTAATAGCAAAATCATATGTTATACTACAAGTAATAAATCCTGTGATTACCAGCTTAAAATTTAGCACTTTTGGGAAAATTTAATTCTTTATTCTGTTCTTTAAATGTGAAAATACACATTTTAGCCATTAGTGTGAGTGTCCATATGTTACATTCTTAAATACAGATAAAAATACCTACAAATGAATAGTTACATTATTTTGTAAAAGTGTCATCTCTTACTAATGATTTGTTGCCCAGAGGAAGATTGAAAATAATTATTGAAATCTTCTCTTTTAATTTTTTATCCTTAACATTTGCAAATTTCTTTCAAAACAATAGACTATTATTATTTTGATAAGATATTAACAAATTAGTTATTGGCTTTCATATGATTTTAAGCTATTTTTATGTAGAATTATTAAAATATTTTATTGCTTTTTTTTAAAATTAGGATATTTAGTATTGCTTGGAATTTCATATGAAAATTGTATGTTATTGAAAATACCGTAAGAAATCAATTTCAAACTGGAAATGCTTATAAACTCACAATGCTTTACACATGGAAATGCTTATAAGCTCACAATGCTTTTTAGCATTTCCTTAAGAAATATTGAATATCTTCTATTATGTTTGGGATATATCAACAATTTTTTTGAAGCACAAACCTTTTGCTAATATATGCTTTTGATATGTTCTGTTGGTATATTTTTCATTTTCTTGAGCATTCACTATCTCGATATTTTGAGCAAATTACTCTGTAAATTTATAATGTAAAATTTCATCTCATCCTTTTCAGATATTTTTTGGGTAAAACAATACATTTGCAATGAAGAAATAATGTATTGCTATTTCTAAAAACTAATTATTCAATAAATATAGCAAAGTGTATGGTAAATTATTATTTATTGAAAATTTAGAAGTAAAAATGATATTGTGTTGTCTTTTTGAAATAAAAATTACTATAGAATTTTGGTTTTTTTTCAAGTACAGTATACAAGATGCTACTCTCTGGTTCTACTTTTATTTAAAAGTAAAATGATCTTGGCTAAGGCTTTTATAGAAATTACAGTTGTATTTCCTATCATATAAACATTTTATGTTATTTTGTTGCAGATAATTTCTATAACTTTTTTTTAATAAAAGGAATGAATTCTATAAATTAAATTGCTGATTCCCATTTTGAATAAATTTGACAAAAATTCATAAATGAATACCATGACATAATTTTATTTGAGGTATTAGAATATTTTTTACATTTTTGGTAGAATTTTTTTCGACATTCATTGTTCTTGTTCATAAAAATTTTATTTTTACTTATACTATGATTTTTTCAGAGGCAATAAATAAAGCTAGTAATGCTTGGGGCATTGATTGCCTACGTTATGAAATCAGTAAGTCATTTTTTGGTTCATTTCAAAATATTTATTATTATTAATTTTGTTCAAAAAATTCCTATTAGTTTATACATATTTTCTTCATTTTTCATTTATATAATTTTATTTAAATTTATGTATTCTAAATGTGACAAAATTGTTTAACAGATATCTTATGCAATTTTAAGACTATGTTATGTGATATTTAGTGAAACTTTTGAATTTGACAATCTACATTGTGCTGGGCAAATGTTTCAATTTAAACTATATATTTTATATTACATTGCAAATGCATTATAATGTATTTAGTTATTTGTGATTACAAATTTAAGTTTCACTTTTATATCTATTATGGGATATATGGAGTAGGATTAATTCTTTATGCTACTTAAAAAAATTCATTTGCAACATTCCATATTCTTTGTAACTACTGTATCCATAAATAGTCAATTAAATTTTTTATTAAGATAAGGAAGGAATTGGAAATTAAAATATATTCCTTTTAATCATTCAATTTTGTTTCATATATTAGCCAAACAAGTGCTGTCATAAATTAGTAATTAACAAGTGCTTTAATATTTTTTTTAATTTGGAAAAGAATGTTTATTTTTTGTTAAATTATGAAGAATTAAAAATGATGGATAGGTAATTAAAAAATTAATGAATTTACTGTTTGTAATTTACATAATTAAAAAAAATTGTATTGATCTGTTAATCTTTAAAGGGGATATACGGTTACCTCAACGAGTCAATGAAGCCATGCAAATGCAAGTTGAGGCAGAACGAAAGAAAAGAGCTGCCATTTTAGAATCTGAAGGTATGTTGTTTTTATTTTCTTTTATGATTATTTATTGTTTCTCAGGTAAGCACTATTGAGTGTGGAAAGTGTTTATGTATTTATTTTATATCAAACATATCAGTCTCTTAGACTGCATATAATCTGCAATGAAAGTCCCTGCAAGCCAGCCAATATAACACTATTTTATAATAACTAGCAACTATGGGTGGGCATGTCTGTTGTCCTGCAAGATAGACAATTTTTTAAAAATATATATATTAAAATTTAAGTATAATGAAATTAGGTCATTTCTTAATAAAAACTTTAGAAATTATTATCACACAAAGATTATTTCTGCATTTTTTGGAAGTTATCATTTTAGTGAAACCTTTTTAGCTATTGTGTTGTCCCCCCCCCTAATTCTCACAATTTTTAAAAATATCCTAAATATAATTTCTAATTATTTCATTCATTGTTATGTAAGATTTGAAGATGCTATTTATGTTTTGCAAATTCTTAGGAAATGCCATAATTTTGAACATACTTGGATGGTATTGTGATAAGTAATATTTAAATAAGCCTTAAAGAATGTCCATTTGTTTGTCTGGTAATGATGCATAAATGTTTCAACGCTTTTATCATTTGAAAATTTGAAATATATTTTTGCTCTTTTTTGAAAAATATATGATCTATATATAACTTAATTGCTGGATGATTATATTTATTATTTTATTTTAACTATATCTTTCATTGTAATTCATATGCTTTTAGATAAAAAATTTATATCATTTTGGCATTTATATTATAGTTAAAATTAATATAAGGCTGCTAAATTAATGAAGTTAAATGTCTATGATAATTTGAAATTTCTTTTATCTTACTTATGGAATTTTAGAGATCTTAAAACATTTGAGAGATTTAATTAATATGAAACAAAATCAATTTTTCTGAAAAGCAAACAGGCATATAATAAAATTTAAAATAATTCAAAATAATGTTTCAAAGCACATTTATGGTTTATATGGATTTCTTAATACATAAATTTTTTTTATTAATGTTATTGCATTTAATATGGTTGAAGCTGAACAGTTTAGTCCAATATAAGAAATTTTATGGGATTAATTAAAAGTATTGAAGAGCTATATAAAAATTAATTTAAGTTTATATTACTAGCAATATATAGCAAAATTTTATTATTGTAATTGTTGGTTCTATACTTTTTCTGTTATGTGCAGCATATGTGATATTGAAGTTCAATTAATAATGCTGAATTGCCATTTTGATATTGATATATTTTTTGTATTCTGTAGCTCAATAGTGGTTTTGTGGATTAATGCTTTGACATAACTGAAAAATATGAATCTTTGGAAAAAAGTTGTTCTTTAGGTATTTTGAGCATATGTTCTTAATCACATTGTTCAAAATTTGTAGACAAATGTGCATTTTAACACATAACAAGGAAGTTAGTTAGGGTTGCTGGAAGTTTTCTTCTAAATGTAGGCTGTTTCCTCCTGGAAGATCTCGAGGAAGGTAAAATAGATTGATGTCGAAACTCAATGGGTACAAAAACTTAGATGTTCTAAAGTCAACCAATAGAAAATGAAATAATTATCTTTTATGCCTATTCCTGAACTTAGCTTAAATGAGATTAGATTTGCCTCCACTATTTACTCTGCAAGATAGCAGTTTCAAAGGAACAAAATTGTAATTAAAAATATGTATTTTCCCTTAAATTTAAGAATGTATAAAACTCTGAAATTCATGCAGTTGTTAATCCCCAAATGTTGTTAAAAACTTTAAATCACAAATAAAAAAAGAAGTTTTTAACATCAGCAAGCAAAAATAAATTACCAATTTTTCTTTGTAAAGAGATAAATAAACAAATTATATGTTATCAGTTATCAATTTTAATTTATTTATTAAGAAGTGTTAGTTGTAATATAGAAATATGTTTAGTTGATCAAAATTGCTTGTGTAGGCTTCCTACTATAAAATAAATAAGAAATTCGAACTTGATTTGTCATCTTGACTCATAGATTTATGTAATATTTTTAGTCATTTTATGAATTATTTATGATAGTTGTGCCATCCAATTTCATGAATAATTGGATGTTTGCTGTAATTTTTTAATATCAATTTCCTGATTAGACAAAAATATGGTTTTTAAATGTAATGATTTTTTTTAAATAAATACTTGAAATTGTAAAATCTATTAATAAATAGTTTCATTTCTCTCTTTTTTCAGATTAGACTTTTAAATGAAGTTTTGAAATGTATTATTTGGAATGCATTTCAATAAACATAGTTATTAATATTCAAGTTAATTATTTTAGGTGTTAGAGAGGCAGATATTAATGTTGCTGAAGGTAAAAAGAGGGCAAGAATTTTAAGTTCAGAGGCTGAAAAGACAGAACAAATCAACAGAGCTCAAGGTTAGGAGCTTAGTATTTATTACCATTATTAATTAAATCTTTTGATTTTGGTATTCTTAATATGGTCATTTTAATTATATGTTAAGAAGTATTAGATGTTGTTTTCTTATAATATTTTTATTGAAATGAATAGCTAAGTTAATCGTTTATAATTTCTTTTGTAAATTAAAAGATTGTATAAAATATTTACTTTTATTCAGTAAAATCTTATTTATTCTATTTTAATTGTGTCTTATAATTTATGTACACATCCTGAGAAATTAAATTTTCATTAGAGTGTTTTGAAAAATGATGAAGTGAAAATGCTTAGATAATTAAAAATTTATATATATATATATATTGTACACATTTGTCTGTCATAAATTATTTATAGATAATATGGTGAATAATTTAATGTTTTATTTCTGATTTGCTTACACATAATTTTCTTATACTAAATTTAACTGTAAAATATCAGTATTTTAAATATTTGTACTGAAAAAATTATTTGAGACATTATTATTCGAATAAAATGGTTTGTATATATTTCATTTTATTTAATATTATTCAAGTCATTTATTTAAAATGAAGACGAACATGCATGCACACACACACACATAAACATGAGAGTAACAGTAATTTTTTTTTCTTTTTAACCTGTGAATTTTTAAAAATTCTTGTTTATAATTAAAATAATTTTTATTCATCTCATTATTTGCAGGTGAGGCATCTGCTATTCTAGCCAAAGCGTCTGCAAGAGCGAAATCATTGAATGTTATCTCTGAATCATTACTTCAAAAGGTACTTCTAAATATAATTTTTGAAATAAAGTTAATTGTGTATTGAAATTTGATAATTAATTATTAAAGGATATTAACTATGTGGTATATTTAAAGTTCTTATAGCATGGCTTATAGAAAGTAGTAAAATGATGAAGTTTTAATTGTGGCTTGTAGTTTTAATAGTAGCTTAGTAATCTAACCATTGAAATTGTCTATGAATGCTTAAAATTGAAATGATGTAGAATAGGTGAATGATTTTGTATGGATTATCTTTATTCTAAAACATGACTGATTTATTCTAAAACATTGAAAATATAATTTTATTCAAAAGTTAAGCAGCAATTTTTTTGTTTAGGAATTTTCGTATCAAATAAATATCAAAAATATATATTTAATGCTTTTGTTTGATTTTTGTCTAACAAAGAAGTGCATGAAAAAAATGTACACAAATAGTTAATTTCTTTTTTTTCTTCTTAATAAAAAAATATCTCCCAAAAAGAATATTTTAACTTACTTAACTACTTACTTTCTTCAATGAAAATTTAAAATATATTTATGAAAATCTCTTCCCAGGTATATTATCCCCAAAATTCATCTTTTAATAGATTGAGATCACTTTGTTAATTCAACCTGTATATTTTGTAGACATTTATTATATTTCTTATATATGTTTTAGTTGCCATAGCCGACTAATACATATATATATATAAGCAATATTATCTGACTGAGAATATTGGCTATATTTGATTTCAGATAAATCATTTGCATATAATTTCACGTCCATGATTTCCTAAAATTGTATTGCATTAATTCCGTTAATTAATTAAGTTTAATTGTCTTGCTTCAGTTTTATTTATTGTGTGTATGAAACTGTGTAATACAGACAGTCCCATAACGTGTAGCACTATTTAAAAAGAAAATAATGAGTTCATCTATCTTCTGAATTTTGTGATATTGTAACCATGTTTCTATTTGTCTTGTAATATACATAGATATTAAGAGTCCACCTTTAGTTTCCAACAATGGGAAAAAAAATCAAGCGATTAAATATTTGATGAAACAACGAACACTTTTTGAACTTCTGGGCACAATTTAATCTTTTATTTAAAATTAGTACTAAAAAATATTTGTAAAAATTTACAAAGTTCAAAAAAAAAAAAATCATATAATTATTCAAATGGTATCATTAAAAATTTTTTTGAAATGGTGTAAAATTTGTTTTTATGCAATAATATTTTCAAAACTTAGCATGGAAAAATGCCAAAAATTAACTTATTTTTAATTAATTAAATTTTTAATTCAAATTTCAGCAAAATTGTACCGATGTGCACATTGCCATCCTTCAAAATACATAATGCCAAATTTGGTAGCTCTAAGTCGTATGGTCTGACCTGTAGAGTGCCAATACACACTTGTGCTTCATGTTTATTATTAGTAGAAATTTATTAAGTGCCTTGCACTTTGAAACTGAAATTTTTTCTTCTTTTAGGCAAATTTCTTTCCAACCAATTTAAACCAAGATTTGACACAAATCTACAATTGTAGTCACGATTAACATAAAAAAATTGATATATATTTGTCATTGCATTTGAATTTTCATCTTTATGTATTTGTGAAAATAGAAACTAACTGAAAGTCAACCGCCTGATGGATTTGGCTCGAAATTGTTTTCACAAAATACCAGACAAAATTTGATATATGCAAGTCAGTGTGTTTAATTTGTCATATTTACATGATTGTGAAAATAGATTTTCTTCAAGTCAATCTCCTGATGGATTTGGCTTTTTTAGGAATCGACAGAGTTTAGATTTTAAATCTGTTTACCAAATCTAATGGCTAAAAGAGAGCTAGCATCTTTTAGCCATCTAGCTCTCTTCAGTTTTTTTAAAATTATTATTATTAATAATTTATATTTATATAGTTGGATGGCCACTCGAAATTTGACAGAAATCTACAAATTCAGTGTAAAGCCCATATATTAAATTTAATTTGTCTTGTCCAAAGCATTTTTGAGTTACCTTTGTCACAGGCAAATAACTGAAAAATGCTAAAAATGTATTTTTTTTATCTCAAGAAGATCTCAGTAATACATAAAAGTGAAAAAGAAAAAAAAAAAATTCTAAATTTCTGAATAGCCTCTAAACAAGTATCATGCTTTTGATGTCAAATTTACTTATTGCAAGAAAGATGAGAAAAGGTATTTTTTTTTTAATCAAAAAGTCATTTAAAATTAATACACATTCCCAAAGATGTATTTAACATAGAAGTATGAATTGCTGTAAAATTAGACTGGAAGAGCTAGACAAATAAAATGGAGAGAATGAAAATTAATTTTAACAGGCAAAAAAATATTTTTATTTCTAGCATAGTATCTATGAGATTATACATACATTTTATGAATGGTGTTTTAATTATTGCGAAGATATTATTCATTATATTTCAAGCAAAGTACATTATACAAATACAAATTTAAAAATTTCAAACAAAGTTTTAAACTTTAATTCTTTTTTTATTAATTGTAATTTCATTATCATGAAATTGATAGATTTAGTTTCAAATACATTAAAACATCTTTTTAGTAGTATAATATATTGTAAAATTCTGTTAAATATTTAAACACATTTTACTTTTAAAGCAAATTTTGATTATCTTATGATACTCTTTAAAACATATTTTACTTACAAAATGTTATCTTGATGTAAAAATAATTCTTTATAGTTTGCTAATGAAAAGAAGCTCCCTGGAATTCGATAATTTAGTAATGTATTATATTTAGTGATGAGTAAACATAAAAAATATTTATTACAGCATTAAAGAAAAAATATTATGAAACAATGAATGCTATTTATATTTCTCTTTAACAAGGTAAGCCTCATAAAATCAAAAATCGTATTTGTTGTATTGAAAATTGGACACATAAGCATTTTAAGTGTTTAATGTTTCTCACATGATGTATTTGAGCTTTCAACAAATTTTACTTTAATATTTTCCCCTTCTTTTATTGAAAATTGTTATCAGTATTTTATCTTAATTTTCTTTGAAAGAAAAAAAATTATGTATAATATATAGAGTAAATATTTAGCTTTACATAATATATTCTAAATACTACCCTGTATTTGCTGAGATTTCTAACATTCTATTTTAAATCAGTTAAAATATAATATTTTAAAGTAAAATAATTTGGCTTTTCTGCCTATTTTTTGTAATAAATAATAACAATATGTAATTTACTATTTTTTTCCTTCTGGTTAATCTCTACTAATTATAAAGATAAATGTGTGTGTGATAATGATCTACAAATCAGACCATTTGACTTTGTGTACCAAACTTGGTGTTTATGTACTTTGGAGACTGTGAATGGGCACCTTAGAACAATTTTTAAACGTTAAGCAAAATTTTCGAATTTTTTCACCATAACTTCCAAAAATATTACTGCACAAAAATGATTGTCATCTTAAAAATTTAAAAAACTGTCTTTTTAGTGATACTGATTTGATAGTTTAAATTTTTCCTGAATTTTGGCAATTTTTAAATTTTTTTTTATATTTCGAAAAATGGATTATGTTGTTGTTTTGATATGTGAACCATTTTCATTTTTTCATCAAATATTGAATCCTTTGATTTTCTTCTGTTTTTGAAAGCTAAAGAAGAAGGATACTATTAATTACCTGTGTAGCGTACCAGATGAATAAAAAAGTAGTTACAATATTGTGAAAGCTGAAATGTGAATGGACATTTACACTTTTATTAGAGCTAGGATGTCAATGGATTAGTCTTTATTAGAAAGGCTCATGTATTCAGTAAACAGAGAATATGTAGAATGATTAAGGTAACACAACTAAGTCTGACATTTTGACATACTTAAGAATTTATATAATATACTTAACGAATTATTACTTAATATACTTAAAGAATTTAAGTATAATTATACTATCTTAAAGAATTATTTAAAGAATTGAAGATTGCATAGTACTATCTAAACAATTTTTAAAAATTCTAATGTGTGGAAGTATTAATAATATTCTAAATAATATTTTATTTAGAATAGTACTTACAACTGCCCCTTTAAAATATTAAATTATTCATAAAATTTTTGTAAAATTTAAATTTAAAAAAATTGAGCTTTTTTAAATGACCTGAAACCTTTTTCATGAGCTAAAAAATTGTCTTTTTAATAATATCAACATTATTCATACACATTTTCCCTTAATTTTATCAATTTGTACAGATATTTTTTTTTGCTTAATTTCTAAAGTTTAAGCTATTTTCATTGCATCAACAAATATTTAATTGCATGGTTTTTCCATTGTTGAAGGCTAAAGAGGAAGGATTTTGTTGAAATATGTGAAGTTAACAAGACAGATAAAGTATAAAGTTACAATACAGCACAATTTAGAAAATGGATGAGCTGTATATTTAATATTTCTGTGATATCATAAAATTGTTTTCCATTGGAAAGGTCCTTGTATAGAACTAACAGGAATATACAACAGATAATTAAAATAACTCAACTTTAATATCTTACAATTTCGGTGAGTCATGAACATTCAGGGAACATGAATTATATTTAAATGATTAAACATAAATTAAATATAACATTTATCCCCAGTGAACTCTCTGGTCCTCAAAGACAATTAGTGATTTAATATTCTATGCAAATGTACTGTTTAAATTTAATTTGAAATACATTTTCTTAGAATTATTTCTTTTACAGAAAGGAAGTAATGCTGCATCATTACTTATAGCGGAACAGTATGTGAGTGCTTTTAGCAAACTAGCAAAAACTGGAAATACTCTACTTTTGCCTTCTAATGTAAATGATGTTTCTGGCATGGTTGCACAGGTAATATTATATTACCATTATATCAATAAAAAATTTAGTTCCCTTTATATTTTTTTAAGTTATATATGTATGTTATATCTTAACTTAAATTCTAATTGATTACCCAATTTTTATCTCAAATTGGTCCATATTAACTTCATTCTAAAATGTTCTCTTATTTCCTCATCCAATTCCCACTTTTTTATTTAATTATTTCTAGCAAAACTTTTAACGAAATTGCTTATTTTGTTGTTCCCACTCTAGGAAGTAAAAGTCCTTAACACTTGCTCATCGTTTTAAAAAGATAGCTAAAATTCCCATGCCTAAATCAACACATGGCAAAGAATAAGTCATATAATTATAACAGAAATTGTTATGGAAGCAAGGGCATTTCTCTTAATATGTGCATTCATATATTAACTGCCAGGCTTTTGAAACTCTATTGCAGTTTTAGAGTGATATAATACTTTTTATTCATTTATACCCGGTTTAATTTAAAACTTAGATTTTAGTAGATTTTCTTTAAATTATGTTTTAAATGTCAAGATTAAGAAAATTATTAAGTAAAATTCATAAAAAAAAATCGGAAAATTAGTGAAAAGTAATTTTAAATAACTTTTTTAAAGACATATATCTAAAGGCTTTTAAATATATGAAAATATCAAACATCTAATATTATTTCCTATTTTTTTGCACCCCAAAAATAAATTTTAAAAAAATCAATGGTGATGATATTTTGACTTTAAAATTTGGTTAATGGATGGTGTATGGTAGTTGAAAATTGATTATGACTTTGGGAATGTTTGCATTGTAGATAAAGGAAAAGTTTAATAAAAAAAAGTAGAATTATGGGATGCATTTCATTTAGCCACAGAGAAGAAATATAACTATTTTATAAATCAGAAATAATCCTTAACAAATAAACAACATTATAGCTAACCATGCTTTTTTGTTAAAAATTAAATAATTAATACCAGAATTTGAAGTATGGAGTTGTTAAAATAAATACCTTTGTCTATAAAAACAAATTAAATGTTTTAATCTCTTTTTAATGCTTGAATATTGCATGCTTATAGTTTCATTAAAGAATTAGGTTATTGATTTTTTTTTTTAATCCTACACTCATCATGTACTAGAATAAGAATTCTGTTGATATTTTGGAATTGCATTTATTGCAAGAACCAATTTAAAAATTTCATTTAGTAGTTGTATGGATTCTCAGAACAATATTTATTTTTATTTGTTTTATAAAATAACATATGAACAACTTTAGTATGAGAATTCTTATCATTTGAACATTCTGATCATTTTCAGTTATTTAATTTTGCAATCAAACAGTTGTTTTCAAAATTATTGTCATTTATAAAGTACACCTTTTTGGAGAGGAAGAAGGTGGCTTCAAAACATATGTAATCAGATTTCCATTGCTTAATAGAATGCATCGTAGTCTAACCATAACCAGACAGTAAATGATAAAGATAAATGTAAAAATAAAATTTTTATCTGCGGTAGTGACCAATGAAAATACATCATTTAGATTTTTTTTTAATGAATATGTCTTTCTAAATTTCTATTGAGCAAGTAATACTACAGAGTAGAAGGTAATTTTGATTCATTTAGAATTATAATGCATGTTTATATAATAATTATTGCTATTGTTTCACCTTGACATTATTAAACATGACAAAAACTAGGGTGATAATTTTCATTGGTCATTATTATATATTTGTATCTAAATTATGAAAAAATATTTTTTGTACTTTTTTCCTTGCATTTCCTGATATTTGTCTCTTTTGCAATAAAAAAAATCAGATATTTTTATTTTTAAGACTTTGAACATTAAATAAATTATTCGCTTCTGAATAAATTGTTTTGTATGTTTGCTATACATTTAATTATCTTGCTATTCATTTCTTCTAGGCATTAGCAATTTACAAAAATATTTCTCCGCCTAATGTGGGAGTTTCATCAGATGCTATTGATAATGTGCAAGATCAAAAAGATTGGTTTGAATATATAAGTGATCAAGAAGATGAAATCGTAGAAAGTAATAAATCCCATCCGACTCCTTCCAATCAGCAAGAAACAGAAAAACATGATCAGGACAAAGACAATAAATAAACTGTAACTGAACGAATTAAATTTGTTTCATATTTATTGTGTTAGATTGTTATAATAAAATATTATGAAATAATTAAAGTAAGTTATTTTTATTAAAATTTGTTAATATACTTCAAATATTTACTATGCAGACATGATTTAAAAATTAATTTTATAAACATTGTTTATTTACTTTGAATATTGTCAATTTAAAATCTCATATGAAATATAGAATTAAGTGTTAATTTTCTTTCTGCTAGTTTTATAAATAAATATTTTCAACAATGAATTATAAACATTGATTGTTTTGATGGAAATGGATGCAAAGCAGTGTTGTTATATATATCAAATTAGTAAAAATATTAAGCTAAGCAAAAATCAAAAAAAGAAAAGAACAGAAAGGAAGAATCTGGCATGAAGACTTTCTCAAGGGTCACCCTCAGGCAGGAATTTAAACAAAGGATTTTTTCTTCTGCAAATTTGGTGTAAAGACCATATACCAAATTTCAGTCGTCTAGCTCAAAGCATTTTTGAGTTAGAAAATGTCTTTATTTGAAAATTATAACAGGGTGCATAGCGTCATGAAAAATGCTTAAATTTGAAAACCATTTTTAAGCACCTTAAAAGTGCTTAATTTTCAGAACAAGTACTTAGTTTTCTCGTGAAGTGAAGAAAGCGTTTTGTTTTGTTTTATTTCCCTATAAGTTGAAAATGACAATTTGAAATCATAATCATAAAGGCTTGTTTACCGGATGTATCAAATAAGAAAATCAAGGAAAGGGAATATTCTAAGAATTATTCCAAGGGTTCCAACACATATTAAGACAACACTTGATGATTTCCCCCTCCCTTTCTTTTTTGCACCCCCACCTTTTTCGTGTTTTTTTATCCCCTCCCCTTTTCTTCAATTATTAAAATACTTCCATTTATTTAAATACTGGAATAGTTATCTGGTGCGAAATGTGTACTATGCCATACTTCGCTTGAACGACCTACTACAGGTATTCCAACTGAACTATATTGAATTGTTATTAATTGTGGTACGTAATTACGTTAATCAATCACTTAAAATCTAGTATTATGAAATTTTAACTTGACGCCTTTAATTTTCAATGATCGTGATATCTTTCGTGGTATTTTTTGAATGTCCCCATTCATTTGTATTTGTTGGACTAATCTTGCCAAATTTTTTTTTTTTGAAAGAAAAAGAAAAGAAACTGTTGCATCTGGTACTTAAATATTTGTAAAGAAATTTTTTTTAAAGTTTTTTTAGGATTTTTTTTTTTTTTTTTTGATTTAGGTTTAATCATTTTGTAATGATTTTTTTCTTCTTTTTATAACTCTTATAGAAATTTTTTTCCCAATAAAATATATCTTTATATATAGAGACTTGCCCTGAGCAACGCCCAGCATTACGCCATTGAAGTTAGGAGCATGCAGTTTGGGAAATTATTTTTTGGGCAATTTCTCAAACTTTTAATTCGAAGTTTAATTAAAAAACAGAATTTTAACGTGTTTTCATAACATCAATTATGGCATAAAATTATTTTAACACCGTTTTAAAGGTTAAAAAAGAATAACTTTTGAATAATAAAAGTTTTTTTGGTTGAATGTAAATTTTAATTATTTTTTTATTTTCGGAAATTAGTTTTGGACAACGCGATATATTGTCCCAGGCTGGCTTTAAGAAAGACTTTCTTAAAAAAAGTTTCAATTGGCATTTTTACTTTAAAGTATTCAAAATTTAGCAAATATTGGAATCGTCAAAAAATTCGAACTTGAGATTTTAATGTATCTCTATGTTTCATATCTTCTTGAATTCGAAAATACATTTTCAGAAAGTATTTGTCTGTGTCAAAGATAACAAAGAAACACTTTGAGCTAGATGGATGTAATTTGACATGCGGTCCTCACACCAAACTTCTAGATTTCGATCCAATTTTCAGCAACATCCGTTTAGAGGAAATCTGTCAGACTTTTCGAATATAAGTCAGCGTGATAACTACAGAACGAAGAGAGCTAGATACTTAAAATTTAGTATCTATTATATAAACATTGTCAAATTTTGAGCCAAATCCAACAAGGGTTCGCCAGATGTCCGGCCTGTACTTTCAGAAATATGTAAACGCGACAACTAAAAAATATAGCAAAATTGGTATGTATTTTTCTGACGATAAATGTAATTTTCAATCAAATTTTTGTTTTAATCAATTGGGAAGAATGCGTCTAAAACCCAAATTTTCTTTTAAGATACTCTCAACCGCATGCCAGAGATTAATCCCAAAACACCTGCTAACAATCACACTATAGATAGAAACAGTAAAAATATTTAATTCACGCCTAGTGATATTTCGTAACAAGAAAATTTTGGGAAGACGCTCTGGCTGATTTATTTCCGTTTAAATTCTAACTACAGAGCTGATTTTTTTTAAAACTTGTTTTCGTTATTTATGAAAACTAAGACCTGTCAAAGCATTTTCATTTCTTCGGAAATTATATATATCGTTCCCTCTGCAATTTTTTTTAAGTAAAAATTTTTGTTTATAGATTAAAAAGCAGGCTTACATTCAATTTTAGGAGCGTTAAACGTTCAAAAAAGACTTACCACATTTTTAAAAATAAGAGGCGTCAAGACAATTTTTTTTTAGTCTGATCATTTGTAAACGCTGCTATTATTTATTAAAAATGATTTAAAAAACTTATTTAGAACATGAGTTTGTTCTATCACCAATTTCATGGCAGTCTTGCCAGTTGTATGATGATAGCCATATGAATGCTTTAGTTTTTAGCTTTATAAGATTGCACTTGAAATTACTTAATAGAATACATCAGTGCAGGAAGAAATTGACTCTTTCCATCCCAGCGATGTTGGATCTTTATTATTGTTGCTTATATAAAAATCTTGGGTCACGCTGAAAACAAATACAAAATATTTGGTCATGCTGAGCTCCTACACCACTATCAACATTTTCAGAAATATTGTCTATCTGATATTTTATTTTAAGATAAGTTGAAAAGATCTTTATTGTTAATTTTTTTTGGTATTACTAGTTTTTTTTCTCATTTTTATGATTATTTCTATGCTTTTGTCAAATTCAAAAAGGCGTAATTTTACAATAGAAGATGTGCAAATACAGTCGACTCCCGACTATCCGCGGGCGGGTTATCCGCGCCTGCTGCACTTCCAACTAAAGTATTTATTTATTTATTATTATTTTTTTTTGTTAGGCATTTGCTTATGAAGAAGTTGTCTGCGGTTATAAATTGTTCTCCCGGTCAAATGACAATTGTGGTAGATAACGGTATACTACAAGTATTACTCAAAATTAAAAAAATACAATAATAGTAGAATATGAACTGTTTATAATTAAACAAAAAGTCATGAAGTTAAATGTGCTTGCTGTATTAACTGTTATAAATTCTTAGAAAAAGTCATGAAGTTAAATGTGCAAAAGCGATATGATATGCATATTTTCGATGCCAAAGTTCATAATCGACCTTTGAACTTCAATTCAGGCGGTTGCAATTCTCAATTATAGTTAGTTATTATCATTTACAAAGAACATCAGGAGAATTTAAAAAGCATTAACCAAAATCAGAAGACGTAAACGTCCTCATCTAAGGCCAGCTTAACCATCTGTTCTAACCCAGAAAGAAAAGGAATTAAACTATCGCGAAGATTTTCGTTATTATAAAATTTGAGTTGAAGGTTTTAAAAAAATCAGATAAAGAAAAAGTCAATTGCTTTTTAGGACATTATTAAATTTATAAATGTTTATATTATATATATATATATATATATATATATATTAATTTCAACGTAATTTTTATGGTAAAAATTTATCAGCATTTTCTGAAAATTGATAAATTTTCTGAACTAATATACAAAACTGGTAATTGATATATTACCGTCCTTTCATATATATATATATATATTTTTTTTTTTTCGAATTTTCAATTCTTGTATCAATTATTACATAAAAAAAATAACATTAATATTCTCAACAAATGATGAGATTCGATTAAATTCTCTAAACAAAGCTATAATTATTTTTAGAATTCGCCATATTTTAAAAATATTTCGATTATAATACGAAAATTTGTTTGTTCGAAAAACGAAGTTTTTTCCCATCAAAAATTGTTTCCAAAATCGATTTGAATGCATTAATATCCATACGGCATATTTATAAAGATTTAAAAATCAATATTAATAATATGAATGTTTAATTATATTAAAAACTTCTTGAAATATTTCTAATACATGATAAAATATTAATTTATTTTTAAAAATGCATTCTTAATTTTGGATTCACTTTTGATATAAACATGGATAAAAAATTTTTTTTCCTTGATCATGCTATGCTTTCACATCGATGTCATCACTTTAAAAGATGATGTATCAATCTAAATCAAATGATAATCAGTTAATTTTATAGAATGTTGGGGGAAAAAAATCAGATTTTTATGGTTAACTTAAAAAAGTTGACTTAATTTTTTGGTAACTACAATTTGGATTGTTTTTTTTTCCAAATTAAAAAAAATATTTTAATAAAAACTTTAAATTATTGAAAAGTAGTATCTTATGTTTTGAAAATAAGTGTGTCTACATATGCATGCATATACAAAAATGCCCCCCCCCCCGGTTAAAGGTGCTTGGTTTTTACAGCAGTTCCTCACACCTTGTTAATGAAATAATTGAAGTCAAAATTATTGTGATTAATTGTTTATAACACTGTTTATGAAAGTTTTTAATTAATTATCTGCAGCCACACAAGTGATAAATTATTCTTTTAAGTTTGATGTAGTCAATGTTTAAATTTCCGCTATTTCCATCATTTTAGTAAATAACATAATTCTAATGCACTGAAAAATTTCAAATCGTTATTTGCATTGTTATCATTTTAAATTAACTATAACTAAATTAAGTCTCTCACTTTTCTAAAAATAAAATAATATTAAAAAAAAACTGATAACTTTTTAGATCTCGAAGCTCGATTATTTTTTTTATTGGAAACACTTCTATTTCACTCAAAAAGAAATTATTTTGGAAAAGACCAGTTAAATAGGAATGATTGAATTCTGACTTATTATTAAATACAGTTTCAAAACTGGTGGATTTCATTCATTTGGGGGGGGGGGGGGGAAGAGGAACAAATATTCTGCTTCTAAAAAAAAGCTTATAACTTATTTTTTTTTTTTAATGTTAAAATATCAAATGGTAAATTTTGGCAATATAGTGTTAAAATATACTTTTAGCTTTGAAAATATGCAAGCATTGTAACATTCTGAGTTGTTTGAAATTATAAGCCAATATTCACTCAGTGATAGTTATTAGGATATTTATTTTGAAATCACAACAGACCTTGCTTAAGTTGTCAGAAGTGATCAATACCAGAACAAATTTCGATCTCATAAAATGTACAAAAAGTTAAGAACTCATTGTATTGTGTATATTTTGTATTTAAATGCTGCATAAATAAAATATGAAGGAAGACTTCACTCAGATACAAATAATCCATTTAATAAGCTAGCAATTACACAACACATGTTCAGGGAAACAAATCTTGACTGACATTAAACCTACAGGTACCCTGTACCAAATTTTACCAATATTCCATTCCAGTTTTATAATCACATCAGTATTAAATTGAATACTTTACCACAGAAGTGATAGATATATATTTTAAATGCTAAGCACAACTGTGCTTGCTGCAAATTTTTCATATTATACTGGAATTTCTATGGTGTTCAAAAGTCTTTAAAAACATGCACCAAACCTCAATTTAACTCTAGGCTGTTCAATATTAAACATTTTTTTTTTGGCAATATACAACATATTAAAAAGAAATCAATAAAGACTATGTAAGCACTAAAAAAATATATATACATATATAAAATAATAAATTTGGCACCAAATTAATTGGTAACCATTTTTCTCACCTGGGTGAAATTTAATAAAAAATAGTCTTAAGTACGAAATTTTGATTTTAACAAAACTGAAATATGTGAATTAACAATGATTCCTTCAAAATGATTTAAATTTAAATTAAACAATATGACACAGATTTTTTACAAAAAAGCTGTACATAAACATTATAAAATAATAAGGCATATAGAAGAAGAAATTGAATATTTTAACGATCTTGAAAACTGTACAGTGCATACCCAATAAATGTACAATGATACCTGAATTGAGCAAAGAGAAAAAATGAGATGGAATGGGCTGATACTGCCAAGTATCTTTATTTTTGTTTTAAAAAACAATTTTGCCCTCAAATTTTTAATTAAAAAGTTATAATGGCTCTATATTTTTTGCCTCAATAAATCCTTAAAGGAAAATTTCAATCAAGATGTCTTTTTGAACTGAGACTTTTAATTGAAAAAATTTACAGATATCAAAATTTTTAATTGAAATCTTTTCATCAATTCATAATCTAAAAGATTTTAAAATTAAAATTTAATATTAAGATTTTAAAATTTAATTTTACATTCAGAAAAAAATAATTTTATAAATTTTTTAAAAAAATAATTGAGGACCATGGAACAATGTTTGAAAAATACACTGAAGAATCAACAAATGCTAAAAATGAAACTAAAGGCAAATCATTATCATCATTTCAAAAACAAAACAAAAGTTTTGATGAATATCATGCAAACAAGCAAATAAAATCTATGTTGAGTTTAAATCACACAAAATAATACTGACACATATTAAATCTAAATTCTAATTCAATATAACACATCCTTTGAATGCAGAAAAGCATACAGCTAAATACTGCTGCATGGCACAATAATTAACAAACATTCCAAAATTGAGTTAGGCTAAAACTTATTTATATAACATCTATTTAAATAACATTATAGTTATTATGATTACTATCTTCGAATTCAAAAAAGTACAGGGAACCTTGAGTTAGCTCATAATGCATAATATCAACCTTGTTCCATATATAAATGCTTACTAGGCTGATTACTTTATCCAATGAGTTAGTTTTCTTATTAAATAACAGATGTCCAGAATTAATTAAAATTTGATAACCACATGGATATATGCCAATTTGGAATGTTTTCAATGTCTCAGAAATAAATACAATGCCACTTTTGTAAGTTACAGTCAATTAACTATGAATAACTTATAAGAAAAACAGAGGTAGGTAAGAAATCTAAGAATTAAACAATTAAATGTAAAACAATTAGCCAGGGAATTTACTAAGGAACATGAAAACTACTTCTTTTAACAAATAATTTTAATTTGAACATAGACATTGTTTATCTTACAACTACAAGATGCACTTTTTAACTACATTATTTTTCACTAATATAGAAATTGAATATATTTTTCAATTAGTCCAAAATGTATTACAATAGTAATCAAGGGAAAACCTATTTACAAAGCACAAAACTTGGTGCCAGATGTCAAATATAGCATATCTTTTTACAGTTAGGAGGTAAAGCTTTTTCATTTGAAAAGTAACAGATCATTTAAATAGAATCCTGTGCCATACACATTATATTAGCTGCACATTTCTTTTAAAAGTTCCTTTTATGTTAAAACAAGTTTTCATAGAACTTCTTGATTAAAATAATAAACCGTATGTAAAAAAAGTAATACAATCATGAAATTAAGTAGATTAAAATTATGGCTATAGATTGGCTCCACTTGTAAACTTATAATGGCACAAACATGACACTTAAGTTGAAGATGAATATGCTACATACAAAATTATGAACACCGGAGATTTTGTAAAAGTTTACTCCTCTAAGTTTATGAAAATGATTAATGCAGCTATGTTTTTAAAATGCTAGAACAATGATAATTAAAATCATAACAATATCACGATAAAAGTGATGAATTAAAATGAAACATAACAGTGAGCAGTAGCACAGCCCACAACAGAAAACATTCCATTTATTTTAAAATGTGAACAATAAAAAAAAACATACTATTAAAATGAAAAAAAAATGCACCATGTGCAAAAAATTTAATTTTAACATATATTTAGTTCTGCATAACATAATTAAGTACTTACCTGATTTTAAAAATAAAACAATGCTAAATACATAATTAATTGTATTACCAACTAAAAATCATGCTAAATATAATACATGAACAGAGGATTGAAAATTTTAAATTCATGGTTAATTGAGGGAAAACAAGTTTGACCAAAGAATAATTACATTAATCTCTATTAAAATGATTATTGAGTTTCCTGAGACTATTGGATCAAAATGTATAAAATAAGATATTAAAGACCAATTCACAAAACTGAACTATCTACATAAATATGTCAGTTATACTTTTTTGTAAAACTAAACAAATGAGCTATTTAGATAATTAATCTAATGCATATTAAGCAAGAAAATATTGATGGGAAATCCACTGTAGTATCAATACAAAAATATCTGCAGAGGTATTCGATCATAAAAAAAAGAACATTTTATTTTGAGTTAGAATAATGGGCACTTAATTTTTTTCCCTGCTAAGAGCAAGATACTAATGAGGTAAGTATGTCCACTGAGAAGTAACTTACAAATCTTAGAGCCATATAGCATGCAATATTTAATTTTAAACATCAAAATATTATTAATTAATAAAGGTTTTAAAAATTAAATATTCAATTCAAAAGCAGAATTACTTTCACTACATTAATATAATATAAAAATTATGGAGTTCAAAGCCAAAATAAAATAACAATTTTGGCAAAAGCATTAAAAGAAAAGACGAAAAAAAACCACCTCACTTTATATTCTAACAACTATATATACTGAAAACATAAGAGAAAACACTAGGAAATTTTGTTTCGCAGTAAAAAAACCAGCACAGTAATTTATAGATTAAATTTCACCGGGTTTGAATGCTTCACAAAACAACTTTAAATAATAAATGAGACCTTGTTTATCAGAAGTATAATGGACAGAAATTTTTTTTGTCAAATCACAACCTACAGAAGTGCATTGGATATTATTCATCGCTAAATACATTACATCTGAATTAAAATTATGTGCTCATTAAAAACTGCAAGCAGGTTTAAAGCACAATAATCTAATTTTAACCTTGAATCCAGAAATATAACAAAGCATACACAATACACATAATTATCAAATAAGAATTTGCAATAAAATATGCATATTGCCCCCTAATAATAAATGTAACTTTTGGTGCACATAAAAGTTTACAAACATGTTAAAGATATATAGATTTAAATTATTCATATTCACAATGCTACTCAGATCCTACGTAGGACAGAAGAGAAAACTATTATGTAACCAAATACATAGGAAATGACACTTTTACAAGACAGATTTCTGTGATTTACATCTGATATAAAAATCTATTATCAAATATGGTACAATAATGCATAGTTGTTCTTATATTTATTCACACCCTGAAATTTGTACACAAAAAGGCTATTTTTCTGAGTGGTATTCATGACCAAGATGAGTAGCAAAGTGAAGAGTAGCAGAATTTGTACAGGCTTAGAAATCTAACATTGCCAAAATAAAAATTAGGTCTTCAGAAATTATCATCAAATAATAATTAAAAAAACATGGTGCATTTATTTCATTAAAAATAAACAGGACAAAGAATTTTAAAATTTCAGTTGCCAGTTATATGCAGTCACTCCAAAATTGCAACATTTGGGAAAAGATTCATACAGAAGACTAACTTAATTCGCTTACAGGATAAAATCTACTTTTTGTTTCGCCAAAGGGAAGATTTAAGTAACTCAACAATGAGATGACTTCTACGTAAATACTAGCAGATTTCACGGGGTTGAGTTGCTTTCAGGGTATTATTTTATGAACAAATGTAAGATACAAATGGAAGCAACAATGTTCCACAATGATTTGTGACGAAGTATCACAGACAGCAGATCTTGCATTGAGATAAAATTAATAGAGGTGAATTGAAAGTCACTATCGAGGTATGGCCAAAAATGTGGTCACAATGATGACGAGGTTAGTATTTTGATAAAATAACAGCATACAGATGCACTTCTGAAAGTCATAAGACTTATTATAGCAGCAGTACTGTTTATGTACCTGTCTCCTGGATTTTAATTTTCATGAGGTACAATGATTATTTAAACAAAGTATCCAATTACAATCAGGAAAACAAATAATGTAAAAAACTAAATGTTGAATTTGAAGCTCTGCATATCAAATTGATCATATTTAAATCAAATGCACTACATAATAAAAACATTAAACAGTATATATTTCTCTAAAAACTTAAAAAGCTTTATAACTTAAAATTAGTGCGAGCAACCCTTGAAAACAGGCAGCATTTTTCTTTTCTGAATGCCCCCCCCCCCTCCAAATTACAAGAAAAGTAATGTAACGCCTGACCAAGACAACAAAGCACTTCATTTAGGCTAAGCATTTTGTTTTAATAATATCTACAGAGGCACGCATAATAAGAGGGCCATGCTCTTAAGTACACACATATCAAAAGAATAAAATGCTACATTGATGGATAGTATTATCTAAAGATAAATATATATATGTATATGTATAGGCTTTACAGGATAATACTGAAATACAAATTTAATTCACAAAAACCTTTTTCTTTGCACTTAAAAGTACCTAGGATTCAGATCAAATATACAGCATGAAATATGATACCAACACCTTAAATAGTCTTCATTTTCATTTAAAATTAGAGCAGTTTATTCTTTACAATCTTAAATCCATTTCTTAAAAAATGAAAATTTTACTATATTCATATAGATCAGGGCTTCTTAAAATTTTCCTCAAACACACATAGACAAAAAGACCCCCACCGCTTTAAAAGAGATCAATTGTACAGACATCATCAATCATATCAATGATGTATTGATTTAAAAACAAACAAAAGATTAATTTAGTTTAATAGACATTTTTAATTTACGACAAAATTTGCATGAAATGAATTCATGAAATCTCCAATCAACATTGAAGTTTTCCGTAACAGCTTGCTAACAGGCTTCAATGGCCATACTTTAAGAAGCCCTGACAGCAATAATCTAATACTTCTAAGTTTTTACTCTTAAACACAGCCTGACAAGTCCTGCAAACCTAGTAGCCTCACTCTCAAGCACCCTGACAGATTGAGGGAGAGAAAGGGGAGGGAGATCAGTTTCAATTAAAAAAAATATATAGTATGAATTTTACCGATTAATAGAGCTTCATATAAAATATAGTAAGCTTGCCTTATTCATACAGAAGGGAAAGGGAATCTGTTTGCAAAAAGCGCACAAAATAATAAACAGGTTTTTTTTTAAAAATGAAATGAGATGGATAAATAATTATAAATCATAAAAAAATAAGAAAACTATGACATTTGAAGAAATTTCATGCAATACAAAATAAAGAGGAAGAAAAAATGCGAGCAATAGAATTGTTATTACCTTATAAAAATGTGCGTCAAAAATTTGCATCACATCTAATTTCAAATATTGTGCAAACAAAAATGAATGTATTAAAAACCAACATGATCATGATATAAAAAAATAATTAAAAAATTATGAAATCTATGGTTAAAATTATAAGGAATTAATTGTTGAAATCAACATAGATCTTATTCATAGATTCAATTTTATGAATTATTTAACACTGCTCATTTTTTATATTTTTCAATGAGTAAAAAAATTAAAAAATCATCGCAATAGGCATCTAGGTAAGATGCAACACACGCAAAATTCATTTATTATATCAGTCATGTGCTAAAATACAAATTAATGTAAATCCATTTTAAGCTCAACTAATAAATACCCTGTGAGAATTCAAAACATTTAGATAATGACTTTGATAAAAAATTTTGTCAATATGAATTTCAGAGCAATAAAACAAAAGAAATCTAAATTGACTAACTATGCTGAAGTAACCTATTTATATTTAACTTTCCTTGACATGGCAAAATCATTACTACTGAATAAAGTATAGGAGGATATAATATTTTGATTCATTTCACCATTAAAAAATGTAACAAAAGGATAAAAAGGCAAAAATATAAAAATGGATATATATGTGGAAATATTTGTGACTAATTGAAAACTTGTAGGACCCTCATATATTGCAAATAAACAGATTATATTTACAAAAAGCAGAAAAATGAGAATTGTGGAAATTTCAACATAATTCTAAAAATAAAGTTCATTTCAAAATCAATAGTTTATTTACACAATTCAAAAGAAAAAAAAAATCTATTAACTTCTGCTTTCAAAAAAAAGAGAGAGAGATGATAAAAATTGCAACTAAGATTGTGCACTTGTTGGCAAAATTTCAAACAGATTTGATGTCATGGAATATTTACAAAAAGAGGCTTGCAGGACTCTGTACAAGCTATATCTTTTCACATATTATGTGAATTCAGCTCTGTAAAGTCATAGAATTACAAGAGCCAGTTTTAACAGTAAAATGTTAAAAAACATGAACAAACTAAAACAAGGAAAAAAAATGCATTTTGTGCAAATAAAAAGATATGTTACTTGTTGTCATTGCACAAGACATTAACAATTATAAAACAAATTTATATGGCAAAATATAAAAAAAATTGTACAAAAATTCATGTCATATTATACAAACATAAATGTCTTCAACATACAGAATCGATATAAAAACAGTATGGATTGATGACTTGACTCATTATTAAAAAATGAATTTGCAATGACAAAACATAAATAAATTTAATTTGATGATTAAAAGTACTCTTGGCATGCTTATTTATAATTTTTTGTTCATCTTTCCAACATTTTACCACACTGTATATATTTATACCAAACATTCTGTCTCAGAATCCGATGGTCAGATCTTTCGGTGATATGAGACAAATATAAAGTTTCCGAACAATATGAAGTCTGTCAATATCTTAAAAGGCGCAGACTAGGGTACAAGTACAAGAGAAATACTGTGCATGACGACGTGGAACCAACACATCACAGGTACCTCCAGAAAAAGCAGACTCAAAATCAGTGTTTTAAAGGGAAGGTTAAATGCACAAAAAACTGTGCATATCTCTGAATAGAGCTGCATCGATTGCCATCGGAATCTTTTTGCCCTGTAATTGTTGTCCTAGAAAGGAAGATATCTTTTTTTCACTCACCACAGAGTGCTTAGGTCCACCTGTAAGGATCTTGCATGTGGGCCTGAGCCTGACTGTAAGTAGAAGACGAAGCTGCTGATGGCATATGGGCGGCCGCGGTGGTCGTGTTGTGAGAGTGAGCTTGAGTATAATTTGCAGCCAAGACCCCGGCATGGGCAAAACTAGGAAGCGAATACTGTGCATAGGACATGGCCAGAGATGTGGCATGAGGATTAGAGAGGCCAGGATGAGACAATGCCAGAGATGTGGAAAACGATGGCAGAGGGCCAACATTAGCTCCTGAGGTTTGAGCCGCAGAAGATGGAGTATTCATACCAGAGGGACTCGAACTGAGATCTTGCGCAGCCGGCGAAGAGGCAGTGGATGCTGGAGTCGAACATCCAGAAGGAGGTGTCGGCTGAGAGCGTGTCATTTGCTGCTGCTGCTGCTGTTGTTGCTGCTGCTGTTGTTGTTGTTGTTGTTGTTGCTGCTGCTGCTGTTGTTGTTGTTGCTGCTGCTGTTGTTGTTGTTGCTGCTGCTGCTGAGAATTGCCTTGCTGACACATATTAAAGTTATCAGAAGGGCTGCTTCGATTTTCTTCCTCTGCAGCTGCTCTTGCTTTAGCTGCCTGATTTTGAGCTTCTAAGTTTTGCTGAAATAAGAATATTAGAAAGTCTTACTAAGAAGATTGATATAAGCAAGAGGGATTGGTGAGCAAATTCTTCTAAGGCATTCAGAAACAACTTTTAAATTATAAAATACTCATTTATTTATTTATTAAAAATGTAACTTCATAATATAATTTTTATTGAGAAATAATAGATTTTAACTACTTCATGCTAACTTTCAGACCTACATTTAATCCAGAATATTGCACAACAAATTAAGACTTAAAAAGCATTTATCAAAAAAAAAAAAAAGTATTTATTATAAAGGATTGTCTAAGTTAGTGAGTACTTCCAACTAGGATCCATGCACATTTATCTAATATGCTCCATAACAGAAAACTGCTTCACACAGTGAAAAATATTCAAATATGAAGAAAAGGGAATATTTTAAAATTCATACCTGAAAGTGCATATAAAATAAAAGCACATGGAATCAAAAAAACATGTTGAAAAAGAGTTATATTTAAAAACCTTTTTCGAAAATAAAAATTTCAAATTACATGTTTTATTCCTAAAATATAGTATTGAATACAGCTAACATTCACCATTATTAATTAAAATTATTTTATTTGACATGCAGAGTATTTGCCCCCAAAAAATGTTGAGTAAGGGAAAGAATATATGAAATATAATAGAAAAGTTGGCTGGCAAAATTTCTTAAATTCATATTTATGAGGCATTCCTGAAAAAACATACCAATAAACACAACACACTGAACTTGCTATAATGTTAACAGTAAGTTTGCTCCCCCCCCCCTCAAGAATATCCAAACATTTTCTCTGTCACTTAGGGACAGTAAAAAATAATATACTATGGGTTTGACTATGTTTTTCAATACACTGATACTAGCAATGCTGAGTTGCAAAAATTTGCTTTAAAAAAAATTTAGATGCAACAAAAACTTAATAAACTTTAGATTCGTGCAAATAATTGCTTAAATATCTATAAAATTGCTACTGATGTAGATATCATTAAGAAATAATTTCATACCACAATTTTAACTGATAATCTTGAGATGTATAGCATAGCAGCTAAAAGGTGGCTCATCTCCTGAATGAAGATTTAATTGAAAAAAACTAGAGTGAATCATACTGAACTAGTCTAGAGGTAATGTAAATGTAATTCCTTACCTCTCTTATGCTCATTAAATTGAAATTAAATGTAATTCCTTACCTCTCTTATGCTCATTAAATTGAAATCTATTAAAAAAAAATCTATAATTGGAAAGAAGTGTTAAGAAGGAAATTTTCAGAAGTTACCTGCATGCCAATTTTTTTTTAATATATTTTTTCTTAAAAATTATATAGAAATGTTTACTAAGTACTTTCATTTGATGTTAAGAATACACATTTTTTTAAATAAAAAAAAATACATACTCCAGTCAGAGTGAGTGGCGGTGACGATGAAATTTTTTGTTGATATCAAATACTACGATAAAAACATTTATCAATATGTAATAGGAAATAATAATAAAGTTATACCCTCAGATGCTACTGTTCTTTGAAAAAACTAAAACAAAACAAAGGAAATGTTTGATTTTTAGGGTATCCCTTGAAACATTGACAGCAGAATCTGAAAGATTCAAAACATGTTTTTATTGACTTCTTCCTTCCTTCCATTCTTTTTATATTTTACTTTCATTCCCATTCCAACATTCTTGTGTAACTCCATGTTATTTCTCAGGTCTCAATAGTTTCTTCATTACTTTGTGAATAAGATTCAGAATTACTTTTGGAACTATTTTAATCACTTCAAAAATCAATCTCGCACCACTCTGTGCTTCAGCTTCAAGTTCAATTTAGGTCAACTTTATATGTTAATTTTCTGTTTTTAAAGCTACAGAAGGCCTCTTTTTATTGCAAGATTCCCCCATTTATCATCCATTTTAATAATCATAAATATTAAAAAATATAAAAATATGTGAATAAATCAATGTACTTGTTATAAATAAATGTCACAAACAATGTCATACTCTGCACATTTACCTTTAAGCAGAGCGAACTTAACAATGAAAAAATATTTTATAGTCACCAAAACATCATTATGATCAAAATGTTCATTGTTGATACTATGATCAGAGAAAGCAGTTCATCTAATAAGAATAGTAATTGACTAATTAATATTATTTTACAAACTTGATGTTTCTTCATAGACAATTATAAATGAAATATTTTCATAATCAATACAAGTGTGCAAAAATCAACAAAATAGAAGCATTGGAACTATTTGCTACACCAATTTCAATTATCCATGAGTTAGTTACAAGAATTAATTTATAACTTTCAAATGATTGTATATCTTATGGGAAGAAAGATGTATGATAAAATGAAATTAGATGCTGCAATATAATATCTATTATGAATGTTGATGATGATATCGTGTCTGAAAGGGGGTTGTAATACTTCTGAGTGTAAGGAGTCCTGAGCACCCTTGGGCAGAAGACGGACTTCTAGGTCATAAGAAGATGACACTCAAACACTCGCTCTCACTACACCTTTTCACAAGGGGGGGGGGGCTCTTTCACACACTTCACAGATAGAACATAGGGTAAAGAGCAACCACATCCGAAACTGGGGCAACCAAATTATGAGGAAGACGCGCTACCCCTAGGCGAGGACGCCGGCAATATAAATGTTAAAAATGGTTAATTATCACAATTTGAACCCAACACCTACTATAATTAACATAATATTAATAATGTATGTCTTATAAAAACAATATTGAAGACAAGCCACTGATGCAATCAAAAAGATTTCCTTAAATGCTAGCAAAAAATGCATAGCACTCTAAATAAAGTGGATGATACTGTTACAATTAGAGGAATTAAGTTTAGATTTACATAACATAAAAATTAAAATTTAACAGGTAATATTAAGTTCAATAAAATAAAAAGCTTTTTTTTTACTACTTAGAAAATATTTTAATTAATATTTTTTTTAAAAATGCATAATAAATTCTATAACATACAGTTCTTCTATACTCTTCCATGGAATGCTCATATCGTAGTTTTGCTTCTAATTGCTGTTCAACATAAGGCGCTTTCTCTTCATCAGTCATACTTCTCCACCTTTCCCCACCTATTCAAAAATAAAAATATATTCAATTATATTTGTTACTGTTACTTAAACAATTTTTTTTTTAATATTTTAGACAATATTAAGATTTTTAAGCTCATTTATAAACATATTTTTATTACTGTTCCGAAAGGTTAAATTCTTTTATATTTTAATTCCTACATTTCAATCTTCATAAATCATTAGCATAAATAATTTGAAATCCTTTTTTCACAAATTCCCTAACAATGGTGTCACTAGAAAGGGGGTAATTATATATTAATTAAGAATTAAGTTCTAAATAAATTGAAATAATGTACTTTTACTTAAAATATACTAAAGCAAAATTGATTATGAAATTTCAGCTTTACAAACATGAAACCAATAGAATAAAAATTTTAAAATATTGTAGGCATTAAAAGTGCAAAATTTAGATAATTATTATGAAGATATAAAAAGTAAAATTTCTATTGCACAAAAAATTCTACGCAGAGATGTTACCATTATTTCCCTACCAAAATCTAGCATTCATTTTAATAATCACTCCATGTTCAAATTATTCATATTATGCATTAATAGAAATATTACTGATAATAAAGAAATTCATTAACAAAAAAATAATTGAATGATCACTACTCACTATAAATAAATATATATATATTTATAGTGAGATAATCTTTAAGTTTTTCTCAAGGTATCACAAAAGTACAAGTGGAATAACATTTAATGTTAATTTTTAGATTTGCATCAGGTGCGATTATTATTATTAAGAAATCTGAATGGTTATGAGATACAGGTTTAAAAAAAATTAACATTTGCTTTTATAATAGATAAAAACAGCTTTTCATCATTCAGTGATAAAGTTTTATATCATATTCATACTACTCTTAATTAAAAAAATTAATATAAATAATTGATAGTAATGTAATAAAAATATGAGTTAGTTGCAGTCATCATTTTTAATATTAAACCATTAAATTTAGTATACCATTCATAAACTGCAACTTAAATCCCAGAAAGAAATGAGTAATGTTTTGTTCAATAAAATTAGGGGGGGGAAAGTATTTTTAAAATGTCTAAATTACTTCTGAATGTTTATTTCATTTTACCTGAAAAATTAAATTTACTAATAGTCCATATGTTTTAAATATAACTTATGTGTTGGGCCACAATAAACTGATCCTGAAACACTTGATGCTTCTTAAATTTCCTATCTTTCCTTAAAACATAGTAAGACAGTTTCTTTTTTTTAAAGACATGTCAAGTTAAACAAGGACTAATAACTATAAAACTGTTAAAATCACTTTATTTACAAAAATGTCATTTTTATTGAGATTAAGAATGCACATGAATATTATAAGTAAGTAAAAGCAAAACATTAAAACATATTTTTAAACTTTTATTCTTTTCAAATGCATTATATTCACTAAATAGTATAATTTTTAGAAATTTACAGTTACGCAGTAAATAAATATATCCATTGGACAAAATTATTCATAATTCCCTCTACCTGCCCTTTTTAAATTTTGTTATTGTTAATGTAAGAAAATTTCACTTAAACACTCTTAGCTGTAGTTAAAACTGATGAAGTAAATAAAAAAAATTATCATAACATTAACTGAAATCTTTTTAAAAAATCATTTCTTTATTCGAAAAAACTTTTATACCTAGTTTAGCCATAGCAGCTACACCACCTTCAGGCTCTTTTCCAGCCATTTCTTTCCTAAAATCTGCCATAAACAGCATAAATGCAGTACCAGGGCGCTTGGGTTTATTAGCATCTCTGGCTGGCTTGTATATGGACATCTATATCAATACAAAAATAATATTAATAAGCAAATAAAAAAAGATTCTTTCCTCCATTAGATTTCTAACATTAAATTTAAAATAATAATCAAAACAAAATAACAAATTACAACCAAATTATTTAAAAATTGGACATTTTTTCTAAAAATAAATTTGTAACTTTAATTACAATAAAAATGCACTCACTTCACGCTTATAACGTTCTCTGTCCCTTCCCGCAGAATCTAAAAAAGGTTCTTTCTGCTCATCATTCATAGCATTCCATTTAGCAGCACATTCTTTACCGAACTCTCCGATCTATAAATACAGAAATAAAATTTTGTACAGGAGCGTTTGTGTCTTTAAAAAAATTAAGATTCTATTAACGAAATAAAATTCTGAATAATGCTCACACAAATGTGAAACAAAAAATGAACTTCATAAAATAGTGAATTGTGCCAAACAAAAACATTGAAGATGATTAACCAAACAATAAATCGCTATCACCTGAAATATTACATAATAAAATTCGATTGATAATGATAAAATTCGACTCTGAAAACATTTAAATCTGCAAGAAATGTCATGTCTTCTTCTTTTAGAATATAAACATATTTAAAAAGTGATTACCTGTAATTATGTTCATCAATTACAAATGAACTCATAAAAATAGCAAGCAATGAAATTAAATACATTCAAATGTTGATATTAAAACAATGTTACTGTCTGTAAACTATACAAAGCAAGCATGATACAAAAATTATTCCAAACACTCTACACAGCAAGTTGTTGAAATTTAAAGCTATTGCAATTCATACACAGCTATTTCTTTGCTAACAGGCACTCACCATGAAAGGAATTTTTAAATTATCTAGATTATTCATTAAATTATCCAGATAATTCAAGCACACATTATTGCAAAAAATATCACATAAAATTTTTTTAAAAAAATAAGCTTTTAAATCATACTAATTTTAATTCTGTGACTTACATTTTCAAAAAATTACATCAATAATTTATAAATTTATTAAACCAGTGACCAGTTGATTCACCAGGGACTTTGGTTATATTTAATTTCAGTTAGACGTAAATTCATGTCCATGACTCCATCAAATTGCCAGGCATTAAAATCCTATTATTTTAATTGTTGCTTATGTTCTATACATTGACTGCATGAATCTTACAAATGCAGACACCATAGCAATATTAAAAACATATGTGTGCGGTTCACCTCTCATAATTTTCAAGAAATTCATGGGTTGTTGTTTTCTTCCCGCAGTCTTTTAAATTACATAGATATTAAACTAAAATTCCTCTTCAATTTTCAACAATAGAAAATCAAACAATAAAAAAGGGCGGCTGCAGAAATTGTGAAAAAAATTCCCTGTCCAAACATGCAACATTTCCTTAAATTATGCTACTAAATATATCTATATCAGTGTTCTATCTTTCTCCCTACTCAGAAACATTGTATTTATACAATACACATTACTAAAACACTTTTACAAGTTATTAAATATGAAAAAAATTCATAAATTTAATTTTTTTAATGGAATGAACATTCTAAAATTTTTTTTATTAACAACAGTATATTACATTTCTTTCATTTAAAAAAATGCTGGAAATTTCAACAAAATAACTGAATAAGAATTCTAAAAATAATTTTAGCTATTCTTTGCAAACACAAATTTTATTTTGTTAACAGAAATTATAATTTTTGCTGAAAATTTTAAAAAACAATTCAAAAACTAATTAAAGTTTTTTTTTTCATAAATACATATTTAATAATATATATTAGCAAAAATTTCAACAAAAGAAACTACCAAAATATTAATTCAAATCTTTTTCTCCAACAAATCATAAGAAATTAATTATTCTAATCAAAAATGTATACTTTTATATATGAATATTGTTTTTAAGCCATTTATTATTACAAATAATGCTAAGCATATGATACTAATTTATAGTTAATAACTAGTAACAACAACTGCTTGCCCATTACATTTAAAATTCAAAAATTTACAAATAACAATTATGTATTTCAAAATTGAACATGAATAATTAAAATACCAATGAAATCGTTATTAATAGCTTATTGATTTAAACCAACCAAGTGCTTTAAGTAAATCAAAGTCTTAAAAAGTTTTGCAAAATTTTGAATCAATTTTTTTAAGAAAAAAGAAAGAGAATTTAAGAAACTCTTTTTGAATATTAATTTTATTTAATTTACTTCCATAATTTCCCAATTTTTATCTTAAACAGCTCATGTAAACTTCATTTTTAAATGTTCCTTATATTTCTTGATCTATTTCTCACAAATCTTAAGTTACCCAAGATTGTCTTGTCTAAGTCGATACATGGGAAAAAAATTCCTATCAGAATCTCATAGTAAAACCAACGAAAGGACAAATTTCTCTCTCTCTCTCTCCTGGTGTTGTGATGTAGACTTATGCAATGCCTTTTCACTTCTCAATACAAAATGTCTTCTGTGTAAAATAAATTGAAGTAACTTTCAAGTTTCTTTTTTTGAGCCACGCATTTGCAAAATTGTTATATAATATACAATTTATACAATTGGCTTTAATTCTTTAAAATGATACTTTAATCCTTTTTTCTTTTCAAATTTTCATTTAATTCCTTTTGTTTTTTCTCTTTATAATCTTCATATTTGGCTCGTACATTCCTTGCAATAGAAATCTATGGTTTCGACACTTCAAAATTACTTGTCCTATCATTTGCTTGAATGCTGTCATAAACAATCTTTACTGATCAAAAATTCTCTCTCGACATTGCTGTTGGCTAGGGAAAGTATCATCAACATTCTTGACAATAATATAATATCATTGCAAGTGCAGGCTGATTTAAAATTATCACTCCCCTCACTTTTTATAAAGTAGGAAATCAATCTTTCCAAAAGTTTCATCATGTTTGTTGTTAGTAACATTAATCAGTTCATTGCTCTTATAATGAAATTCTAAAAAATCACCAATCCTAGAAAGAAAGTTGTTCTGGGTTGCTGATGGTATGATCATTTTGGCACATTAAGTATATATTTTGATACTTTAGGGAACCTCAAGAATCTTAGTTAAGTTAAAAGAAGAAAAGTTAAGAGGTTAAAAGATAAAATTTTATTTATCGCTCTATTTCAAGAAGCTTGTAAATAAATGATCAGGGCTCTACGAGATAACGAGCAGTTTGTTCACTTTTCACCACAAAAATGTATGTCAGAAGTAGGAACCAAGAGCCCGGTCAATACGATTGCAAATAGTAATTTCTAACTTATTTTAACTCTTCCTTTATGCAAGGCATTAAATATGAAAGAGTAGGTTGTCATTTTCCTATTATTCAAAGCACGAAATATATATTTCTTTATCAAGAGATTTATCCATATGAGTTTTATTTTTTATCACCTAACTTACAGAAATATTACAAACTATTTTCTGAAAGTATTTGTTGAAGATTTATGTAATGTGGTGTGGAAAATTCTGGATTCAGAATGAGCGCTAAGAATTGAAAATATTTGGGCATTACTTTATTTTTTTTTTTCAACAATCAGATATTTATCCAAAGACAATCAATTGCAAGCAGGTTTTACATACTTAAAATAATAATAAATAATAATTTTAAAAAAAACCTTTTCAGACAAAGTAATTTGTCAGGCATACAATTTTTCATTTCATTTATTTTGCTTGCGATTTACAGGGGTGTTTGTGGGACCCCAAAAAATCCCCTGAAACTTTTACGGACTTACTACCGACATTTTGGAGTTTCGAGAAGGGGGGGGGGAATGAAAAATTACAATTATGAAGTATTGAATGACCTAATTATAAAAGTTCAATGAATTACTTTTTTTGCAAAATTAAGACCTTTGAACCCAGGTCACGTGATCGCACATCTGGTCGAACGAAGTCTCTCCCTTTTTTTTCTGCCGCGCCTACTTGCCGAAAAGAATCCAGAAGAGAATGTCCGAGAACCGGGGGAATGAGTCATAACTCGCAATAAGGAAAGAACAAAAAAGAAGTTTTTTCCCCCTTTTCACGCATTATCACTGCCTTTGGAGAAAGAAAGGAAAAGTTTTCACCACACACACTGACCTTGCGTTTTCTGCTTTCAAAGCAAACAAAATTATCCAGATCAAAATAAATAATTCATTATTATTCCTACTTCCTTTTGAACGACGATCCCCGGAATTTCCGGGTATCGAAGTTCAAAATCCCCGGAATTCCGGGGTTTCCCCGGAGTACAAACACCCCTGGATTTAATAAAGAGAGGCATAAGTGCAGAATAAAATTATTTCAATTGTTTTAAAAACTGATTATATAATAATTACCTATTTTAATATCCCAAATTAGAAACAGTATCTATTAACGTCATTTTAAAAGATAACAGAGGCCAAATTTAGGACATTATTTTTCTTGATATCAGGCATGTATCAGGCAAAAAACAAAATAATAACAAAAAATATACCAAATTCTTTAATGGCATATCTTAAGATACATTTATCAGCCTCTTTTTTAACACATTTTTTTTAGCAATATGACTCAATTGGTGTACAAGGTATATAAAACATTTTTGAGACCTAGGGCTCCATTTGTTTTTCTCTGAAGAATATTTCTCAGCAATTTGGCAACTCTACCAGATATTTTCTTTGCAGCTTCCTTTCATGCTAGTTTTTTTTCTTTGGTTGTTTATCAAACATTTATTTTCATTTATTTATTGCTAAGAACTTTCACTCTGTCATTCCTTGTTGCCGAATTACTGTTTTTACAGATTTCTACTCACTTTATCTTAAAAATAGTCCTCTTTATACAACTGAATTGCAGCTAATATTTCACAATCTGAATGGTAACAAGTGACTCTACTCTTATTCAATTTATTTCAGAAGTGACAATCTACTTCACAATACTAAAATTCAATTCAACTTTAAATAAAAACAGCCCAGCATGGCACATTAGAGATAGATAGTGCAACAAACTGGCTGAAGGCTTCTAAAATAGTATGAAAAATACCATTGTCAAAATTTGAAGCTTAAAATTTTTTGCTGAAGAGGCTATTAAGTGACAAAGTTCATAAAATGTTTAATTGAAAATCTTAGGGAATAATTACTCCTAGCAAATCAGATGGTTGCCAAAGGCAGCTAATAAATTCATAAGTTTCAAATTAAAATAATGTTGATCAAAATGACAAAAGGAAACGGAAAGTACAGAAAACACATCTGCAGAAAACCAAGACTAAAAAAGAACTGAGGAAATACACTAATACTACACCTATCACCTTTACAGGATAAAATAATCAAAAGCAATAGTATAGAGTTTTTGAAACAATCAGTACATCTAACTGTATTTAAAAAAATGTTCATTATCTTCATCTCCCCCCCCCCCAGAAAATAAGGAATACATGAAAAATATGTAGGTATATAATGTATTCAAACAATGCTTATAAATTAATTCAGTGTGTTTAATATTATTTTAATTTCACATGCATTTAATAAATGTAAGATGAATTTTAAAAACATACAGAATAAATTAAAAACTTTTTTTAAAAAAATTGCTTACAGAAAATATAAAAACAAATTAATTCTTGCATAAAACATTTATTTCCAATAAATTAGTCCTAAATTATAATGCTGGATGATATTCTACATCTCTTACAATAATTTCTAATCCTAATAACATAAAATTTATGTATTTGTTTTCAAAATATACGACAATACAGTTGAAAGAGGAGCCAATATCTTCCGAAACTTTCTTACTTACTTTTTAAAAAAGGTATAATCTTCCCTCCCCCACAATCATCATGAATATTTAGAATTTAACTCTTAAGAATCCTGCACATAAGCATTCTGTAATTTATAGTTTGGCAAAGAAAACTAAGTATGCATTTTGAATGCCTTGTTTATGCGAGGAAATGTTGTTTTGTATACAAATTTGATAAATTTGTATGGAAACCAATAAAAAAAAATATATTTCACTTTTGATCCATTTTGCTGCGTTTTTGAGTTGCAGCATTTTGCATGCACTGACCAATAGATGGTCAACAAATAGCTAGATTTCATTCAAAATTTGGTAAGAATCTACAACTTAGATTCTAATTCAGTACACCAAATATGATATATTGTAGTCATTACATTTTTCAGTTATTGCTTTTGCATGCATGCAAAAGTACAGATTTACAAATGGCTAACTTTTTCATGGATTTAGTTAAAATTTAATGCTTATCTAACCTTTCAATGCTAAATCTTCATAACAGATTTTATTCCATTTTGTTATCATTGTATTCACCCACTCTTAGACTGCCTTCCCAAGAAAGGATTTTGTTCAAAGTTTAATAGAAATCTAAAATTTTGGTGTAAAAATCATACAACAAATGTCATTCATCTAAAAATGCAAAAATTTGTCGTGTTCGTAATGTTTAAGAGTTATTAAATTCAAAAACAAACATGTGTTTTCTGGACTTGCAAATATTTGAAACACGAAGATTCGTCAAAATCTTGAATTCAAATTTTTTGGCATTTACAATGATTTTCTTCACATACAAGAAAGCAAAAAAATAACCACCCCCTATCTCTGATTTAAAAGGCCTTTTCAAACTAAAAATTATAACAATAATATGAGTTGGCTCTTAATTGCATTTCCCATAGAAAGCAGAAGCAACATTAAACATGCTGCTCATCTTAATGTTCAGTGGGGAGAAAACTTTTAGAGAAAATATTATATATAAGTTAGTGATTTTCTTTCTTTTGTTTACTGCAATTCTGATTTTTATTATAATCAACTTTACTTATATTTAATCGTTTTAGTTAAATGCTTGAATGCTAAATTGACCTCGCATACGATTTCATCTAAAAATGGTCAATTATTAAGGTATTAATGTAAATTATGCAAAACAATCGGTGTGAATAAGCAACTTTTTAAAATTATAGTATAAACTAAAGTGAGAAACATGTATAAAATTATAAGCACCGTTAAAAAATTATAAGAATCTTTCATTTACAAGTGTACTTTAGAAAAGAAGGCACTAATTATGTTGATTATACAGTCAAAATTCCAGTCTCTCATAATTTTAATATAAATATCCAGTTGCCTAGTGAGCGTAGAGAAATGAGAATGATTTCCATTAATGGCCAATTTTCACTGGTTGCCAACAATACTTCTATCCCAATTTTTGAAACACAGAACTGTCTTATGTTTTTGTAACATAAGATAGCTCTATTCTCTACTGGCTGGTGGATTTTTGAATTACACATATTAGATTTAACAAAAAAAAAAAAAAAAAGATATATCTAACATGGATAAAATTTCATCATCAAAAAAATTTACAAATTTGATAATGGGCCAACCACCGAGATGGATTTAAGAATAGTTTTATCTAATTGTTTCAGTAAAATTACGAAAGTTTAAAAAATAATCTATTTTCAACTTTCTTAATTTTTCATGTTAACCCATTTACTTCATTTATGGTTGATCGTAACGCTTATAATTTAATTCATCAACACAAGAACATACACATTAAGATCAGCCATACATTTAACCCTTTAAAGGGCCATTTTTTTCTAGTCATATTATGTTAAAATATTTTTAGGCTTGAAATTGGAATAAGAAAAAGGATTCATTTAGCTTATTAGATAAATCTAATTTGATTAATTAATTAATTTGGTTAATTAATAATTAAGTAACAAATCAAGACACATCATTTTGTCTGAGATAAAGAACTGAAGCATCTAAGTTTCTGTCTTTCTAAAAAAATTTGTCAGAACTTATGCCAACCTTTCTACATAATTTCAAACAAAGAGTGATAAATTTGGTGGGAAGCATACTTTCCACGGTCCTAGAAAGGGTTAAACAAAGCACCCTTAATGCATGAAGAAATGATTACAAATAAGATCATTTTGTTACACTATAGGAGAATTTTTAGCAATCTGGTTGATGGTGAAGATTTTCTTGAAAAAAGAAAAAAAAAAAATCTCTTTGGAAGCTTCATACAAATAACTGTCCTCATTCAAATTTCAGGTCCACATCAAAACATAAATGTTATACTCTCCAGCTGCTGGATCTACTGAATATTTCTAGGCCATTGTGGTAATGCATCTTGCCCTCCCACTCCCTAAACTACATAGAAAGAAAAGATTGATGGTTGGCAGCTTTCTTATAACAATGGCAAAATTCCCACACAAAATCACCACTATGTTGATAACAAAAAATAATGATATTATACTTCTGTTTTCAAGAACTCAAAAACTTTTTTTCTTCAAGATGATATATAGAAGTTTTCAAGGGTTGCGCAATTCACAATATATTTTTCATGAACAGACTACTACAAAGGATGATTTCAATCAACTTTTTTACTTATCTCTTTACCTACCTCATGTTGTATTTATTTAAATAAATAAATACAGCAAAGTTTACAGTATAAAACCATGCCATTTTCAAAGACAAAATAGTAAAATAAGAAAAATGAAATAACAAGGATATTTACTTCACAGTTCAATGAGAAATTTATATTATATTCTGATATGAATTAAAGCTCAAATTTTGAATACTACATGCATTTAACCTTTAGAGATTATAAGAAATAACACGTGTAAAAATTCAATCAATATATTATCTATAAAATAATATAAACTATAGCATGATAACTATCATGTAACAACTTTCGAAGTATCTATAACTGCAGAATTAGAAGTAAAAGATGCACATCAAAATTTTCCACCAAAAAATAACAATTATTTCATGTGGAATATTTCTCGACAATATTAGAAAAAAAAATACTTACAACAAAACTTTGAACAATACAATTCTTTTCCCATACCTGCATTCAGCCAATGAAAATTAATCATTCTTTTAAATTTCTTGGATGAAAAATCAAAGCAAAATTTTTTCTAACTTATGAAAATCATATTTCAAAAATGATCTCAATTTTATTCCCATGATCTCAATATTAGAATTTTACTTCAGATATTCATTCTTTTCTATACTTGGCATATCCTCTACAAATAAGATGATAAACAAAAGGTTTAACTCACCATGTGAAAAAAAAATTAATTAACATAAAAAACTGATAATACTATTAAAATCTAAAAACAATTAAATTATAATACAAAAAAATGTATGCAAGATTTATATTAGAAATAAGATATATTGATATTTATCACATATATACTACTTTATGATCTATGAAAAACAGAATTTTCTTTTTATTGCAATAACATTTTAGAGTGAAAATGAATGCAATAACCTTAATTCTAATGATCACACACATACATAAATATAATGGATCAAAATCAATATTTTAGAATAACTCACATATTTAAAAGAGACAAAAATATCACAAATATTAAAAAAAATGCAAGATTTTTTAAAAATTCCAATAGATATTTGGAGCAAAAGCAAACCAGCACTGGTTAACCAGAAGTACATGTGTAAGCAAAAAAACACACGCAGCACACACACAACATTTAAAGAATACAAAGTAAGCAAATTAAGTATATATCAATATCATATAAAATTATAAACAATCCTGTTGATAGTTGAAAAGAATTTAAAAAATACTTTAAAATACATAAATTTATGAAACTACCTTATCAATGGCAACTTAAACAAATAATATTTAAATATTTTTAATATATATCATAGATGATTCACATTACCATCTTTTAATAATTCATTGAATAAGTTAATAATCAGATAAATCTATATATATGAAAAGAAAAAATTAATTATTAATTAAAACAAAAAGGATCTTGGGGATAAAATGTTCAAAAACGTAATCTGAACAGCTATACAATAATATTTTAGTTATATTTCTAAATAGCAAATTAAGCCTAATATCATTATTATAATCAAATAGATTAGAGTTATAATCCTTTAAATGGAATTTCATTTATATATTCCTTTACTTCAAGCGTCATAATGCACAATATTTTTATCAGAGTTGAACATGTTAATGATCTGCAAAATGGTATTAGTTCCTCACCCATTAGATTGATCTCGTATTTCCTCGACTAGCTGAATAAAATTCAATTACAAAGTAATGCCATAATGAAATGCAATTAAATAAAGGTTATCAAACTCAAGAGCTAACAAAGGCCAAATAAGCAAAGTCTTTCAACTAAAATTATAGAAATTAAACTTATTTTGAAAAAAAAAAAAAAATGCACAGGGACAATGGGAAAATCAACATATTTTTCTTGACAATTAAGATTGCTATTGTGCCTACTTTGAAGGATGTCTTGTTTTTAGCAATTACATTCAGAAATGACCCAAGGCGAGTGTCTATAATTCCAAATCTAGCAACAAACTTAGTTTCTATCACAATTTACAGACAGTAATATACATACTTTCAAACACGAACTATTTCATATGACAATCATCAAACTTAGATGACAAATATTTGCTATTTCAAATGTTATTATACACCATTATGTTTGCAGAAACATATTTATTATATGCTGAATTGGAATATTCCTCCAAATTTAACACCCTTTATATAAATAAATGATACAAATTTATAAAACAAGTCTGTATAATGGAAGAGCTTTTATTACAACAAATTCAGCTTGTTAAATAGATCATAATTTGCCATACAGATCAAAATTCAGACAGACAAGATTTTAGGTATTCAGATCAAATAAGGGTAAGTTTGAATTTGCAAACAAGATTTTAAACACTGAATTCCAAACTAGAGGGACAAAATTTAATCTGACTTTTAAATAAATTTATTGAATAAAGAAATCATAATAGATGGAATGCAGATTAAAATCGAAATTTAAAAGTTTATTTACAGATCAATTATATGTTAAAACTATTAACATATAAATATTTCAAGACAATAAAATAATACTTAATGGTAAAAAAATGTTAGAATCGCTAAGATAATAATATAATACAGGATATTTGGAGGGAAATATTTATGCAATCATAATATGTTTCATGCAATTTCGATAATCAAAGCAAAATAAACTGAAACAATATCTTACCTTAGGAATCTCTCTCCCACTCCTTTTAAGTTCTTCTCTATACCATTGTGTAAAATGAATATATGCTGTAGTTGCTCTTTTAGGTGGCGGAATACCGTCTTTGTTTAATTTGTACTTCTTTTTTGATTTTCCACCACCAGTGTGATGATGGTGACCAACATGTCCAACATGATGCTGTCCAACAACACTATTGCCACTCCCACTCCCTGAAGATCCTAAAGACCCATAAGAGTAATGATAGGCAGCATTACTGTTACCTAAAGATGAACCTAGACCAGAAGCTGAATAACCTTGATTAACAGAGTTCACAGATAAATTAAGTGCAGCTGGTAATGAGGGCATCTGGGCCATAGCTGAATGTAACGAAGAACTGTTCGCAGCATTGACAGCAGCAGCATGCTGAGCCATAGCTTGCTGGTAATCATATTCTGTAGAAAGAGACATATTTTGATGTCGGAAAGGGAGGCCATCTGTAATATAAAGAGACACCTCAATTTAAGACTTAAATTACTACAATTACATAATATAATTAAGCAAATTGATCAAGGGACTGAGGAGAATGAAATATAAACAAATATTTTAAAATCTTTACTGATTAACTGTTCTTAAGAGTATACAGCTTACAAAAAATTCCTTTCCTTTTCTTTACGAGTAATTATTTAAGCCTGTTATCAAAATAGTAACATCTCTGAAAGATAAAAAAATATAATTCATTTCATAAATCTCTTTCATTTTCATAGCAAACATATCTTAGAGCTGGCAGGAAAGCACAAATTGCTTTTGTTACAAAATAATAATAATAAAAAGAGCTTTATTGTTGAAACTCAAATTATGACTTTTCCCGATTCTGAAATACTTCCTTAAACAAGTAAATGGAACAGGGATATCACAGCCCAAAATAAAAAGAAAAAAATATTTTTATTTTGAGGGAAATGTATCCTGGATCTAAAAAATTAACAAGAACAAATAGAAGACTGTTTTATATTATATATCTCTGATAGACATTCAAATCATCTTTACAGTAAAGACAATTAATAATTAATAAGTTATAGACAGGGATCCTGCACTTTAATTAATGAAACAATTAGCTTTCCAGAAAGTAAAGAATCATATCTGTAACTAAATAGTAAATTAGAAGACTGGAAAGGTGAAGGGGTAGTACTGTAATTTTTCACAAAAGACACAACTATTAGCTTAAAACATAACTCAAAGTTAGTATTCAGGTTTGTTACATAAATCTATAATATATACAAGAGAATTATTTGTGATTATGTAAAAAATTATTAGCACTCAAGTGTAAAAAAAAAAAAAAAAAAAAAAAAAGAGCAGCTACTTAACATTTTTTAAATATTAACATTTTTTAAATATAACATTCTGAAAATTAATTCCTGTTATAATCAAAAGTTTCAAAATTAAGTTTCATCTCCTCATTCATTTTACGAAATACAGTAGCTTTCAATAAAATACCAGAGAATAGAAATTAATTCTGACATGAACTCTTCATAAAATATTTAAACAAGCAAATCCTTGAATAATTTATTTTTAATCTTTCCAAATTTTCTAAATGCTTTAAAATAATGCATTAAAATTCATGGGGGAAAAAAACAACCTAATAATTGATACAAGTTAGAGAAAATATTTGAAGTTGAATTCAAGAAACAGAAAGAACAAAATTTTAAATTCAATTTATATAAGAACACAAAATAAATGACGATAGAAATAGGTTCCAATTATATTGATTTTATTTTTAAAAAGAAAGTGTTAAACTTATACTGTAATTTAAAAAACCAGAAATCCATTTTACTTATATAGTATTTAAATGAAAAAAATTCAATGAAATAATTTTAAAAAAAAAGAAGCATCTGTATATAATTGAAGAGAATATTACAGAATAAGAATTAAGAGAACTGTAATATCGATTGAGAAATTAATTTCTCTGAAGAGAACAAGAAATAAAAATTATATTCTAATGTAGGGTAATCATAAAATGAGAAGCCTTTTCAGAGCATTCTGCAGCAGTAACTAATTTTTTTTCTCCAAAACTTTGCATGCATATTGTTCAATGCCTTTACAATCAGTATATATAACTGCTTGTAATGTTGGGTAAGGTTAAAAAAAGGTGCCAGACTTTTTGATCTGTCATTATTGGATGCAAAATCCCAACTTTCTTTTTTGGTTATCCACTAATTGACAGTTTTTTTTTTTTTTAATGCTTAAACTGATTGATTTATCAGTGTAAGAATAAAATGGAACACGAATAAATAGTAAAGATCAATGAGCTGAGGTCCATAACTTTTATTTCATGCTGACAACATGGACCAAATTGAAGGTAATTGCAAACATTTTCTTTCAGCATTTATTTAGCATACAGAATTGAATTTTTTCTTCCCCTTCATGTAAACATACAACTATTTGTTTCACCTTTTTTCAATATTACTTTTTATTTTAATTATAGATACAAAAGATTCCATTGCAAGGAATGAAACTTCATATCTTTTATATTTACATCTAAAGTGTATTGCAAATAATATATTTTATTTCTTAAGCCCTCTGCCAATGTGTATGAGATTTTTACAAGTGCTTTTGTAAATTAATTAATTGCTACAATGATACCAAAGATATAATTATCACACAGTTCCAAAATTGTCTTAAAGAGGGTACTTTTCACTAAAAAATTTAAATTACATATTTAAAATCATTAAATCAAAAATAATTCTTAGAAGCTTTACTAATTTACTAACAGCTCTGATAAATATACATTAATGGTCCATACCCACTTTTTTTCAGAGACAAGGGGAAAACCATGGTAATGTTGTAGTTGCTTTTTCAGAATTCCAATGAAGATAGATTGGTCAATGTTTTAAGTTAAGAAAAACTTAAAGGGAAAGCAGGAAGAGTCTAAATAACTGTGTTGAGAAAGAAAGCAAATCCATAATTGCATTAACTAAAAAATTTGTCTATATCAATCATTGGGAAAACCTTCAACAATTGATAAAGCAAAATAGTGATTTTTGTTGAGTATTAAAATCTACTTTTAGTATAGTTTGAAATATTTTGAATATAAAGAGTATGGCATATAGAGAAATATTTACAATTACAAAAGAATTAAGAGGAAGTATCACATTACAAAATAGGAATGTTATGCATAGTAGGCAGCATAATAAACAGTTCATCGATTTCTAATGATACGAATCTATAACTGGGGCATAAAGGACAATACATCACAATGCAATTCATTCCTTCAAACATTTTATGCTGCTTTTTGGGAAAAAAACATGTTTTTCAGCATTCTGACAGCTATGCACATAGCTATAAAAGCACCATCTATAGAACATTTGTGAGTACTTAAAAAAATAAAAATGTGTAGAAATGAACAACCACTTTGAAAACACTGATACAAATGTTTAGCAATCTGAAGTGGCTAACTATGTTATGATTGCCCTATATACTTTCTAATCGATTTAACAATTTAGTTAACTTTTGATATCAAAAAGAATAAAATATTGTACCAGTTCAAAAAAATAAACTGCCAGATATTTGGAAAAAAGTTTTAAAAACCTTTGAAACTAACTGAAGCAAGTTAATATATGTACAAAGAAGAGAAAAAAAAATGGTGGCTTCTTAAGATATCAAGAAACAATTACCATAACTTAATAAAAATGATCCAATAAGAAAAAAAAAGAGGAACTAAATGAAAAATTTCATTCACAATTTATTAAAAAAAATCAAATTTTTACTACAATTGACTTTATTTTTAATTATATATATTAAAAAAATGAATTTTAAAGTTGACCACATTAAATTTTAAAAACCCTAATAAAGTCTAAGATTTTACAATACATGCATTTATTATGAAATCTCTTTGAAAGTTCATGTCCATACATAAGATACATTCTGCGAACCAATTTTTTTCTAAACTGTGATCCCCCTCATATAAGATTTCAAGAATACTTTTTTTTTAAATCAAAGACCTTTGTTTTGATGTTATTCAGAATTAGCCAATACAAACAAGTGCATCTTGGTTTAATTGAAAACTAGAATAAACTTTTATTAACAATAATATCAAAAGCTAATATAATAATTAGCAATAAGTTTATAATTAGAACTGCAGTATTTTCGCATATATTGGTTAAGAGTGCAAATCCCCCCCCCATACAAATTTTTTCATTTTTCCAATCTTGATGGATTTTTACTATACATATATATAGCTTTATTCGCATTAAAAAACTAATTTATACAGCATAAAAATCCAAAATCCTCAAGAAAGTTACTCCACTAAAAGGTATTTTCTGTAAACAAAAATTTCAAGTAAAGTATTTTTTTTAAATATATATATAACCCATGTTTAAATCTGCAATATTTGAATTTTTTAAAAAATGCAACAATCAAAAGAATTTTTACCACAAAAGAAAAATTTGAAGCTTAACTTTGACAATTTAAAAAAGTTTAAATACAATGAAAAAATAAGTAATTACAATGTAAAGTTGCCCAAGTTAATTCAAACAGAATTATCTTGGAATCAAAAGTTTGAAAACTACAACAAACTCTGTGAATTTCAGTTGTAAATTAGGTGAAAATAAGTAATTTTATTTCACTCCTTTAAACAAACCTAGATTTTTGGCAAAACTAAAAAACTTATTTTAGGATTTTAGGTATGTCAATTAATTCCAAATAAAATCAAAACAAAGATCTAAATTTAGTATAATAGTAAAAGTAGAAAACTATGATTTCAAAAGCTTACAAATATCAAGTAATTTTTTTTTTCTGAACAATTAAGAAAATGTAGATATAGCATAAAAAATATTCTTTAAAAATTTATAATAAAAAAAAATAACCACACACACTGACCTCTCATGGACTGATTCTGAAACTCTGACTGATTATAGTAGGCCATCTTATCAATTACCAATCTCTAAAATGGAACGTTGCTGAATCATAATAAATACAAATAAGAATTGTGTCATTAAAATTACACTGATGAAAATATGTAATAACTAATTAAATTTATTTAAATAAAAAGTAGAAAAGTTAGTAGTGTTAATAAACTGAAAGTTACAGTAAAATAAAATAGAAACTTTAAGAGAAGAATTGAAAAAAATAATAATAAAACAAGCTTTTCCTTTAAAAATCAAGTCTTTACCTCAGCACAGTTATCAAAATAAGATATCTAAAAATTAATCTATTTAATAATTCAATTATTTTATTTGTAAGAATATTAATGCTTTCTACTATTTTCATTTGGATTATGACTATTTTCATTTGGCAAAATACGACTAAGAGTCAGACAGAGACCAATATGTACACTGTTTTCAAGTGTAGATATTTATCAATTATAAATCAATATTTAGACATTTCTATCAAGTGTCCAAGTATATTTAAAAAAATTTTAGATATTAGAAACATATTCTTAATCTCTTGAAATATACATATTGATAAAAACTTGCATAATATGTAACCTTTAATCACAGTAATTAAATATCTTTTGGATTATTATGCATTAAATATATGTATAAAATTCAATAAAGCTGTACAAAGTCCATGCAAAAAAAAAAAGAATGCGACTGAAATTACTTTTTTTAATCAAAAATAATAATAAGCAACAAAATGACTTAACTGCTTAAAAGAAAATGCTTTACTATAATAAATAAAAAATTTGAAGGATATTGAACAAAATTAGGATAAAGCTATTTCCTTGTGGATGCAATTTAGATGGGTATCCAACTATTTTAGCTCTGAATTTAACTGTTTTTATTTCTAAAACTAGATAAAAAGATCCATCAGAATACAATTTTTTAAAATTAAAACCAAACACGACAAACATCACAGTTTAGCAAGTTTCATAATTTTTTTAAAAAAACTTGCCAATGAAAACTGATAAAAAGCATTTTCCAGTCAGTATATATTCAAATAGGCAAATTTATAAAATGTTAGTAATACTGCATTCTTTATACCATACTGCACTATTACTTAGAGATACTTGAAAACTGATAATTTCAAAACAATATGAATGGAAAGCAACATTTAAAGCAAGGTAGATGTAAAGTAATTAAATTTTTTCCAAAAGTATTTCAAATTTTTGTTAATTAATGCCATAGTTAAAAAAAAAGTTTTAACCAAAAAATATTCTATTACTCCTCCCCAAATCAGAAATAAATGTGAAGGGAATTATTAGTCTATATTTATAAAAGGTAATTTTTGTATATATGTGTACATGCATGTAGAGCTATGACACATTCATCGAGCTTATATAAACATAAAATTTTAACAGTGATTCAATGAGCCTTGAAGCACAAATTGTAAAGTTTTAATGTAAAAATTTTTTCACATAACATTTTGTGTTGTTTTAGATGACTTTTTGTACATATTAACAAGTAGCAATGTTTCTAATAATTATAGAACCAAATGCACCATCAGAATAGTTCAAATGTGTACCAATTAAGAGACCGATTCTAGAAAATTGGTTTTGCACTGTGATGCAATTTAACTGAATTTTGCAGAAATTTTTTAAAATTAGTCATTTTTTCTTAAACATTTTAAGAAGTGAAATTAAATTTCTGGCATCTAATTTTGTTATCCTTTTCTTTTTTTTTTTTTTTTTCATCACCTGAATAACTTTTTTCCTATTTAAAAGAAAAATCAAAATACCCCTCTTTTTTTAATTTTTAATTATTTTTCTGATGAGTTCATGTATATATAGTTTAAAGCTCAGTGACAGAAATGCAGATCCATGGGAGTTTGGTAAAGAATCAAATTGGAAGAAAAAATGAATAAAAATTATTTACTACTATTAATAAGTTGACATTAATTAAAATCTCTTATTTCATCGTCTTCTTTATTTTGGAGCATTTTCATTTTAAATTATTTGTTTCAATTTTTATAAGAAAAATAAAAAATATATTAACAATATATCATATTAATAATATGTATGTAACAGTATGCATATTATTGTTAATATATATGCATATATTAACAATAACATGTTAATAAAAATATATTAACATGTTATTGCAGTCGATTTCATTGACATTCATCATGTGTTGAACACGATGTGCAGGTTCTGGTTATTAACGATCAATATAACAAACTTTTATTTAAAATTGTGTTATTCAACAAAATTTTATTACTATACTTCCTATTTCAGAAGAATCAGAAAGAAGATACTGACAAAGCATACAACAGCCAAAAAATCATTTCATAAACCATACAAGAATATTGTAGCTTAAGAATAGCCGATATTAATAATAATTAATCTATATTATTTGTCACCCAGTTTTATTGAAATCAAGCTGTCAGAAACTAAAATTAGTTTAATTTCAGTCAAACATAATGTCCTCTCCATTCCAACAAATCATCAGCATTTAATTTATACCAGAGAGAAAATGGAACAGCACTGAAACTATAAGAATCTCTTGGCATACATTTTTATTTTTTAGAGGTGAAGTATGTGAATCATATTTTAAACATTTAAAGTATTTAATGCTCTTAAAGCTTCCATAAAAAAATTTTCTAAACACACTTTCTTTGGGTGTACAGACAAATTTCACCTTAAAAAATAAACACTTTTAGAAAGGAAAAAAATAAGAGGCAATTTTAAAGCAGCATAGTTTAGCACAGGACTTTGAATTCAATAGAATAAAATAAACTGGATACTAACGAAGAAAATGACCAATTTTATACAAACATAAGCAGCAATTTATACCAGCAATTATCAAATATTTTACACCAACACTGAAATTAAGTCATTTAAAAAAATGTTTTATGTAAATTTCATCTGAAAACTTTTATTAAAAGGCTTTCATAAAATATATTATTTAATAACACCACAGTTGATAGTAAAAATGGAAAAAAAAAAAAAGAAAGAAAGTTTATTGCTTTTTTATCAACATTCCAATTTTTCAAAAAAAATTATGTTAATTTAATTAAATTATTAATAACAGGTTATTTTCATATTTTCTTTAGATTTTTTTCTGAACTCTTTTAATGCAATCGGTTTTCTCAAAAATAACTTTTCCCAACTCATTAGATTTCTTTGATAGAAGAGAAAAGTTCCTAGCTTGCTGAACAAGTGCATTAACTTTTTATTCCATTTCAGCAATTCCCTTTTCTATTCCTTTCCGTCAATAAATATCAGATACATAAAAAGCTAAAAGTGGGTTGTTACTCCGATACCTTTGGAAAAAAATGGCTTAATGTGTTCTGTACCAGCTGAAAATAATTCTCCAATATTCCATGAGAATAATAATATCACCCCTCAATCCAGCATAAAAAGTAGGAACTCTCAGCAAGGCTGTAAAAACCAAGAGTACACAGATTTTGATTTTTAGAGACCCAAATAATTTTTTAAAAAGTATGATTGGAAATTTCTGTAACAGTGCTACAATTAGAGAAACTACTTACCAAATTTTATTTATCTAAGTTGTTGCATTTTTCTGTTACAGCGTTTATATGTATGTGAACATAAAGAACAACAGATGGTCAATTTATTGACAGATTTGGTTCAAAATTTTAATACGAATATATACTTTTGATGCTAAAATTATGCATCACATTTTATCGATATAGTGCTGTGAAGCTATTGTGTTCATCTGTACTCAAATAAACAGACAAAAAAAATCACCGAAATAAATTTGTTCAAAATTTGATAAAAATCTGAAAATTTGTTGTTAAGAAATTCCAAAGATTTGTGTGTTATCATGTTCACACATACAGGCATAATTCCAAAACTGTTTTATTTGGAGGTTTAAATCTGGAAGATTGAGAAAAATCTAAAGTTCAAATTTTTTTGGCATTAGCTTATTTTCCATATTTTTTGGCAGGAGTAACAAATGAGCTATAAGTAACTTTAGAGCATTATAAACATTCTACTTTTATCTTGGAAAGATTGAATCATTCATTATAATCACTTTTGGAAGTCTACAACTAATGAAATACACATTTTTTTTGGGATATAATTAAAATGCTCTAAACTTTTGTGCAAAAATTAATTGAAAGACAAGTATTTAAATATTTTACTAATAATACCAAAATATAACTAACAATGCTCTAAAAATAAGTAATCATGAATCGAAAAATACTGATTAACTGTTGAAAAACAACATTACTGGTGTTATACGAATATTTAATATTATAAGAAGAAAGGATTTTTCTCTCTGTCTAAATAAGCAAAAAGAGGAAATAGAAGAATCGATTAAATGAAAAAGATGTATTTTCTACTTTTATCAGTATTTCCCTAAATTGAGTTAAAATCTTTTCCACTGAATTCTGGATTAGTTGAAATTTGTTAAACATTGAGAAATCTGATATTCTTCAGAAATTACAGTCCATTATCAGGAGTTCTACTGCAATGAAATGGGATTGTTTTCCCCCCATCAGAAGAGAAATATAAGCTCATGGATAAAAAAAATTAGCACCTTTAAACACCTGATATAGGGACTACCAAAAAGAAGCAGATTTTAAGGATTTTTAAAGAAACTATGCATACTTTGTTAGTTTCATATAGTATGATGGGGGGGGGCATCTTTCATAATTTGAAATGTAAAAATTTAATAATTGATTATTTCAGGCATATAGCATACTGACTCAAACATCGAATAATAAAACACCAGGTATATGATTAAAAATTAGAATCTAGGAATAAAATTTTTATTATTTTAGAGCAAGACTTTGAATTCACATCGACCTGTAATGAATTGACTGCAATTGATTGACTTCTAATTAATGAAAATCAATTTAATAATTACTTGTCAATATTCCAAACAGTTTCCTAAATTCAATATTTTATACAATTTTTATTCTATAAAATTAATTTTAAACAAATGGCATGTTTTATGTAAATTGGCAAGAGTTACATCTAAATAATAAAATGTTGATAAAAAAATCCTATCCACTGACACTTACTTCATCAATTTAATCATGCATCATTTGACAACAGAATTAATACACAGGATAATAAGCCTAAACTAACAGATTAAAAAGTTGTACCTTTCTTTAATAGATAAAGATTCTCAACCACACTGACATGCCAATTAAAATTCATTGAAACTGTATCTGTGGTAATGTCCTTGAAAGAACAGTTAAAAAGAATAAAATCCTATACAAGGGAGACCAAATAGGAAGAAACAAATATGTTAAAAGATAGATTGAAAATGCCTAAGTATGTTTCAATTAACAAATTGTGTATAAAAATTATATTGCTTTCTGCTAAGGAATAAAATAAGCTTCTGAAGATTTAAAAATGCAGCAATACCTCGGAAATATACAATAGACGAGAACAATAAAAAGTATGCATGTGGAATTCATGCAAGTCTGGCTCTATTTGCATATAAATATAAGCAAATTTTAATTAATAAAGAGTTACAAAAATAACCATTTACAAAAAAGTATATATTTCTCATAATTAGAACATATTCTCCATAACAGACTACATCAAAATTTTTAACCTTGTTTACAATTCATATTTCCTATCACGTTTGCAACTACCATTAACTTTCCTGATGGATCTGGACAAGTAGAGTCTGTTAAGAATTCAGTTAACCACATGGTCTTCCTGGATGGAGCTAGCTGCCTATCATGTAAATATCACATGGTCTCCCTGTTGATGTTAGTATATTTTTTATTCCAGTAAAAGCGAACTTGACTCCTATGCTATTTGTATAAATAATGTCAACAGCCGGAAGAATTGATATTTGTCTTTTCATGGAGTTTTTATCTACTTCATCATTAGCGATGGATGTGTTAATTGAAGCCCCAATTTCATTTAGAAAGAAATATGCACTTTAACAAAATATCTTACATAAATCAAAATTATACAGATCAGATTGTTGGCTTTATGCCACAATTAATCGAAACAGTATACAAAAATATAAGGTAAGAACTCATGAAGTTTGGACCATGTTTTATAAAAATGCTTTTAAAAATATTAGTGGAACTAAGATTAGTGACACACTGAAATTATTAGAAAAGTTCTGCATCTTGATAAAATTCTTTCAGACATTTTTATTATTAATTATTTAATCTCTTTTAAATTGAACTCTAAAATTATGCGAGATGCATTTAAAACAATGTTTCAATAATCTATTGAATCATTTAAAATTTCTATTTAAAAATTTGAAACAGATTTTGGGTAATTAAGAAAGTTTAACATTACCAACAATATTGAAAATGCTTTTAGTACCATTTATGAAATCCTGTTACGAATAATATTTCTTAACTTAAAACGATACGTAAGTCACACTGCAAGTAATTTTTTTTTATTGTAAGAAATTTACATATAAAAAATTAACTTCTATAATATACTAACAGTTAAGTATTTCAACATTTAGAATTCAAACACAAACTTTTCTCTTGGCTAGCAATCATTTGAATACCTAAGCAACATATGTGTTAACCCCGCAATGTTTTTTTTTTTTTTTTTTTTTTAATAGCAATGGGGCATTTAGTGATATCAGATGAAAAAAATGTGAAGAAAGACCCAGTGAGAATCTGCCAATTTGAAAAGAAATGCTGATCATCAAGCTGCTACTTTGGCATCAAAACATGAAATATTGAACCAATATTTAAATATTGGAAATATGAGCAAAGAATGTTCTTATAGTGAAGTTTTGAAATAGAGGTAGACTGGCCAGCAAATGTATGTTGTCATCCTGAAAACGTTAAGCTTTAATGTTGAACAAATGACTAGAGCAGTTTAAAAAATTTTAATTAGAATTGACAAACATTAGGTACAGTATCAGACTATATCAGGGTTGGCAAGTAAACGCAAACAGAATTTATATTGTGTAATTTTAAAAGCATAATTTATATTGATATTATAACCTGACTTTTACATTAGTTATTTCCTAAGTATCTTCCCCTTAGTTGTCTTTGGTATTTTCCACATAATCTGTTCATCATGTCGCACTAATCACAAAAACAGATATTTATTTTAGTTGCATTTTTAATTATATATCTAAAGAAATCAATCGTTGAGAATCACTTTTCTAGCTTGGTTCCAGATTTTGATGCTTGAAATTCCTTGAACTTGATAAGAATTTATACCAAAAATCAAACTCTTGTGGTATTTTTTTTATAATTTCATAACTGAATTGGGTCATTATATTTCTACTCAATGATTCAAAAGGAAGAAATATTAAAATTTGAAAGTCAGAAGAAATCTTAGACTATAAGCATGGATTTTTGAATAATTCTCTGAATGACTATCTGAAAAACAGAAATATTTTAGTCTCGGCCTGTTGATTTTATCTTCTATAATTTAGTATCCTTGATTTTAATCTACATAAGTATGTGAGAAAGGTTTAAGAGATCAGAGAAATTGCTGAACTTATGTTCCTAAAGTGAATATCAGAGAGCTCAAATTTTACACTCATGCATTACTACCAAACATTTTGACAAACCAGTATCCAGTTGCAGAGGCTATTAAAAGCAATTATAATATCATTCTCAGCAGCAGGAGTCTTTTTAGTACATCATACACACCTGTGCTAAAAGTAAGTCACTTAGTGAAATACAGACATCTCTGTAACAAGGTAATAGAAAATTAAATTTATAAGTTGCAACAGACTGTAGAGAATTTGTAGGAAATGACAATGAAATATATATATATATTGCAAAATAAAAAAAAAATATAATGATTTTTATTCAAATGAGGACAATATATTCTTTTGAGAAATAATGCCATAGTTCCAACATTACTACTGGAAAGTTTATTTATATTTTTACCATCAAGATAAGACAATGATAAATTTAAATATACTAATATCACATTCTTGAAAAAATTTTATAAGGGGGGGGGATTATAATAAGGGGGGGGGGGGGAACCTTCTTTACATTAAATTAATAAAAACTCTTAAAAATCATAACTTCTTTTAAATTTTCAAAGTATGCAATTGTAATCATTTAAGATATAAAAACTAATGTATAATCAACAATTAAAATTTTGCACCGATTAAAATATAAACCAAAAATGATTTCACAAAAACCAGATAATAAACATCAATTCAACTTTCTTAAAATCTAAACTTCTATAAGTTGTAATTTTAATATATTCTGCAAAATGGAAAATATTTTAATTAATAACCATGTGCATAATAAATTTCCAAATGATTAATTAAACTACCAATTACTTCTGAATCAGAAAAATGGATCATATTTTTAACATTCCCAAGGCATAATAATATTGCTCAATAAGAACAAATAATATGGTTATATTCCACCCTTGATCAATGGATGGAAATTCCTCAGTCATAATGACCTTCCCTCAAATCTCGAGTAAAAGTTCTATCAGCTAATGTTTAAATGATATTACATTAAAAATTCTATTAAATAAATAAATATAAGTTTTATATTTAATATCTATCTATAGGTAGAATGTTTTAAAATATTATTATTATAAAATACGAATTAGAAATTAGTACAATTCTCTAGTCAAAAGGGGGAGGCTCAAAACGTAACACAGGAAAGCTCAAAGATGATTTGGAAAATATAGAATGAAAGATTATTTATTGAAATATTGCACCAAACAATCAAATTTATTCTACTGCAGAAGTAGTGCACTTAACTTTTTTAAGTAATAGAACACCTTTACAACATTTTTTTTTTTTTCATTTCTCTCATGCAACATGATACAGGGCTAATTTGATAATTTCATGCAAAATTAAGCATGCATTAATTTATAATTTTGTATATTTCCTAAAAATGTATACATAATAGCAGCATTTAAAGTTAACTCAAAAATGATAACAAGAGAAATTAAATGCACCAAGATGTTAAATTCTGTATCCTAAATTATAAAATAGGTCATAAATAGGTAAAAAGATCTTAATAAAATGAATAGTTTTTTTCTACTGTAATATATTGTATTTTTATAACTTCATTGTATTGCCTCAAAAAGATATGAATATAAAACCAGCTACACAAAAATCTAATTATTTTGAAGTTTTCAATATATATATATATATATATATATATATCAGTTATTTGTTAGTGGCCAAATTTAAAGAAAATTATTAAAACCTATGCCTCTAAAAGGTAAAAACAATCATGCCATGAAAAGCGCTAACGTATAATGAATAGAAAAAAAAAGTTTTCAGCATTAATCAAATTAAAATAACTTAATATTTAATATAAATAATTCTTTAAAAGAAATAAAACCTCAAAAATCAAAGAACCTATCATTTCTAATTATATAAAAATTTAACAGTTTAAATGCTAAAGAAAATGAAGAATTTTTATACATTCTGTTAAGGAATGAATAATGAATTCTACATATTATTTGATAAATTCATTCTCAAAATATCAAGTTATCACGTCAAAAATATTTTTTTCATAAAGAAAAAAAAATTTAAAATTTTATAAAATCTAATGTTAAATTTCTGATGAAAATGTCTATTACAGGTTTTAAATTGTTAAGATAGATTCATTTCAATAAGCAATTAGGGAGAATAGAACAGAATATAGGTTAAGATATAATGAAAGAAGATAAAAAAAACATGAAGATATTAGAAGAAAATTTGAAAAGAAAAAGAATTACAATTATTAAATGAAGACAAATTTGAGGAAATAAATACACATCAAAAGAAAAATTAAATAAAACAAATATTTATAATAAAATAAATAATAAAAATATTTCAAAATGTTTTTATAAAAAAACATTTAAACAATCATTTTTTCATTAGAACGAAGGATAATGAAAAATTCAGCTTATTAAAATGCCATTAAGTCGAAAAACAACCAATTTAAGAAAATGAATTAATAATCGCATTTATTTTTACAGCAATCCAATTGTAAAATGGCACTGCAATCATAAAAATGCTCCGAAATAAATGAGAAAAGAAAAAAAATCTGACCTTTATTGGAAAACATGCTCCTCGTTCACTCTTTTTAATTGTTTACAGTTCACTTTATCTGTCAACAAATCAGTTTCGGTTACTTGGTCATCGAAAATATGTATCGAAATCTTTCAAAAGATGGTTAAACTGCCATTGTATTAGACGTTTGAAAGCTTACTTTAAATAATCGATACCGATCAAAATGCGTATCTTCTGAGCATTTAAAAAAATAAAAAAGGCTTAATGATGATAAATTTATAAACAAAGAAAAACTGAATTGAAATGCGCGTTCATGAGAATGTTTTATTACGAGTTTTAAGTAAGAGAGAACCGACGAAAAAAATGTGTTCCAACCTTAGAAAAATTAAAAAATTGCCAATCGATTAGTTTGGGGACTAATTCCCCCCACCCATTACATCCCCGTGTAGCTTTTGTTCAGAATCCATAAACTCGATGCAGCAGAAACGCGGGAACCGTTAGGGGTTGGAAACTAATGTACACATTTCGAATGTCAACGCAAGAACATGTGTTTGATGCAACAAACAAAGTTCACGTAGTTAACTAATAGCTGTTAACTACTTATATTAATACAAGAACAACTTATACAAGCCGATTAGTTTTTCATGCAAATGTGCGCAGCAGCTTACAGCCACCAAGCCATAACTCATACAAAATGGCGGGAAAGGTTAGTGCCTTTAAATTTTAGATATTCTTCTACAAAATTGAATTTAACAGAATTAAAAAAAATAGAGTTCGATTTTAATTTTCAACTAATAAACCAAAACATCATATTAGTAATACCAGACAATAAGTTTACTTACCCATAACTTGTATTAAGTATTCAAAATTATGATTTTAATTTTACACCAATGAGTCCCACATACGACAAAGCGACGCTGTACTACATCTACAGGGTTAGAAAATACTCTCAAACGCAAACATTATCATTTGACATATTATTTACGTTAAAAAAAAACTCTCGTCTTTTTTACGGTTAAGAATAGATGGAAATTGTCCAAAGGACTGCATTTTTGGTTTTGTTATCAATACTTCTTGTTTTTTTTAAAGTAAAAGGCTGGCATTTTTTACAAATAACTATTTAATCATTGGAAATAAGATCGTAGTCATTTTTCTTACAAATTAGAAATGAGTAAATGGATAGTAATCTAAGAAATAACTCAAAAATCTTGAAATTTCCTGTAAAAATCAAAAGCACATTAAATTATTAAATGATATTGCAGAAAGTTTTTTTTTTTCTGATAAAATGTAATTACATAAATGTTTATTTTCTGAGAGAAATTAGAATCTTAATAGCAAAAATATTCCAAATAAAATATGTTTTTTTTTTATTGTTAACAGTTATTTTTATGACAAATACGATCTGCGCTTATTTTTCATAATGATAAAAAAATTAAAATCAAAATAATCATAATTAAAAAAAATTGAAAGTTTCCTGAAAAGAAAAGGCTACAAAAGAAATATATGTATATCACAACGGAAATAGTATGAAATTTTGCAACCTGAAATAAATATAAAACACCATTTATTTAAATAAGTTTAAAACAATTCTGTGTATAATTTTGAAAAAAAAAAAGATTTATTTCAAAAATGCCAATGTAAAAAGTAGTTTTCAAGTTACGTGAAAATAATATAAACTAGTAAATGAAAATAGAATAGATAAATATAAATTACTAATAAATCATAATGAACATCAAATAATTATAGAAAAAATGCAATTATACAACAAGTTTTGAAATGTATTCAGTAATTTTTTTCATAAATTTGAGATGATTGCAAAAACTTTTTTTTATTTTTCCCTGTAGAAAGCTTTCATTATAGTAAATTTGATTCCTAGGTTTTAAAACGCTATAAATTTTCAAATTCGGTGATTAAGTTTCAAAAATTCTTATAATCGAAAAGAATAAGCTTTATGAAAAAATGTATTACGAAACCAAAACGTACATAAACCTTTCAGGGGCCAGGAAGGAGGGGCTTGTTAGAACAGTAAACCAATGAATGAGATGATGAAGAAGAAATGCAGAGGGCACGACTGAACTGCAACCGTTTTCGGAGACCAAGTTTATATTCGATTTTAGCCTTTCTAGCTTTCGAAAAACTAAAAGTTTAAAAGAGTGATTAAGAAGTAATTTTTCACTAGCTTGTTCAGAATATTTAACACTTGAGTTGAAATTAAATTTTAAAATATTATGCAAATTTTTCCCTTTGTATTAAATAATTCATCTTCAAAAAAATCATAAATAAAATTAATCAAAATATTACTAATTATATCTTAATTGATTCTTTTCAATAGAATTAGAAAACGACTTTTATTTATCGATTCATCATAAATTAAAATGAAAATCAATATCTGTACTGATTCTGCTTTCAGCTGCATGGAAATGCTACTATTTCTGCATGTTACATATTTCTTTACCTACAGTGTAGTACAGTTATTAGATTTGAAAGACATATTTATTTCTTAATATTTTCAGAAATATTACTTACTATTATAATGTATTATGAAAAATATTATTTTTTATAAGCTGTTTCTAGAAATTATTTATTTATATATTTTTTTCAAAAAAATGTTTTTTTTTTTTTTTTTTTCCTAATTTTGAAGAAAATTTATTAAAAGAAATCGTTTGCAGCACCATTTATTAAGGGAAGAAAAATTTTATAGATTCTTATTTCGAAAATATATTTATAAATGTGCACACTTCGCATATTTTTTTCTTATATATTTTTCGTAATGAAAATATTCGAAAATTTACAGTCGAAGCATTATTAAAAGAAGAGAGAAATAAAATTCACTTTTTTGTCTGAGCAGTTAATTCCTTTTTTAAAAAACATTTAATATAATTTTACTTAAATCGGAACTTTTTTTAATAAAATTAATAATCTATGCTTAAACTATAAAAAAGTATTAGCATTTATCACAGTTCAGATTCAGAATAATAGTTCTCATCCAAGTAGGTACGGTCTTTTTTGGACAGAGTGAAGCAATGAATGGCATTGAACAAGTATATAGAAAAATGGAAGGAAAAATTTATTGGAACTAGTGCAATTAAAAAAGGCATATTTTCTTTTTGAAGTTTAAATGACATTTTTAAAAATAAATAAACAGAATACTTTGAAATTATTCAAAAAAATCTAAAATTTACTAAAAAAAGCAGAAGAATGAAAAAAAAAAAGCATTGGAAAAGGGGCATTGCTTTTAAAATCAATACGGAAGAATCGATTTATATGTAATACTTAAAAAATGAAAACTGCTGATTTTATGGAGAAAATGATTCTCATTTAGGATCAAATTTAAGTATCATTATAAAATATCTTTAAAAATCTTGAATACAATCATCCTTTTTTCTCAGAGTTTCTTTAGAGGATGGCATTTTTTTTGGATCATAATTTACGATATCGTTAAGAATAGCAATTTTATTCGTGTTATTATTTTTTGTGCAAAGTAAATGAATATTTAGATTTTTAATAATTTAAATGTGATTAAAATCATTCAAAAGTTATCGAACTATGTTCTGAATCATAATTTAAATAACTAAAAGTTCTCAAAAATATTTCTGTCGTTATAATTGTAATAAAATTTTTCAAAGGGCATTGTTTCAATATTTTATAATTTTCTTTCTCGTTTGTCCCAAATTTAAACCATTTTAAAATATTGATTAGTGTCTGAAAAATTTATCATCTAATTAGCTTATTTTAAATTAATTTCTCTGCAAATAAATACTCATTAGTCCTTTTTTTCAGATTTTATTAAATTGAAGTTAAAATTATGAAAAGAGAGCTACTGAATAAATAAAAAATACATCATAAAATGTAAATAAATTTTAAAGAGAAAATCAAATTAATTACTTTACATTTGATTTTTTTTTTTAATTTCATCTCTAATTCTGTTAGATATCAGGCTTTTTCTTAAAAAAAATAATTTTAAAAGATTTAAATCATTTTAATTTGAGAGCTTTCAAATTAGATTTATATTAAGTGAATAGACAGCTTTTAAATATTATAGCTCTATATAACAAAACGAACGTTTAGATGAAGGAAATATTATTATACTTCCTATAATTAAAAAAAATAATGAAAAATTCAAATCATTTAACTTCTTTTGGAAATTTATGAATTGCAGTATTACAGTGATAAATGAAAGTGAAAAATATTCTTTGATTTTTATTTGACTGCTCCACTTGAATAAGAAAATCATTATCTTAACTGCAAATTGCTCTGCCTTTATAAGAAAAAAAGAATAATACTTTTTAAAATAGCAAAAAGTAATATGGAAGTTTAATTCCTTTTTTGAATTCATTCTTTCAACAATTTTTATTCACGGCGATAATCACATCATTTCATGACATTACTATGAAACGGTTACAATTTTTAAATTTTGACTCTTCAGTTGAGAAAAACTAAAGAAATTAAAAATCTATAGTTATGCTTGCTCAGTTATATAATGGAAAAAGTAATTTCTGTTGAAATATCTTTGGGATTTTTTTAGATGTAAAAGTACATCTACTATTGATGAGAACTTCGAATTTTAAACAAGCTTCAGTTACTGATTTTAAAAGTCCTTATTTCAGTAAAAAAAAGAGCGGAGAAAGATATATACTGAAAAGTCAATTAAAAAAATTATTTAGTTTTATAAAATAATTAATAATTTCGACATTTGAAATTTTTTTATTTCAATGTCTAGAATGAAAAAATATAAAATAAATAGATAGATTCTGAAAATTTTAATTTATTTATTCTGACATTCATGTAGTGATTATGGAAAAGAAATGTTAAAAAATAAAAATCTCAAAACTAATCATAAAAAATAGTGTTCTAGTTAAGATCCATTTCTTATTTCTTTGAATAAGTTAATGTAAATTAAATTAATCTGGAATACAATTTGAATAAGCTTAAAAAGTCATTATATCAGAGTGTATTATACCAGTGTCATTATACCAGCTTTTTAAAATTATTCATTATTCAAGCTTTAAAAAAATTAAAGAATAAATGTATTTGCGGTACAAAAAAAAAAAAAAAAAAAAACCTGATTAAATTCTTATTTTGAAAGGAAAAGTAAAAAATATTATTACTTTTAAATGTGTCCTAAAGCTTACGCACGGAGTGAAGTCAATTCATACTAAGTGGTATTTATCAAATGAGCCGTACGATTTATTATTGAAATATTTTATACATTTTATATAAGGAAAAAAGTAGCAACACATGTGACATAAGTAATAAATTATGCAGTGATGTTACATGACTTGCCTATTTACTTTTGTTATGTAACTAGGCTCATATAAATTTAGTCAATAGCAAATAATTTTTTTAAAAAAAAGCTTTTTTTTTTCTTTTATTCATTTAATATTAAGTGGAATTATTGCAATATATATGTTAAATACAATATATATTACTTCGATACAAAAAAGAATGAGATAGAATTTTTTAAGCACAATTAGTAAACCGAATAGATTCATCACTAAAGTCCGCAAATCTAAAGTTCAAAGCATAATAAGGAATAGAAAAACGTTCCGTGATGCGGAAAATATTCCTTGTGACAAAGGGAGGGAAGAAAAACTTCTAAAAGTGGGGGAGAAGAAACAAGAAAGAAAAACAAAGAAAAGAGTTCTATTTTCGTGAATAAAGAGAAGTTGTTTTAACTAAGAAGCAGAATATTATTTCTAGATTTTAATCGAAAACTATTATGCGTTTAGAATATCATTTAAATCTGGCGAACAAAAATCATAGACAAAACATTTATTCGGTGTGCTGAAATCGTCTGCATTTTTTAATTACCAAAAAGACGAGAAGAACCAGTTCTGTTCCCGAGATTCAACGTATTTGCAATGTAGTTGATTTTTTGAGGGTTTTGTTTTTTGTTGTTGTTATTTTATATCAGTGCTTGGCAGATGTATTCAATTTCTATTGTTGAATTAAATATTGAATTTTCTAGCTTCAACTGTTCCATCAGAACTCTGTTAAGTATCGTATTAGAATTCATATAAAATTATTCAATCACTCTTGAATTATCTGTTACATTTCAATAAAACAGGAAAAGTTTATAATTAATACTTGATTTTGATTAAATGTCTTTCAATAATATATAAAATTAATTTTTGTAAAGTGAATTTCTAACGATGACAAAACATTTTATTTAAAAAGAACTTAGCAGCAATGAGCCGTTTATCACATATTTTATAAAATAAAAAATACATGGATTAAATTATCTTGAGTTAAACTACGTTAACTTTTTGTAATTTATGCAGTCAGTGTTTGTTGTAAAAATCGTTTATAAAATTCTAATGAGGTTATTCTTAAGATATTGTTTCATTAACTTATCTTTGCATAAAGTTGTCTACAAAAGTATATTAATAACGAATAATATCCCCAAAATCTTGAAAATGGGATGGAATTTTAATAGCAAATATGGATATCTAAAAATAAATTCTGTTTTATTTATTTAAATTGCTACATAAAATTGAACGTTTGTAATTTGGTGAAGTAAGCGAAATATTACTTTCTGATTTAAACTCTCATGACTGAATAAAAATGCCCTTATTTGAAATATATTTTTAAATATATTAATAATTTCAACAACAAATTTTAGTAAAAGGAAATCATCATGTTTGCCTTTGAAAAATGTTAACCTTTCTGTTAATTTATTTAAATAATATTTCAGAAATTCATATGAACTAAATTCTTAAAATAGTGTAACTTCGGTTTGATATGCTTCACTTTAAAGAAGAAAAAAAGCCCCTATATATAAAAAAAGAAGAAGAAAATGGAATTTCTACAGAATAAACTTTTGAAATTTATCAATTTAAGCCGGTTTGCCATGAGATTATAGGATGACGGCTGGATGTGAACGATTGCCCAGACTGCTTTATCCGGTCTTAAATATTGAAACTGAATCGTAAAATAATGTCTCAAAGAAAAATACGTTATTGAAGTCGTCCAAGCAAAGAACAAAAACGAAAAATTTCATATTTCGACTCTCTTCTTCTGAATGAACGAATATCAATTACTGCATTAATTAATATTTAAATTTTTAAAGCATATTTTGAAATACATCGTGATCTAATAATTGAATAATAGTTTTTAATTTCTACTATTTCCGATGAAACTAATAATATAAAATAAAAGTCATCTAAATTGAGGACATTTGTTTATCAACTAATTAATAAGTTAAAACTTTAAAAGTAGCATTGCATAATCTTACCATATTATTTTGAAAAAGTTGTTCCAATAAGTAATTTAAAAAATTCTCTTATTTAATCAATATTAAGCCACTGTTATATTCAGAAATCATAAGTCTGAAAAAAAGAATGTGATATAATTAATGAATAAAAACATTGAAATTTAAACAAATTAACAATGAACATTTCTTTTTAAAAACTTGTGATTTATGATTAAATTGAACGCCTAGTAAGGAATATGATGAAACTAATATAGATTTAACTGCTTCAATGCTAAGTTATGGGGCTATAAGTCAAATAGTCTGACTTACAGAGCACTAACACACACCCTCAAACTTTCATCTTTATTATTAATAAAAATTTCTCTCTTAATCTCATATTCTGAAGTGTGATTTTATTTTGGAATAATAAGAATAAAGATAATAATTTTAAGCCCAAATATTCAATTAAAAGGAATTAAAAACTATAATTGTTTGCTTTGATATTTTTTTCAGGCTTAGATGAAAAATGATTTTTTACGTCATATTAAAATTCGAAAAATTATCTTTTTAGTGAAATTAATTTTATAGTTGTGCAATTTTTTTTTAAATTCTGACAATTAAAATATATATATATATGATTTTTTTTTCTTAATTTTTAACAATAGATTACATTATTTATCTGAAACTCAAAATAATCGTCATTTTATTAAATACAGTATTGAAATGGTAATTTTCTTTCATTGGTTACATCTAAAGAAGAAAGATTTTTTTAAATATCTATCGAGTTTTCGAAACGAATAAAAAAGTAAATTTAACAGTAACGGTATTTTCAAGATAGACATTAAATGAGCATTTACCTTTTTAATAGAGTTATGATGTCATCGATTAGTTTCCTTTAGAAAGTTTCATGTACTCAACGAACGAACAGGGCATATGTAAAATAATAAAGTAAAATGGCTTTAATATCTGGCAATTTGACGGAATCATGAACATGAAGTTATGTTTAAAAGAACCATATATCCAATATTTCCGGTAAACCAATTGGTCGCCAAAGGAGTAATCCAATATTTATCTATTATCTAGATTTCCTTTTAACACGCATGACAAATGTAGCACAAAAAAAAAAAAAAAAAAAAACCCGAGAAAAAAGAGGAAATGAAAGGAAAAAAACGTGTGAAAGTATTTTGAACTTATATAGTCTGCTCAGCGGTTTGGTTCTGTGGACTAATAATAACCCATGTAACTCAGAAGTTCAAGTTGCAAGGAAGCCGAAGTTCAAGTCATTTTCAGAACATAGATAATTAAAAATTATTTCACACACATAACACACGCATATATATATATATATATATAAATACATAATATTTGCTATATAATATTAAACATTATTTATATATATAATTATTTGTATTTATAATATTAAACGATATTTTTTAAAAAATTAAAAGACTTACAGTTTATATCTATTGCATTCAAAACCTTTTTCAACGTGACAGATTTTTAAAAAATTTTGTATTTATTGGCTTAAAAACGAACATTTTTAAATCCCCATTTCATTCTCTTTAAACAGGCGTAGACGCTATAACAGCAAAGTTAATCTTTCTGGATATTCAATAAATCGATATTCAATTACATATATATAAATATGGATTAATATTATACTACATAATTTTTTATATATCAGTCGCAGTTATGTAAATCAACATAAATATTTAATGTTAATATATAGAAAAATATCAAAAATAATTATTTTAAATTTACATTTTTGAATAAAACTGATTAGTTAAAAATCAGACTTATTTAATTAAAATTACATCTTAAAAATTCATCGTCGAAACTACATTCAGATTATCTTTTCTTTAATGAGTTATTAAATTATTTAAAATTAATTTTAGAATGGTAAAATATATCAATGCGCAGTAAAGAGTTAATTAAAATTAGAAGGAAAAAAACCACAGAAAGAAATAGAAGAAAAATCAAATAAAAAAATCCCTTCAATTGTCAATTTAATTCTTATCAACTACTATTCGCTTTGGTGCTAGCCTAGAATATTTGATGTAATTAATTCTAGATGAATCGTTTAGATATAACTGCATGTCCATGATTCCTCCAAGTGGACATATATTAAAGCCATGCCATTTGAATTGTTTTGTATATTTTCTATTTATTGTGTACATGAACTGTTCTAATATAGATGAGTTCCACGACAACATAGCGATATTAAAAACATGGATGCCTGGCTCATCAATCTTCTGTTTCACGGTATTGTAGTTTCATTTTTTTTATTCGTCCTTTTATTTTCTACATCGATATTAATTAGAATTCTTCTTTAGTTTCCAACAGTGGAAGAAAATCACGAGATTACACATTTGATAAAACAATGAAAACGGTTTGAAATTCAGCTTGAATTATTTGAATTTCAACGGTTTATCTAACGTTAGAAATTAGATTAAAAAAATATGTTCTAAAAATTGTCGAAATTCAGGAAAAATTTGCATGGTATTATTAAAAAGACAATTTTTAAAATTTTGAAACAATACAATATTTATTTTTATGCAGCAATATCCTCGGAAGTTACTACGGTAAACACCAAAATTTCTTTCACTTTTTAATTAATTAAATTATTTTATAAACATACTCAACAAATTATTCTGACATGTATTCTCAACATCCAATATATATATATATATATATATATATATATATACCAAATTTGATAGATCAAGAGGTCTGGCAACATAAATACACATACTCACAAACATATTCATTCATCTTTATTATTAGCAGACATTATAAAAAAAAATTATACAGTAAAACTAACTGACACGCGCATATTTGAAGTGTGACTTATCTATATTTCTACTTATAATAAAAGATGAGAGTGTATCAAGAGGCGTACCTACATAAAATGGCGCCCAAGACCAAAACCAAAAGAGCAACCTCTCAGATTGATATCATGAAATATATTCTGCGGAACATACAAAGCTTCAGAAATGAATCGTCTTTCTGTTTTTATATTTTTTACGAATGGCTGTTATTCATCCAGCATGTTTCCAGGATTAGGTGTAGCTTAATTACTTTTTTTTCCTTCAAATTAAACTGCAAATTTTTTCCGAGATGACAAATTAAGATGTCTCATGGCACAGTAAACAGAATGGCGTAAGGCTCCCAAAATAGTGAGAATTACATTGCCATCAAAATTTGAAGTGTAAAAGTACTTCGTTAAGGACATCATAAAGGATATGTCACGCACAAAAGAATCAAATGAAATTTTATCCCATTATTAATAGCAAATCAGTTGGTTACTAAAGGCGGCTAACATATAGATAAAACAATAAAAACGGTTTGAATCTCAATGCAACAATAAAATTGGTTGTTTAAAATTATGCAAAAAATATTTTTTTAAAAAAAATTGGCAAAATCCAAGAATAATTATCTAAATTATCAAATTTTATTTAAAGTTTAAAAAAATAATGGAAACATTTAATGCTGTGAAAATTATTTTTTTTCCCACCAATATTTTAGAAATTTACGAAGGAAAAATTGCAAAATATCGCTTAATTAATTAAAATTTCAAAGAAAAATCACCCCAAAGGACACATTTCTATCTTCCAAAGTACATGTGTGCCAAATTTGGCAGGTGTAAATCAGACATTCATTATTAGCAGAGATTATGCATAAGACATTTAATTTAATTTAAACATTACCAATATTCGTGTTGAGGCAACTACCGGCCATAGGTGACTAACAGTTAATAAAATAAGCTTACACGATAATAATAAAGTTACTTTCAGGATGTGCGCTAAATTACGTATAAGGTAAGTGCAAATTGGTAAAAAGATAAATCAAACTGCTTAAAAATTATCTTGAAGTGGAATAAAAATATCGATTAAAATCATTTTATTTTGCATGCCTACCTTTTGTAATAAGATTTTTTTTAATGTGAATACTTAAACATTTTAACGGTATATTTGATCTTTATTTCTTTTTTTTTTAAACGATATATTCTTGCAAAGTAAACTTGGACAGAAATGCGAAATGATTGAGATTTCGGTACAAATTTTAAAACTGGGACAATCCCAGTAGAAGTTGGGTAATGGTTACTTATCAAAGGTTTTTTTCTTATCAGGTAGTATAATTAATTTTAAAAAAAAGAGCAAAAGTTTTATTTTATTTTAAAATTAGCAATTTTGTTTATATGTTAATTATTAATAGACTTCTAAAAATTTTTTAAAGATTTTTCTTAAAATTTATTCTAACCTCTAATCCGAAACATTGTTCAATATTCTAGGCTTGAATATACTATGTTTATTTTTAAATTTTAATCTTAATTATATATCAATAAGACATACACAAAAATTGTATTTAATATCTTCACATCACATGTGAATATATAAATCCAGTAATTAAAACAATGAAAAATATTGTTGTCAGATATATTTGGAAAGTTCTTTTTGAATTTATTAAAATTAAAGGAAAATTGCACGAAATAAAATTGATGTTACTGAAAAGCTAATTGTTTTTATTCCGAATTCGGGTAAATTATATATTTTTTGCAATAATATGGTCTGAAGTTAGAGAAAATATCTTTAAAATATCGATTAATTTTAAATTAAAATTTCAACTTAAAATTTTGAAAAAACTTTTTCATAGTTAGCACACTTACCCAGGATACAGTGCCTATAGTAGTACCAAATTTCATAATTCTGTATCCAACGATTTGTTCTGGAAAGTATTTTGAAAGGTTTTGAAATCATGCTTGGCACAAATATACAAACAGTACAACGTACAGAATACTGTAAAAATAATATTTATATTACTACTTATTAGCAATGCCTAAAGTCCTATAAAGATTATTAGGGAAAGATAGACTCCTAGATTATTTTAATTATTGTCGCATTATAATTCAATCATAGTCCTAATATATAGTAATTACTAATTGTGTTATGCAATGGATACGAACAATTGTTATAAAAACCCAAAAGTCAGTTTAATAAATGCATATAAGGCAAAGGACAGTAATTTTTACTAGCTATTTCATTTACTAATATTTTATTCTTTTGAGAATTTCATCTGTTTCCGTATATTCTGATATAATGATATCCAGATTTGGAATTCTTATTTTAACTGTTTTTTTATTTATTTACATATATTTATTTATTTTATAATATTCTGCAGCATTGTATTCAATAAAATAAAAAAAAAAATCGTACTTATTGCAAAATTAATACCAATTTTAATGAAATAAATACATAGTTTTTACTATATAGAAATTTTGGAATCATATCTAACAGAACGAGAGATTTAAAAGCAAACGATTTAGACTGAACAAGCTGAAGCTACAAATATTCTTTACAACATTTGGAAGCGCGAGTGGAAATAATAAATTTCATAATGCTTTATCAAAACGACAAAAGAGCCCGCTATGCTCATAGAGCTCTCAAGAAATCGATGGGTTTCTATTGATTCGTGGAATTTTCGTGTACTCGCCGGAAACTTGCAATTTTGAAAGCCGAGGGGGAAAGAATGCGTTTCGTTAAAACGGAATGAAGAATTCGCGCGCTTTGCTTTGTTATGTCTGCTGGTTTGAAAGCACTCGGGGCGATTTCAAGTGCTTATTGTTTTTTTACGCGGTTGACTTTTAAGAAGAATATGCTTTGCTATTTACTTTTGGTTATTGTTATTATAGATTCCAGTCTAAATTCTAATTCGGAATGTAAAGTGCTGATGACTGATTTTCAAATCAATTATCTGTTTGCCCTTGAAATGTTAATAATGACGTAACCTTTTTAAACGCTTTTATAGTATATATTGGCACAATGTACTAATTTTTGGCAGTTATATATCTTAGGTTGATTAAAATGTTGAAAATAATAGAGGGGGTTAAAATGCATGGTGATGTTTCAACAATTTAATCATTTGACCTTTTTTAATGTCGTTGCCATGACGTTGTAAGATGAAATGTCCAAACACGCTTTAACAGACTTTTTATTGAAACTATTTATTTTATTTATTATTCTGAAAAATCGCAGTGATTGTAAAATGATTGTTAAAATAAATAGTAGCTACATTAAATAAAAACTTTTATGAAAATTGATTCTTTTCACCAAAATACATATTTAAGCTTTTAATTATGCAATTTTATTTTTTTAACGTAAAGGTATTTTCTATCTTGTTCAATTCAACAGTCTTAATATTACATATCGTAACAAAAATTAAATTTTAAAAAGCTTTCTGCAAAGTTTTATATTCTTTACTAAACATTCTATAAAAATAGAGTTTTTACAGAAATAGGCTTCAAAGAAATACACTGATGATACTAATATTACTCTATCGAAAATAGGTTTATCGCCTTAAGATCTCTTTGATTGCTCGTAGTTGTTTTTCACTCAAAATAATCACAATTCACTCACAATCATTTATTATTGATACATCTTTTAAACGTCAACAACTAATGCAACTTCTTAAAGCTTATTTTCAATTTATTTTTGTCCCTATTCTAATAAAAAAGAATGCGTCAGTTGAAGGTTTACATAATACTAACCTTGACCAATAGTTAGCAGCCAAATTGACGTAAATAAAATTTGGAAAGTGGGAATGCACATTTCGAAGTAAAGAATTGAATAATTTTTGAAATTTTAATTAAAGACTTAACCAATTTAAATTAAACGATATTTTGTAATTTTTTTGTGATAACTTCCAAAAATATCACTGCAAAAAATTAATTTTTACTATTTAAAATTCAAAAAAATTATTTTATTAATGATGCAAATTTAGTTTTAGTGTGTTTTTTTTCTTAAACTTTGAAATTTTTTAGAAAACATTTTACCACAATTTTTAATTTCACATGCTCACTTAAGCATTAAGATTAAAACCTTTTTTATTGCTTCAGTAAAAATTTATTGTACGATTTTCTTCTATTGTTGAAAAATCAAAAAGAAATATTCTGTTTGTTTATTATCTATTCAGTTTCTGTACGGAATTAGAAAGTAAGTCTCGGTTCTGCGAAAGATAATGTGTTATTGTAAAATGGATTACTCAGATAATTTTATTTTTAATGGCACGGAGATGTCATTGGACTCAACTCCATAAGGAATGTTCATGTGCAGAATTGACAGAGAAGGTGTTAGGCTTTTAAAATAACACGGCTTTTGTGTCTTCCATAATTTGATGCTTAATAACACTTAGTTGGAGAGAAATTATACACTAAATATTTTATTGAAATCAAATAACCAACATTTTTGATAAATCTTTTAAAACACCGATTTCATAATTTTTTTTTCTGTTTTTATTTTGTGGATTTTAAAACTTTTTATCACACCAAAAATGATAACTGCAAGATAGTACATATTAAATTGATCTTCGTTCAAACTTCTTTGTAAAATTTTGGTGTCATTGAAAAAGTTATACGAAAATAAATATAAAATATTGTAAAGATGTAATAAATAATATATACATATAAATTTTAGCATTCAAACCTCTATATTGTGCATTAAATTTGTGAATTTTATTAAAAATTTGCAATTTTAGAAAAACTTAAGGAATCTTTTGACCAATATAATCAGTGACATGTCTAAAAAAATTAGTTAATTTGGAAATATTTCAATTTTTGATTGTTTTTTTCCTTAAAAATTGTTATACTTTCGCCATCATTGCCGATCTTAAAATAGTTCGTAATTAAGAACAGAACAACTTAGATTTAAAAAGAAAAGAAAAAAGAATATTTTAGACTATCATGGTCAACTGAGTTTTGATGTATACATCCTTATCAAATAGCCATATTGTTCATAATTGTCAGAGCTTTTTATAAACATTCTTTATGTGAAATTTCTAATAAAAAGGCAACTAACCTTAAAATGGAATTAAAATTGGTATCTAAAAGTGTGTGTGTTTTTTTGACAAAATCAAAGCTTTATCAAAAACTTTCTTTTTCCTAATAAGAATTTATTTTTAGCATAAATAGTGTATTTTAGATTTATCTTAAAACACTATATATCGTGGCTATGTTAGTTTCATATATTCTTCAAAATAATAGAGTAGAATTCAGCCAAATGTTATACACTTATTATTTAAGACAAGATAAAGTATACTGTCAACTTTTCAAAATGTTAAAGTTAATTATATATTCAACGAAATGAACAAAATTGTTTTATATTCTGCTGTAACTGACTAATGAATAAATGCAGACGATTTTGAAAAAAAGGAAATTTATATATATATATATATATATATATATATATATATATATATATATATATATATATATATATATATATATATATATATATATATATATATATATATATATATATATATATATACTCCATTCTCAGGAAACGGTAAGACTTTGAACTAATTTACCTTTATTTTTTTAACGTTTCTACTTTATTATTTTGAATTCTTTGTTATAGTTTATTTTCTTCTTTCTTATTTGTGGAAGACTACCTATTTATTTAATTCATTAAAACTTTACTTACACTTCCATATTTATGAACAAAATTTGAAAAACTCATAGCATAACTTAAGAGAAAAATGAATTATCAATAGTTTTTAAAAAACATCTTGTGCAATTTATCTATTTCCTGAATCTCGCGGTGTTGTAACTATACTTTTTTATTCGTAAACTACACAGATATTAAACAAAATCCTTCTACTTTAACTTTCAACAACGGCAGAAAATCATGCACTCACATAGTTGGTGAAGTAATGAAAATGTTTTGAACTTCATGGCAACAATATTATTATTTATTGTTGCAAATTAGACAAAAAAGAAAATAAATAAATAAAATAAAATGTGCAAAAATTTAGAAAAAAATCGCATGATTTATTGGTGCAATTAAAAACTTAATTTTTCAAAATTTTGAAACGATGTAAAATACATTCTTGTTCGATAATATTTTCGGACAAAAATGTATTTAAAATGGACAAAAATATAATGCTATAAATTTTTCACAGAAAATTCCCAAAATTCTGCTTAATTTTTAATTTATTAAAATTTTAAAAACATCGTTTTGAGGTACACATTCCCATTCTCCAAGGTAAACATGTATAAAATCTGGTATCTGTAGGTCAAACAGACTGGACTGTAGAGCGCCCTGTTTTTATCGCAAGCTTGAGGCAACACCCACATGATATTTGCTTTAAATACTCTAAAATTGCACATTACAAAATAAATAAATATTAGAAAATAAATATGATAAAATATAAATAAAACAAATATTAGAAAAATACAGCGACCGTAATTTTTCCGAAACTTTTTCGCATACTCTTAAATAAAGGTATCATATCCCTTCCGTCCCCATATAAAATTAAGAACCTCAGACAAGGCCATCAACGCCTCAAGTACTCGGATTTTTATTTTCAAAATCCTCTACACAATAATTTTTTTCTAGTTACTAATTTCCTAGTAAAGTACGAAAACCTGGATATGCATTTTGTATTCCATTATTTTTCAACCGATTGAAACAGAATTACAATTTTAGTAATAAGATTACTTACCAAATTTCATTTTTTAAACTGATGGATTTTTGAGTTAGTCCATTTATATGCATACAAACGTACAGACTGACAAACGGTCGTTTAGTAAACGAATTTGGTTCAAAAACTGATACAAATCTATAATTAAAATATTAAATCTGTGAATCAAATTTCATTTATCAGAGTTGTTGTATTTTCGAATTATCGTGTTGATATGCATGCGAAAAAACAGACAGAAGACCTTGACGGATTTGGTTTCAAATCTGATAAGTAACTGCACTTAAGATGTTTAATCTGTGTATCTAATTTTAATCATTTAATTCTCTTCGTTGTGTAGGTATCAAGTAAGCTTTTATTCGGACAGTTAAACTGGCAAACTGTCTCTAAATAAATTTCGTATGAAATGTGATAGAAATTTACAAATTTGGTGTGCAGACCAAATATATCATTTGTCTAGAATCTAGATCTAAACGTCTAAAATCTAGGTACTAGATCAAAACGTTTTCGAATTATCCTGTTAACAGAGAAACAGAAATAATTCCAAAAATGTGATCGAATTTTTGGATGATTACAACACTATCTTTATACGTAAAAATTTTTCATGATTTTCAACAATAGATTTCATTGTTGCAATGAAATTCAAACCGGTTTCTTGTTTCGTCAAACATTTAACCTCGTTATTGTCTTCCACTGTTGAAAGCATGTGGAAGAAAAACGTTGTTGATTATTATAATAATTTACATGAGAAATCAAAAAAGAAAATTCCATTACTGCAAAAAACAACGAGTAATTTGAAATATAATATCTAGAAGCTAAAATTCTTAATACCACAATGATGTCATCGGACCTGAAGTCATTTGGCGATTTCCTCCTTTGGTGAGAAAACTAACTGAAGAGTTGGTTCAAAGCGTGGTTGTGCCAACATTCATTTAAATTTCTTAAGAATAATTTGTTATTAAAGTTTCCCTCAACAAAATGTTTTTAAGCATCAAATTGCAGTATGGATTAAAACAATTTTATTTCATTAATCTGACACTTGTTCTGTTTATTCTGTGCATGAACCTTTCTAAGGGAATCCAGTCTCATAACATCATAGTGCCATTAAAAATTAAATTGTCCTGGTTAACTATTTTTTAAATAAATGTTTTATCACTAATTATAATTTAATATTTTTACCCCACATGAATACTATGTAGATAATCAACAAAATCTTTCTTCTTTAGCTTTGAAAAAAAAAATCGCGTTATTATCAAGAAAACAATAAAAGCAGTTTAAATATTATTGCAAAAATAAAAAATATTATTTAAAATTACACACAAAATATATTTTGTTGAAAAATTATGAAAATTTCAGAAAAAAAAATATCGATAACTAAATTGGAACCATTAAAAAGGCAATTTTTTAAAACTTTACTATGATGTAAAATCCGTTTTCGCTCCGTAATATCTTTGGAAATTATTAGAGAACAATGTTGAAATCTCACTAAAAATTTTAATTAAAATGCAAAAGGGTGTGGGAGAGATTGCAACGCGTTTCACACTTTAACTCTCCAGAATTTTAAATGTCAATTTTTATAGTTCAAGGTTAAACAATCCAGCCTGCAAGACGTTACAGACGCACGCGAATATTCTTTTTATAGTAGTGAATTTAATACAAAACTAAGATTTGTCTGTCAAGACTACGCTATAAATTTTATTTATTAACCCTGCTGCATATTTGATTACCGTAGACTGATCGATGAGTACTCAACTGGCAGACGGATTTAGTTGAAAATTTTATTATTATGGAAAAAAAAAAAAAAAAAAAAAAAAAAACCCTGACCAAATTAACCATTTTTAAGTTATCGTGTTCAAATGTGCATGAATGAATGAATAAATATACAGATTTTTCTTATATCTGCAATTTTCTACAAGATCTACAATTTTGATGTAAGGACAACGCTCCTCGTTTTATTTGTCTTATTTGTCCTTTTTTTTAATTATCAGATATATAGACAGACATAATTTGAAATGTGATTTTTTTTCTCTCACTGAATTTAGGGATATTTAAAATATGAAAATTTTTCAAAATCTCAAAGTTATGTACAAAACTTTTTATATTTCAAATAAAAGAGAATTAAAAAAAAAACACTTAATCATTGAAAACAAAATAAGAAACGATGCTTTATAATAGCAGTAGACGGAAAAATAAAATGGAATCTTTAAAAATCTGTAGTATTAACTTAAAATATAGGTACTTGAATTTACAAATAGCTTCATTTTATATGACTTTAATTATTTATTTTAATTTAATTTTTACCTACCTATATTTTAAGTTAATATTATCGATTTTTAATAGTTAATTATTAATGATTAATCCTTCATTGCATTCTATATCAAATTTGATTCGTAATTTATTTTTCACATTAATAATCAGTAGATTCTTTTTTAGGAAATAAGATATTTTTAGAATTTTTAAAATAGATTTTAGAACAAAATAAAAAAAATTTTCAAAATAGAAATTTTTTTTGAATATAATTTGTTTTTCAGAATTCCAGTTTGATTTTTTTGCGCGTATTTTTCTGTTATTATATGCACACTTATCACAGTAAAATATTTTGTTATTTTGAAATCTAAAAGCATCATGCATTGAAAAGTTAATATATTTTTTTAGTACACAGAGACGTGTAAAATAATGAAATTTGTCACAATCGGGGCTACAATATTTATATTTCACAAACAAGAAAGCGAAAAAAAACACAAAAAAACAATGGAAGCCAAAATAGTAAAATAAAATGCCATTTACGAAAATCGATTATGCAAACTATAAAACGTAATTTGATTCGTAATTTTTTTTTTGTTCACATTAATAATCAGTAGATTCTTTTTTTAGGAAATAAGATATTTTTAGAATTTTTAAAATAGATTTTAGAACAGAATAAAAAAAAATTTCAAAATAGAAATTTTTTTGAATATAGTTTGTTTTTCAAAATTCCAGTTTGATTTTGTTGTGCGTATTTTTCTATTATTATATGCACACTTATCACAGTAATATTTTTTTTAGTACACAGAGATGTCTAAAATAATGAAATTTGTCATAATCGGTGCTACAATATTTATATTTCACAAACAAGAAAGCGAAAAAAAAAAAAAAAAACTATGGAAGTCCAAATAGTAAAATAAAATGCCATCTACGAAAATCCATTATGCAAACTATAAAACGTAATTTGATATAATTAAAACTTCGAAAATTTATGTAAAAGAGATCTAAAAATTGACAAAATTCATTAGGCGGGAGAGCGATTGAAGTTGATTCTAAAATACTATCAATCATGGCATTAATAAAAATAGAAAAATATTCCCTTTTTTTTTTTCCAGATGTTAACGGTTATCACTTTCTGTTAGTGCCGGTTTTTAAATATCATTTGTGACTAATATCATGATTGAAACGGGTGGTCATGATATCATGGGTGAAAATTCAGTTTCTGCGAGTGCATAAACCCGAATTTCAGGCCGAACGGTCCTTCACGGTTAATGCCCACACTAACACACAAGCACCAAAAAAAAGTCTTAATATCGTTTTCCCACCCCAGCAAGGGCCTCTTATGACTTCTTTCAGCTTCCCATTCCTCTCTCCTGCCTTCCCTCCCCATAAAAAAGTAATGAATTCGCCCCACCTAATTGCACAAGAGAACATCAAGGATCGGGCTGTAAACAACCAGATTATATATATATATAAAAAAAGAGGACAGTAAAAATATTTTGAATGGAAACAATACATGACACAGAGAGACGCTTGAGTGCGTTTCAACACATAAACCATAACAAAATTTGAACACAGAGAAATTACACGTTAGAGAAGACACGAAGAAAAAAAAAATCAAGAAAGAAAAATCGCTTATTTTTTTACCAAATCAGAACCTGAGATAAAAAGTTGTAGAACCAGAAATGGATTTCTTCCTTTTCTTCCATACGGAGATTCAACAGAAAATGCTGGAACAAAATAATCGCACAACTGGATTAAAACGTTGGTTCAATGAAATTTTGGTGAGGCAGATTTGTAAAATCAGCAGGTGTAACTAAAGATTGCAATCGGTAGAAGCACCTTCCCCTTCCCTCCCCCCCAGTAGTTAAGTATGAGATGATTCATGTTTTATTTTTGTAAGAACGAAATGAAACCATTATTTTTTTTCCCTTCTAAGTTCTAACATGCAGAGTTTTCACCGAAGTTTTATCACATAGTTCATTCAATGGAAAGAAAGAGAGGAGAGTTTCTTAACTCAGCTGTGCGTAGCGCCATTCATGCGGTTTGTTTACTGGTACATCCAAGGTCGCTCGGGATTATACTAAGTAGGCAAATGACTAGAGATCTCGCAAGTTAAAAAAAAAAAAAAATCTCACTTTTTATTTTGTTGTAATTTTAGGATAATCTAATTCTCTACTTTCATTTGATTTAATAGGGCATCTATTCGAACATAGCGAACATAATTAGATTAAATATGCTCGAATAAATCAAATATTGTTTTAATTTCAAAACAATGTTCTTAAGATTTTTTTTTGTATTTGATTGATTGACTCACAAATAAATAGTTCTATTACACATTTTTTTCGTATACGAAACATAAAAGAAAATATTACAATCGCCATAAAAAAAAAAAAAAAATAGAACTCTTGATTTTGACAAATTTCCATATTTCACACCTCTCTGAATCCGAAAAACATATTTTCGGCAATATGTCTATCTGTCCTTGAATATTTCTGTCTGTCTATCTGTGAACACGCTAACTCAAAAACATTTTGAGCTAGAAACATGAAATTTTGTATATGGATTTAAGACCGAATTTGTAGATTTCTGTCAAATTTTGAATGAAATATATTCCAAAGTCTTTCTCTCTAACTGTTCAAGTAAAAGTAAACTTAATTAATAACAAGTAATTAAACTGAATAACTTAAAAATTTAACTAAATGAATAAATTTTGTACACAGGTTTACCGTTTAAAAGGTAAATTCTTATCAAATTTTGAAGTAAATCTTTCAAAACGTTGACGGTCTGTCGGTCTGTATTTCCACAAGTATATAAACTCATAAACGTAATCAATGAAATTTGATATTGATCTTGTGAATGCATTTATAGTTCTATGTCAAATTTTATTTATAATAGGTCAGAAAAAGGCGCCCAAAATGCATATTCGCAAGATAAGAATCAGTAAAAATTCTAGATTCACACCAAAAATCTATATCTAGTAACCATTGTTCTTATAAGTAGTAACTGTTGTCTATCAACGATTTATTCTAGTAACCGCTGTCTTATCAACGATTTACTCTTTTATGCAGGGCGGGGGGGGGGAGATAAAACCTTTATTGGAGAGTATGGGAGAAAGCTGCATAATAGATAATTCCCGTTGGTTTTTCATTTTTGCTTTCTCGTACAAGAAGATAATACAAAGAGAAAGTATTGTAATTATAAAAAAAATCGATCTCGAAATTTCAACGAATCTCCACCGAAGATTACATTTTTGGAATTATTCGTGTCTCTGTGAACACGATAACTGTTGAAAATCACGCAAAATTTCAAAAACCAAAATGTCAAAGGAAGGAGTATTGAGGAGAAAGTTACACGGCAAAAAATTAAGTTCGGAACAAATTAAATAAATATTATAAAAAAATATTATTTTAAACTGGTTTCAAAATTATTTTTAATATTTTCGAAGTTATGGAGGAAAAAGCATCAAATTTTCGCTTATTTTTTGATTAATTAGAATCAAAATTACTTAACAAATTCTTTTCAATTTGTACTTTTTCCATGTTTTTAAATATATCTTTGACAAATTTTATAAGTTTAGGTCTAATAGTCTATTTTATAGAGCACACAATCAATTTCATCCACAATCAATTTCTTTTTTGTTATTATAGGATTATAATTATTACAAGGAATGCTTGTGTCTATATATAAAAGGAACTATCTAAATTATCGAAAGAATGTTTCATGCTGAATCTATACACTGTTGGGACATACCTCGTAATTTGTAGCTTGAGGAGCTGACTCTTATGATCATTCTTCAAATCTGCAGGAAATGTGATACACTAACGGCGAATTTAACCATTTTAGAGACTTAAACAGCGTAAAATAGGAAGCTCTCTTTTAAAAAACTTTATAGCAGTTCAATACATTTTTTAATTTATATTATATTAATTTTTCTATTTTAGTAATTTTGTCAAGATGCCTATGCTTTTACTAATTTATTAACAGCCGTCTTTGACGACCAGCTGATATGCCGGGATTAATGCTCTTTAAAATTTTCAATTATATATTTTATGTAGCTTTGTCTCTTAACAGTTTTTTCAGCAAAATATTTTTAAGCTTCAAATTTTAATAGTCGTATAACTCATATTATTATAGAATCCTTAAACCGTTCTGCTCATTGTATTATGTATCTCTTTAATTTTCTGTGAGCTGTCATAAAAGTTGAAATTTAAATTAAAGTGAAGAAGATTACATTTTAATTATTACAGAACTTTTTTTTTTTTTTTTGCTGAAACCAAACATGTTTATTTATTTATTTTAAATATGAGTACATAAAAACAGTATCGTTCGGCATTTAAGTCTTAAGTGCACTACTGAATGATTTTTATAATTTATGCAATATCCCAAAAAATTAATCTAGTTTTACTGTGAAAAAGATTTAAAAGACGTAAATAATAATATTTTATTTTGTTTCGTTCAAAAAGTTATAAAATCTAAATTTTATACAGTCCACTGATCCTACAGAATAATATTTTGCGAATATTCTAGACGCTCCAACTTTTTAATAAATAAACGTTTCTATCTTCTGCGATCACATCTAAACGAATTATAAAGTTTTGAATATTACAATTTTCAAACAATCAACATTTTCGTAGGCCAATCAGCTTTGAGGAAACTCTAGGTGCTGACTGGCGTATCTTCTTTCAGAAGGTCGATGGAGTGGTCTAAACTCCATCGACCTTCGATAAGATAAAAATACTCAAATTTTCAAAACTCACTCAGTTTTAGCCGCAATAGTGTGGCTAAAACTGAGTGACTTTCTTTTATTTAAAATGTTTTGCCTTTGGCGACTAGCTGGTTCACAGGGAGTATTGGTATTATTTAATTTTCTGTAAATCATGTAGATATCATTTCATGTCCATAATTCCCCCCAAATTATACGATTTTCAAGCCATGTTATTTTAATTGTCTCTTACATATGATCTACTTATTGTGTGCATGAACCTTTCCAATGGATATTAGTTATATGACATAATTGCGCTATTGAAAATGTAAATATTCCTGTGCATCTCTCTTCTAAATATCGCGATGTTGTATCTTCACTTTTTTATACATCTCGTAAACTACACAGATATTAAACAGAAACTTTTTCTTAGTTTCAATAACGGAAAAAAAAAGGCATGCCGTCTGATAGTTGAAAAAACAATGAAAATGGTTTGAACTTCAGAGACACAATGTAATCTATTGTTGGAAGTCAGGCAAAAAAATATTTTAAAACAATTTTCAAAATTAATCAAAAATTTGAACGGCTATTAAATTGGTATCATAAAAAGACAACTTTTTAGATTTTGAAACAGTGTAAAATTTACTTTTTTGCGATAATATCTTCGGAAATTATCACGGAAAACGGGAAAATTCAGCTTAATTTTTAATAAATTAAAATTCTAATTAAAATTTTAAGAAATAGTTCCGAGGTGCATATTTCCGACCCCCAAGTTATGCATGCGCCAAATTTGGTAGTTGTAGGTATGGCCTATAGAACGCCAACACAAACACATTCGTCTTTATTATGAGTATACAAGATTCATGCCTTTGTGGGGCATACACCATTATATAAATAAACACGCGAAGTTAATAAATAAATATACAAAATGGGCGTAATGAACTAAATAAGAACCTTAGTTACTCTTGCCCAAATATTAATATTTTCCTGTTTTATAATTTGTGGAATTTCTGCTTTGTATAAATTTATTTATTCGGTAGCTAGACCAATAACATTTTCAATCCAAATACTTGCAGTTCTAGTAAACTACCCAGTCGGAAATCCGCCTCTTATGCCTTAACTGAGGATCAACAACGATTGATTTTACTAGCGCGTTCGTCTGGAAGTTGAGAATTATGCTACTGGCCGATTTTACCCCGCAATTACATAATACAGCATATGTAATACTTGTTTGTTAGCCTTGACCATCGTCTCGTCAGTTCTTTTTTTCTGTTTTCATCTCGACCGATATTATTCTATTTTGATTCCGAACTTAAGGATTTATTATTCATATAGCTTGTTCAATTTTACTGATTATCCACATTTGCTACCTTCTATTTTCGTTGATAAAGGGGCTATTCCTAAATAAAATGTAGACATCATTTTTCATCTCAACTTTATTTTAGTGATATCGATGGCTCTGATGTATCGAAGAAGCGCAGATAATATAGGCAGATCTCCGGTAGAATTGGTTTTCAAACCCATAACCATCAAATCATAAAATAGTGGCTTATTATAATAATGCGAGATTTTAATTCAGAGAAATACAGTTTTTTGTCTAATGAAGAAAGAAAGCTAATTGATTATTTTTAGTTGGATGATCACATAGGAAATAAAGATATGTTTGGTCCCCACAAAACATTCTCGCATACTCTCTAATAAATTTGTCATGCCAGAGAACGCTTGCATGGCAAAGGCGTTCAATAGTTTTGAAAAATGAACGTTTGGTGTGAATTTAGCATTTTTACTTAATATATCTTATCATCCTAGGCGAGTTTTTTGGCGAAAAGTCCACGGCATGCGGTTAATAGTTTCCGAAGATCGAATTTGTATTTTACAGGCATTTTCCTTAATCGATTGAAACAAAGATTTAACACAAAACTGCAATTGTAATAAAAAAAAAATCTCCTACCTAATTTGATATATTTAAGTCATTGCCTTTTTAAATCATCGTGTTTATATGTTTCTGAAAGTATAGATCGACGTAATATCAACCTGTCGTCGGTTTAGGCTCACATTATGACAGGTGTCTTTACTATAAATGTTAAATCTGAGTACCGAATGTTATCTCTCTAGATCTCTTCGTTTTGTAGTTATATACTCGAACATCCGGACTTCTTTTGAACAGATTTTACTCAAAATTTGACAGAAATCTGTAAATTTAATGTAAAGACCGTATACCAAATTTAAACTGTCTAGCGTAAAGCGTTTTTGAGTTATCTTTGTCACACAGATATACAGATGGACATTTTCCAAAAATATGTTTTTCGAAATCAGAGAGGATTAAAACGTGGAGATTTGTCAAAATCTGGAGTTCGAATTTTTTGACTAGTGCTATACTTTCTCTGTACCAAGTATACAATAAAGTGCAATACACAATATCTAATGCGACACAATATCTACTAATAACAAAAACTAAAAGATGTATGTGTGTGCTGCCGTTCTACAGAGCAGACCATTTGATATAGAGCTACAAAATTTGGAATAAATATCTTTTGGAGAATAAAAATATGCATCCTAAAGAAATTAAAAAAAAAATTAGTTAATAAAAAATTAAGCAGAACTTTTATATTTTTCGTCGATATCTCCAGGAAATATTATCTCACAAAAATGAGTTTTAGTCCAATTGAAATTGAAAAATCAACTTTTTAATGATGTTACACAAACTTTTTCCTTAATTTTTTGATAATTTAAAAAAAGTATTTTTATCAATAATTTACAACATTCCTTTTTTTTTTCGTTGAAAGGAAATTTAAACCGTTTACATTGTTCAATCACATATTTAAACGCAGACCTTTTTCATCTTCATTTAAAAGAAGAATGAAAATTCTATTTATGTTTTCCTAGTCTTTGACAATATCTTAATTAATTTTTGTAATTTGGTTTTATGTTATTAAATTCTTTATAGAATTTATAAGCAAAATTCATTAGAATAATAAATATGGAAAATAGACCCGGATGTTGTTAGACTTTATTTACTTTGTAATTTTTTAAAACTTTTTTTTATCCGTATGCGTTAACCTGACTAAAATGATATCAGTAAAATATCCACATCATTATGACAATGGAATCAATTTTGCATAATAAATAAGAAAATAAACTTCATTAGGAATGCCCATGTATACAGTAAACAAAGTAAGTGTATGTCTATCAAGATAGCATGGCTTTAATATCTAACACAATTTGATGCTTAAAAACACTTCATTAGGAGAATCATGAATATTAAACTATGCGAACAATTTTTAATGAAATTTTACATAATGAATAATCTTGGCAAACTGACGCCAAAATTGGCTAATGAGGAGTAAAGTTTCAACTTTATATCAGACAATATGTAATTAGACGATATGAAACAACTGTTACAGCTAAAAATATAAGCATGCCTTTATTAAAAAAAACAAAAGCAGAATTTTAAGAAATGCTCAGTTAAGCAGATGAAATTATGATTGTAGGTGCTGATATCCATGTTTAAGATTATTTTATTTTAGTCAATGGCAAAATTTGACAAATTTTAGACAAACATGCTACTCACCGAGTATTTTTGAGGTACAGGTAATATTATAAGACGTAAGAAAATTTTAAATAAAAACTTTCTCATTCTATTTATACGTACTTGGCAGTTTCGCAAGTGTTAGTAAAAATGCATAGTATCCAAATTTTCCGAAAAAACAAATAATAATTTTTAACTGGAAACTAAACTTAAGACTAAGTTCGCAGATTTTCAATTTTTGAAAGGCAAGTTTCCCTTGTTTTCTTGGATTTCGTAGATAATTATAAATTAAAATTTTTATTTTCATTAAAATGAACGAATATTCTAAATTAACTACTTTCAACGTACTTATAATGTAGCATTCTCACTGATATAATATAATAATTAAAAATGAAATATTAATAATAATAAAAAATAAATAAAATAGCAATGTCAGTAAATAAAATAATAGTAATAATAATAACAATAATTCAATAAAATTCTTTATTCTAGGTTGTTCGCCATTCGTTTGAAAATTCCTAACAAATATCCTAATAAAGGGGAAAAAATGAAAAAACATTAGATTTATTTTTTGAAGTAATCCTTTAACGGAAATATAATTAATTTGCTTTAAGTTTTATATTGGACATTTTACATAATACTTAGTTTTCAAGGTTTAAATGGAAAACACATTAAAAAACAGTTGTAAATTAATAGATTATCAATCTTTTCTCTTCTATCACGTTTTAATAATTCCATGCAATTTCTCAGACTATGTTATTGTGGATTAATTTAAAGGAACGGTATTATTCTATTCACAGAGAATATTCTCTTTCTCTGTGATTCTATTATGGTTTTGCAAAAGATTAATTAAAATAGCGATTAAAAATAGCTCGAAATTATAGAATTAATAGAACAATAATTATGTGCCCTAAAAAGCAGATTTCGCTTGCAAAAGCCTTTGGTCTTTGTTGCATTACTTTTATTTCTTTCGAATCTAAATAAAATGCTTTTTTTCTTTTCGTTTTTTTTCCCGGCTCGCAATACTTAAAAAAAAAAAAAAAGAAAAGAAAGAAAGAAAGAAAAAGAAGAAAACGATTTTTTTTCCTCCGATAACTTTTTTTTGGAACTTCAATCCATGCATAACATAAAAGATAAAATTATCAAACGAATCTGTAGTTTATGGATAAAATAATCGGTGTAACGAAATGCAATCATTTAATTAATTCTAATAAAGTTTTTCAGAACAAGATATTTTTACATTTTTTTCCCTTTTTCATACTGAAGATAATCTTTTATTGTGATTTTACTTTTAGTTCCAAAATTAATTTCCTTGACTTCTTGCTAGCTCTAGGCTGATAAATTTTGTTTAGAGAGATCATACATATTTAACTATATAATATTAGGATTTCTTTATCTTCTTTATCTTATTACAGTCTTTTTATCATAGAACGTCTTTAACTCTTCTTTAAAATGATAATTATTCTAATTGCGTGATTCAACAACTGATACGCAAGAGGCAAAAATATTTCAAAACGCTGAACAAAGAGCAAATTGTTGAACCTAGACTACTAAATTCGACACACAGTTATTTCTTGAGTTAAAATACTGGCTAAAAGAAACCTAAAAAAAAATTTTAATTCGAATTTTAATTAAAATTAATCGAAATACTAACATTTTTTCAAATCAACTTCGAAGCTTTTTTTTTTTTAATTATATGAACTTTTTCCATTTATAAAAAGAAAGCTCACTATCTGATTTTCATCTAAAAAGTTTGTTGTGGTCCTAAAATCTAAAAATAAATATGAAAATGAAATGTTGGTTAGTGATCAATGAAAGAGTAATAAAATTTTAATTTGTTGTTCAGAAAATTTATTTCAAAATCCTTTATTTTATTTTTGTGAATAATTAGGGAATTTAAAAGCAAAAAAATGTTCTGAAAGTTTTCTTGACTAAAGAAATGAAATTTGGAATGGGATTGTATCTCATAATTCTCTGATTTTACAGGATTGTATAAAAACCTCGCGCAATTTCTCTAATATCTCTCTCCCTCTCTTTGAAATGAACATATTTAAAAAATGTAGCAACAAAAAATATTTTACTTCATAATGACCATAAATTTTTTCTCTTATTTTTAAAATCATTTTCTCAGTTTTAAGCAATAATACCGGGCGTCCCATAACTTTGTAAATACTTTAAAAATTCATAAAAATTGAAGGACTGGGTATATTTGAATGCGGTTTGCGAAACTATTATTCTCATGGAGGGGGATTTTTTTTAATACGGAAAAAAAAATCAAAAATTTGTCAATAGAGGGCGCTGCTCACAAGCAAATCAGTGGAAATATGCAAATTAAAGTCTTATGAAAGGCAGAGTGAGCGATTGACACATCATTTCTAAAGGTTTGCATAAGGTTTGTATTAAGATTTTGACACTGGTGGATAAAGCACTATTGGTAAAGTTGTTTTATGTCAGCAACGAATCGGCGGCTGAAGCCTTACGAAAGTTTAGGACCCAGAAAAGATTGAAGAAAGGTTCAGGTCCGTCACTCCTGCTGGACTTGTTTCCCTAGTACGCCGTTACGAAGAAACTGGAAGTTTGTGTCGTCGGTCTCGCAGTGGTTCACCTCGTTTAACAACAGTCCGTACCCCCGATGTCTCTTCGCAAATGGACACGCTAAGGGAACAGTCTACAAATGCAGTCAGTAGCGCACGAGAAGTGGCACGAATAACTGGTATACCAAAGACTTCGGTGTACCGTATCCTTCATGGTGTATTGCAATTGTACCCATACAAATTGCAATCGCTACATCAGCTCTTACCAAATGATACAGCTAAGAGATTGGAATTCTGAAATTGGGCTTTGGCGAAAATTGAAGATGATCCGGGATGGCTGCTGAAAATATTGTGGACAGAGGAGGCTCATTTTGCTTTACATGGAGCAGTTAATATCCATAACTGTAGAATATGGGCACATGAGAATCCACATGCTTACACTGAGAAGCCCCTGCATTCACTATGGGTTACTGTTTGGTGTGATTTCACTGCATCCATTATTGTAGGCCCTTTTTTCTTTGAAAAGCCCTGTAAAAAAGCAGGATGGAAGACATGTTCAGTTAATGGAACAAGTTACTTGGAAATGTTACAGAAGGACCGTCCTTTTTGGAACACGATGTCCTTGACACAGTGACATTCATGCAAGACGGGGCACCTCTTCACATCGACACCGAAGTGAAGGCATTTTTGAGAAGAACTTTTACTGAAGAACGGATAATCAGCCGTCACTTTACACATGAATGGCCCCCTCGCTCACTAGATTTAACACCCCTTGATTTTTGGCTATGGGGTTACCTTAAGTCTCGGGTGTACCGCCATAGGCCAACTTCGTTAGTGCAGCTAAAGGAAGCCATTCGCCCCAAAATCTCATGCATTCATCCGGATATGCTATATGATGCAGTTACCAGTGTTGTCTCCCGCTTCCAAACTGTTATTTGTGGTGATGGCGGACACATAGAACAAGTACTGTAGTACTGGTGTGATACGCATGTAAACAATTGCTTGCATGCAAATATAATTATTTTTCCCGTAGAATTGTATGTTTTGCTTGTGTTTAGCGCCCTCTATCGACAAATTTTTGAACTATTTCTTTTTCCTTTTTTCTTTTTTTTTGTATGAAAAAAAAAAAACCTCTTCATGAGAATAACAGTTTCGCAAACCGCATTAAAATATACTCATTCCTTCAATTTTTATGAATTTTTAAAGTATTTACAAATTTATGGGACACCCGGTATATGCATTATTTATCAATAGTCGAATTCTTACTTAAATGAACTTTAATACTTTAAAACAATTTATATAAGGATTCGAAAACACCATCTGCAATTCTGTAAACAATAAATATTTAAAAATTTAAGTCTAAATTTTAAATAATTTAAGAGACAAAATAAATCACTTGTTTTATTTAAATATCTTAAATAAAACAATAATAATACTAAATACAATGTGTCTTATAAATAGGAGGTAAGAAAAACAAGCTTAAGGGGGTTAAAAAAACTTTCTTTTACTATTTTTCCTGTCATTTTTCTAAAGAAATAAGGAAATTGATTTTGGGGAATAACGACCTTTGCCTTCCGTTCATAAGATTTGTTTCATCGCATCATTCTCAGAACAGGTTTATTACATTTTTAATCTTCTTGAATATGCAATTCCTCTTTTCGTACACGAAATATACGAAAAAGAAGTATTGTAATAGTCAAAAAATTCGAACTCGAGATTTTGATGAATTCCCACGTTTCAGACTTCTCTGTGTGCGAAAAACACATTTTTGGAATTCTGTCTATCTATTTATGAAGATGATAAAAACATTTTGAGAAAGATGGATAAAATTTGATGTGCGGTATTTACTCAGGCGGCTTTGGTAGGAGGTGGAGGGAGGGCAATAGTCTTCTTATAGGCAACCTCTTGTTTCCCCGCTGTTGTCGGCAAGAAACTGAGAGTTTTGTCTTCAAAAGTCTTCACTGTTTCGGAACAAGTAACGGTTCGATTTGACAGAATGACCAGATTCGATAAAATGGCCAATAAATGGCAAGTCAATAAGATATTGAAACGCAGGGCCGGCCATCAGGGGTGGATACTATGCACCGGCGCCCCGCGATTGAGGAGGCCCCAAGATGATCCAACTCCAACTAAACAAAGATTGATAACAAAGATGCGGACGTAAACCTGGAAATAGGTTCGCAATAATATTTGATTTCGAATAAAAGGGGTGTAAATAACACACAATATATACCGCAATACATGTTAAATAATAATTATAATGTGTTAATTCTAAATGTATTAACTGTGTTGAAATTTTTCTTTACGTTCTCAGTTACTACAAAGAGTGTTGAGCGCTCTTTCAGCAAATTAAAATTAAAAAACAATTGTCTTTGGTCAAGCATGTGTGCTGCATGTTTAAATGCACTTGCTATATTAAGCATCAAAAAACAAATTGTAAAAAAAAATTGTAATTATTCTGAAGTAATTAACAACAAAAACAAAATCAAGCATTAAATAAATATGTAATATTATTAAATGATCGTATTCGTAAAGAGAAGGTGAGTTATGTTAAAATTTGCGGATAATTTTTGGTCGAAGAATTGTAAAAATGTAAATGTGTAGTTCATCTATCTTATAAATTTCGTGGTATTGTAATTACTTTTTTTTTTTTTTTTACCCGTCTCGTAAATTACACAAATATTAAACAAAATCCTTTTTCATTGACTTTCAAGAACAGAAGAAATCCATAGCATCAGATAGCTGATGAAACAATGGAAACGTTTTGAACTTTAGGGCAATAATGCAATCTGTTGTTGGAAATTAAATAAAAATAAATTGTTAAATAAATAAATAAAAATTGCCGAACTGTAGCAAAAATTCACAACGATTGTTAAACTGTTGTCATTAAAAATATTTTTTTTAATTTAAAATGGTGTAAAATTTGTTTTTGCTCAATAATATTTTATCGTGGCAAAACACCAATAATAGGTTATCGTGGCAAAACACCAAAATTTATTAATTTTTAATTAATAAAGTTATACTTAAAATTTTAAACAAATTTCTTCGAGGTGCACATTCCTACCCTCCAATGTATATTTGTGCCAAATTTGATAGTTATAAACCGAACGGTCTGGTCTATAGAACTCTAACAAACACTCATCTTTATTATTACTAATATGAATAGGCGACATGATTGTTTTCTCTGATTTTGAATTTACTAAATAGTTCAAAAAAGAATCGTGATTTGATTCATCTAATTGTTAAAGTCTCGGCAATGAATTTGTAATTTTTTCTAATCCATTATGCTGATTTTAATATAATTTTCTCTGATTAAAATCTGTTCTCTGATTAAAATCTGATTAATAATTAAAATATATTTTATAAAACATAGATAATTATTGTCGGTATTCTTTTACAATATGCATACTGAGAAGCGTTTTTTGCTATTGCTAAATTATGTGAATTCAATATAAATCACTAAAATAAATAAATTGTATAGTTGTAAATTGTTTATTTAACAGTAAAATATCTGCTTATTGGAATCTTATTTATTAGACAGCAATTATTTCACTAATGAAAATGAAATAGTATCTTCAATTGATGATAAAAACTAAATATATATGATATGGTATCTTTTTAGCTATATTAATAAAGCTTTTTACAATATGCACTAAACTTGTTAAATAGATTAGTATCTAATTTTTTCAGATTCTACATTCAATATCATAACCATGCGATCGAAAAATATACTTTTTTTTTATCTTCTCCATTTTTTTTTCTTTCAGAGACTTTCCTTGACAAAACTATATTATTGAAGGCTCTTTTGAATTTTGAATAGACTTTAGATAAAGATATCTGAATAAAACAATGATTAGAATAATTTATATTCTTATATAACGGATTAAAAAAATCAAAACACCTTAGTTATATTCTTATATAACACGTTAAAAAGTCAATGCACGCAATTGAGAGAAAAAAAAAAACATTTTAGGGGTAAATATTAGTTTAAAATAGCTCCACGGGGGTGATACTTTACGATAAGAACAAGTGCCTAAAAATAGCGATAGGGAGTTCACATTCAAGATCTAATTGTTTTTGAATAAAATGCATTAGTTTTTAAGTCTATATATACATATTGTTACGATCCTGTGATGCGGCTTCCCAACATAGCCGGTTCCATAGGAGGTCCCAGAGCTTGGCGACCATTTGGCGACTTGGCGACGAATTTGGCGACTTTGGCGCCAAAATAGATTATACCGGAAACATCGAGAATTTTCCCGTTCCGTCCAGTAGGAACGGAGATACGCCTCGAACGTTCCTGATTGGTTGAGAGGCTTCTAGCCCCGCCTCCTGAGACCTATAAAAGGAGCTGCAGCTGCCGGGGAGTCGATGATCCCCGTAATATACTACTTTAATTTATCTCAGCCCCTTAGTTTTTCTTCCTAACTTTTTATTTTTTCAAACTCAAATTAAACAGTATCTCAATAGCCAATTCTAGCTCACAAGCAGTAAAAACTTACTAAGCCCAACTGCAGCTTACCCCCCCCCCCCACCCTCACCCTAATATCAGACAACCACAATGAGTCCTGACACTCGTCATCTCCAAATTTCGTCGAAGACGGCCACGGCAAAGTATAGACAGCAAAGCACTGTGAAGTCTCTCCTTACCGGGGATAAGCCCCTACCGGGGCTAGGCGCCCCGTCAACCCAACCATCAAGGGAAGTCGACGGTGAATTGAGTCGTGGACCAGTGGAGTCGAAGAGTAGTCGGAAGCGACGGTGAAGAACTCGTCTTCCAGGGACTTTCGTAACAATACATATATAAATGAATACATCGGGAATCTAATTCTAGCCCAACGCACAAATTTCATATTTCAAAAATGCACATTTTTCATATGTGCATTTTTTATATAGAAGCATTACGTAAAAAAATATGTTTATACATATATTTGAAAAATATTATCTCTAGTTTTTATTTTTTAAACAATAATATCACCGTATATTTTCCGCCCGTGCTACCAGTAGTAAACTTTTGTTAGTTTGGCTAATTTATTCACCTCAGACTAAAAACACATCTGAATTCCTGGTCATTGTTGCATTCCCTTTTCAAAACTTCTTTTAGGTGAGTAACTAGGTTAAAAACTCGATTTTTGGTTAAATGTAGAATTTTTTTAATTAAATATTCTGGATTTCTAAAAAAGTTTCTTTTATAAAGCCGTTTAAATTTAATTCTTACATTCATTTTATATAGCCGCCATAAGAGCATAAAATCATTCATTTAGTATGGCGTGTCATCCAGGTGCAATCATACAAAATTGAATGCATTGTTTTCATTGTTACGCTAAAAGACACTCGAGTGGGAAGTATGTGTAATTAGCACAACGAAATCGAGTAGCTCCGGTCTTAGAAGTGGAAAAGTGACGAAAAAGAAAAATCCATTCGTAATTATTTCATCAAAAGTTATTCTCTTAAAGACAATGGAAGCTTTAATATTTTCTTCAAGGTACCGCTGTCAAAGATAAACAATTTCTTTACTTCCTTTCTGAATTGAAAGGAAATAAACATACGACTACATTATAAGAATATATAAATAAGAATAAACATACGACTTATTTCCGCATATTTCCTTATTTTTTTCGCATAATTATATATTGCAGCATCATTACTCCCTTCCAAGAAAATTTACTAACCAAGAAAACTTTACATTTTTTTAAAATATTATTTCATTTTATTATTATTTTGCATATATTATCATTACCCAATATTAGGCATTTACAAATTACTGTAAACCTATTCCTTAATTCATTTTTCTTATAATTGAAATATTTTATAAGTATTAAAAAAAGATCTTGAAGATTAAGAATGTTGTCAAAATCGATCCGAATTCAAAGTAGTTAAAAATGTATTCCTCATAACAGTTAGATTAAATATTTTCCTGATCATGCTACAATAAATTTATGATTTAGTGCTTCGCCCTGTATTTCAATCTGTACACTAAAATCTAGAACAGAAATATAACAATATTTTTTCTAGAATTACATTTCAGTGCAATTAAATCTCATAAAAACTCATGCTCATAAAAACAGACGCAAATATTTACAGTTCTATGACGATCAGTAAACACATAGATACACACAAACACACACACAAAAAAAGCTGACTTTTGTTTACAAATATTCTAGAAAATTTCTAACAATGAGAGAAAAATTAGATGCAATATATGCATAAACAAGTAATATATAAAACAAAATTTTTTAAGTCAGTTCCTACTTAGATCAACAGAATTTTTTTTTATTTTAGTTATTTTTTATTAAATAATTACAAAATTGGTGATAAATTTGGCAGCATGACGACGGATTTGGCAACTTTGGCGACCAAATATAAATTGCTGTATAAATTTAATTAATTCATTAATATTTGAAAAAGCAACTGTATTAACGTCAAATGTTCCACTACAATTTAAAAAAATGTATTCGAACTTGAGTGGATGAATAAAAAGTATTTTATTAACGATTGAAAATATGAAAAAGAGAGATATATATATAGGGAGAGTGTGAGCTAATAGTAGGAATTGAAAGAAGAAAATGAAGAGGGGGAAGAATTTCACAAACTAGTTAATATTTAATTGGTTTTAATTAAATGTAAAATTAATCATTATGAGTTGTTTTGAAGCTAAATTAGATATATTGTGCTTTTTTCTTTGTTGGATTTGTCTTGTTACCCCATCTATAAACCTCTACCGCCGCATATGTTCATTCCAAAATTGCAGATTTCTATTAAATTTTGAACGAAATCCATTTAGAAAAAAATTTATCTATCAAGCTGTCCGAATATAAGTTTATACGACAATTGCAAAACAAACAGACCTAGATGGATAAAATTTGGCACATGGGTTTAACATCTAAAATGTAGATATGTATCAAATTTGGAACCAAGTTCGTCTATGGTGTTGGCCGTCTATCCGTTTGTGCTTTCAGAAGCATGTTAATACGATAACTCAAAAGCGTAATGACTTAAATATATGAAATTTGGATGTGATTACAATTGTAACTCGGTGTCAAATTTTGGTTTTAATCAGCCGGAAAATAAGGTTCAAAATACATATTCGTTTTCTGGTATTTGTGTATTAATTGAATCATCGCAATTATTGTTTGCCATCGCATGCCATACGCAAATACTTTCATTAGAGAATATGCAGGAAAGTGTGGTCAGACCACTACATTGGATACATGCCTAGTTCTAAGCCTTTTGAACAACAGTGGTGGTCAAACAAAAAATAGAATATCTTTCTAACGATTCTGAAAAATAAAAATTGCTTATACATAATTTTGTAATTAAATTTTTAAAACGATATTTCGGAAGATAGTAGCTTAAACAAAGGATACATCGAGCTTTAAAATTCCTTTTATGATAATTTCTTTTCTCAATTGATAATAAAGGCGAATGTGTGTGTGTGTGTCAGTGTATATATTGATGCTCTACAGGCCGGACTGTTTTACTAACAGTTATCAAATTTGGCACGTTTATATTTTGGAGAATCAAAAAATGCACTTGGAGAGATTTTTTAAAATATTTTTAATTAGAATTTTAATGAATTAAAAATTAAGCTGAATTTTGCCGTTTTCCTGCTATTACTTCCGAAAATATTACTGCATAAAAATAAATTTTGCACCGTTTGAAAATTTAAAAAATAGTTATATTTTATTGATACCTATTTTATAATTGTGCAAATTTTCCAAAAATTTTGATTAAAAAAAAAAATATTTTTCGCCTAAATTCCAACAATAAGTTGTACCGTTACCCAGAAATTCAAATTATTTTTTATCGCTTTATCAAATATTAAACTGTGTGATTTTCTTCCGTAGTTGAAAGTTAACGAATAAGGTTTTGGTAAGAATTTGTATGGTTTACGAGATAGATAAAAAAAAAAAAAGTGAAGTTACAATACCGTGCACTTTAGTAGAAAAGTGAATCCACATTTAAGTTTTTAATATCTCTTTGATATTATTGGACTGGTCTTCTTTAGAAAGATTCATATGCACAATGAAAAGAACATATGTACGACAGTTATGATTAAGCTTTAATGCTTCTGAAAATTTGGTAGAATTATAGATATGAAAATATATATAAACGTTTTAACTGGAATTAAATAAAAACCAATATATCTGGTTGAGGTGATTAACATATAATAAAACTCACATAAAAGTATATATATTTGAAATTAAGATGAACTTTATAAATATTTATTTTTTATAAAAAGTTTCATTTCAAGCCATATATGCTAGGGCTTAGGCGATAGAGCTCTTTGATTTTGGTTAATAATTAAATCATTAATAATTTCACAAACGATTCCCCATTTTCTTATTTATTGTTTCATAAAATCATATCTAAAGAGACATATTATCAGAATTACAATAATAATATTAAATCGAAAATATATAGAATTTAATATATAACAACTACAAATATTTTTATAAGTTTGGTCTGAGATTTTTAATAAATAATCTCAGACGAAATATTATTATTAAATTATTTATCATTATTTTTGAGAATAATGATTATGATTATGTCTATCTTTTGCGATTAAATACTCATTAGGTAGTTAATATTAATGAATATGAACGCATGCTTGCGTTTAATATATCCTAATAGCAAAAGATATTTACAAGATTTCCATTATGTATTATTATTATCCAGTATTAATGCCACAGGGCAATAAATACTTATGGTATATGAGGTGAATATTTATTTATTTTAATTTATAGAAATGAATTTGACATGTTTTTCTTCTTTACATTAATTTGTTATTGTTTCAGTATTCTTCCCTCATTTGAAACTCATAACAAAATTAAATTTTAAACAACAGAAACTCATAACAAAATTAAATTAACATAACAAATTACTTTTTGAAAAAATTAGATTCACAAATAGAATTCAACAATTGAATAATTATGTTGGATATAAATATTTTTATCAAATATTCTTTCTATAAATATATTATTTATTCTAAACCATATTTTTTTTTTTTTTTTTGGAAAACATTGTCTGAAATTAGTAAAATGTGAATCAAACAAATTTACAATTTCTTTGGTTTATGGATAAGCAAAGTTTTCTTGAAGTATTGGGAGATTTCCTGACCAAACTGATATTGTTGTAAATTTGGTAGATAAATGACACATCAAACAAATTTTATTGAACACTCTTATTCGGCTTGATCAAATAAGTGGATTATCAGTTTGATCCTATTATTCATTAATTATATCCAATTTATAAATTAATTACATCCAATTTATCCATTAATTATATCCAATTTATCCATTAATTATTCTCAATTTTGATCTGACTAAATATTTTACTTTTATAAAATTAAATTAATTTTAAATACTTAGAAAAGTGGAGATATATGCATTAAAATGGAAACTTACCAAATTCATTTCTTTCTGTTGCATGTTTTATAATATATATATATATATGCTTATTCAGTTTAATATGATTTTCAATTAACTTATGCTAAGTGCTGTAACTGAATGATTAAAATACCATTTAGATGTTGACACTGTATTGTCTTCAACACTTTTGTATTGGTCCATTTCAAGAACTTATCAATAATTGTATAGAATAGAAAAAGGAAACGAAAAAAATCTAAAGGTGATATTAAAATCATAGGCAAATAGGATAGAATAATTTTCTGTTATACTTTACCAATTTAAATTTTAAATTTCATTAGCTAACTAAATGAATTTTTTAAAAAATCTTTTGAACTGAACTGATTTGCAGCTGTCTGTCTGTTGACAGAAAAAAGAAAGTAAACTAAGGAAGCAAAGTTTCGGTTTTTTTTAAATAGCTGTGAGCTATAAATCTAAAGAATGAAAATAATGTTTGGGTAGTTAATTATTAAATTAAATATTTTTGGAAAAGAGTAGAAGTTCAGAATTGTAATCATTTTATTAATTGCATTAATAAATGTTAGGCAAAAGAAATCGAAGTTTCAATTAAAGGATCTCTTCTAATTATTAAAATTAATTTACTGTACAGAATGGATTTAAAATTAACCACAAAAGTACGAGATCTCCGCCTACGAGATAGAAATAAATTAACTATGATCTTGACTGTAAATCATAGCTGGAAAGATTTAGCTGCTGTTTTAAGAAATCCTGATAATCAAGATATGGATATGTTTACTGCTGAAGATATAGAGTAATAGACATTTTTTTAATAATCATTTCAATTACATAGTTTAATAGATTATGGGACCACATTTGCCATCCTCTCATTTACCATTTAAATAACCAAAATTTTGTAGAATCAAAAATAAAATCATTTTGGTTTTATTAAAAATATTTTTTGGCGTTAAATCTACTAGGATGTATGAAATATTTCAGTTTACTTTGATTCTTAAAGTCTGTCATAATTTTATACAATGGAAATAATCCTGAGACTTAGTTATGTCTCAGATTTTTCTAAGGTAGAAACTTTTGTTATTTTGGATTTTTTTTTTTTTTAACCATTAAAGGTTGCAGAAGATATTGGTATCTTTGCTGTGAAAATCTGACTTTCTATTCATTTCATTTACACCATGCTTTTGTTTGTTACATATTTGAATTATGCATATAAGATAATTTCATGCTTAAGTATGGGTATTTGACTTATAAGATTGTTAGAAATCAGGTGTATATTTGAGGAACTGACAAAGTTATTAATTATGCTTTAAAGGCTCATTATTATTGCTTATAATGAGCCATTAAAGCATTGCTTTTGTAATTAATTGATGCTCTTTTATTTTTATTAATTTAACTAACACCTTGTGCTTAACCTTTATATTAATAGCAAAAAAAAAAAAAAAAAAAAGAATATTCACTTATAGTAATAATTTTGAGTAAAAAACATTAAAATGCTTTCTCCTCATTTAACCTTTTCTAGGGCCATGGGAAGTATGCTTCCCACCAAATTTATCAATCTTTGTATGAATTTATATAGGTTGGCATAAGTTCTGATAAATTTTTTTAGAAAGACAGAAATTTAGATGCTTTAGTTCTTTATCTCACACAAAATGTCTTGATTTGTTACTTAATTATTAATTAATCAAATTAAATTTATCTAATAAGCTTAATGAATCCTTTTTCTTATTCTAATTTCAAGCCTAAAAATATTTTAATATAATAAGACCAAAAAAAAAAAAAATGGCTCTTTAAAGGGTTAACTTTATTAGTAGATTAGGTTTACAGCCTTTCCTTGATGACTATTTGTTTTTACCTTATTAGCATTCAAAATTATCTGTCACAACAGTGATTGAACAAGACTGGAGAGTAAAATGGTCAGTTAAGTGATTAGAGTAAAGATAAGATTAGTTAAACAAAAGAAGTGTAATCCTAATTATTTAGTGATACAGTAATGGTACCAGTCAATAAACAAATTTGAAAATCCTGTTTTTTCTGCATTTGTTCTGTCTACGAAAACCAAAACAAAAATTTAAAAAGATTGTAGTTGGCATTGTTTTTTTGATAATCACACAAGATAGAGATAATTGATTTCAATTAAAATATTACTTTACATATGAATTATGTATTTGACTCTAATCTTGTATAATATGCCAAGCAATATGACATTTAAACATTGATATATCGTCACAAGTGGTAATGACAATCTCTGTATTCAGATTATAAGAATATGCAGAATAACTGTATTTGGAACAGATCAATTGTTTGAATCTTACTATTACATTATACTATTTTATTATATTATTCTGTATTCATTTTGCCTGTTTAGGCTATGCTTGCCATTGGATCATTTTCAAGCCTGCTGTGTTCATAAATTAGATATTATCAGTATTTTATCTCAAAATTATTTAAATATTTTCAGTAATTAAATATTTGTCTCATTTAACTATTGACTTTTTTTAGTTACTCATTTTTTAAAAAAAGAGATTTATTAATATTAAAATATTAGTTTCTATTATATTATATTCATTTACTGTAAACATCTTTTATTAGCATTTTAGATTCAGATTCAAGACCAGCTGAGGCATTTTTAGAACAATGGAGCACATATGGGCGCAAACAACCAAATCTTGGAGATTTGTTAGCTGGACTTAAAGAAGCCAATTTATTACGGGCTGCACACTTTGTTCAGAGTGAACTTTTGAAAAGTAAATACATTTTATACAAGATATTAATTAAAAAAATATTTTATCAGGAATTAGCAATTATTAGACACTTCATGTCTTTAACATTTGCATCTATTTTACATTTGCATAATATTCTTTCTCATAATATGGATAATAAAAAATATGCCTAAATAATCAAAAATCATAGTGCATTTCTTTTTTAAATATCTGAAGTATGAAAATCTTTGTTATTCTATAAATTATTAATTTTAAAGCATTTTATAAACTTAGATATATTTAAGGAAATTGATTAATTTGGATGCATTATTACTTTAACACTTTCAGTTGTACTTTGATTTATTCATATTTTTAAAGGGTGAAATGTAATTAGTATTCATACATTTGGGAAAAAAATTTCTGTTTACTCTGTTATAAAATGTGTAAAAATATTAATTGTTGAAGAAATTTGATATTGCTTTTGAAAACAGCATTAGATAATTATTTACATATGAAGCAACTATTTGGTCATAATTTATCCTGTTTATTACATAAATTATATTTGTTTTAAAAATCTTATTATTAACCTGCCTATTATAATTTTAAATAAAATGCATGTAAATTATTTAAAATTAAACAAACTGACTGTGATTTCTGTAAGCAAGCAATTCTAGCATGTGTTCTAATTTTTTTCATAAATCCTTTATTTTTAAAAGCTTGAAATAAAAAAAAATTGATTAAGTAAAGTGGTTTTTTTTGTGTGTGTTTATTATAGGCTATTATCATTATTTTCATTATTAATATTAGCATTATTTAAAAAAACAATAATGAAATGATAATCAGGCTGTCATTCATACTGAGTTTCAGATGAATCTGAAATAGTCAGTCTATTTAATGAAATTGTTGGATGGATCTGTAATTGAAAAGCAGGATGCTTGTTTGATTAATATAGTATTTTGATTTGACCTGAGAAGTATTTTGGAGTAATATTCTAATTTTGAACAAAACTTGATGATATGATTATATTTAAGCCAGCACCCCTCTCTTCAAATTTTCATTACCACATTACTATTAAATGCTACATTTGACACTCAATGAAATTTATTCTTCAGCAGGTACATTTATATAAATGATGATTTGATCAAGTTTGTGAATCACCAATTATAATACTGAAATGCTCCTACTTATTTATTATAATTATGTGAAAAGGTCAATAAAAATTTAATTTGACAATATATAGAATGCCATACATTTGCAGTATCATGATGCATATGATAATATGTATTTTTGAAGCTCATTAAAAAACAGCATGAAATTAAATAAATTTAATTTAAAATATAGAATTTATTATTCAAGATATTCAGTTTTAAAATATCAATACTCTATAAGTTTAAATGTATTGATTGTATTTAAATACATTCATATTCAGAACTATTAAATTAATAATCCACATTGCTTTCCAGTATATTTTCTATCTGTTGATTTGAATTGCCATAATTATAGAAAACTATTTTATGAAAATGATTTGCTGTTGGAAAAGAAAATAATGAGGATGTGATTCAAAACAGGACAAAAAATAAAACTGATTTTTTAAAATTATTTATATTAAAAGAAAACTGGTAAAACAGTATGAATATTTCAAAATTATTCAATTTTTTTTCATATCTGCTTGTTTGTATTATAAATTATATGTTATAATCAATTTTTCAGATTCAAATAATACTTTATTTTTAAAAGTATATAATTTTTCTTTCCAGTTTCTGATGAAAGCTTAGAAGAGCAAGAGGCTGTATCAGAAAAGCTTGAAACAGTGTTGCATTCAGTTGCTGAAAACCAAGAAACTGCTGATGCAATAGACTTAATTAATGAACATTTGCAAGGAATTGATTTGAGTGAACTGACACAGTTTCGTTTTTCTGATCTTGCCAAGAGCACAAGAAATTTCTGTAATATACGAGCAGAAGAAGGCGGTCATAAAATAGGTGAAGGTGCTTATGGATCTGTTTATCGAGCAAATATTTCTGGCATCACAATTGCTGTGAAACTACTGAAAGAACCCATTGATAAACAATTTTTTACAGAATTGAGCATTTTAGTTAGGTAATTCAGATTTATCATAAATAATTATTGAAATTACTTTATTCAGTTATTAATTATATATTTAATGTGTTACATTTATTTATGGATAAGATTTGTATTTCATTTATAAAGAATGTTAGGATTAATATAGTTGAGCCACATAAGGTCTACTAAATGTCATTATAGTACACTGATTGTCTTTTTACATGCTTTTCCTTTTGAACTCTGTTTTCATTCTCTTTTATCCATAATGAAATGGAATTAACTTTGCTATTTATCATCGTGTGACTGATATTTATTATTTAATAAATATTTATTTATTTTATTGCTTTATGGATATATTTGATGATTAGAAAGAAATGGAGGATTGTGTTTCTAATATGTGAGTATTTTTAGATAAGAATTCTAGAGCTGACATCATGTGTGTTTAACTTGTTAACATGTTTTTATATTAGTTTAGATGTTAGAAAAATACTCACTTATTCAAAGAATCATGCTTACTGAAGGGTTTCACCTTAATCTGAAATGAAAATTTAGAAGTTGTTTTATTGTTTTATTTAGGAGTTAAAGGGTCGTTTTTTTGTTTTGTTTGTTATTGTTATTGACTGCACTGAAGATTTGCATTTAAACAAATTATTATTTTCAGTTTAAAAAAAAATTCTTACAAATATCATATTTTTTATAGGTGCAAGCATGAAAACTTATTATCTCTTTTAGGATGTTCAGTTGATGGTCCTAAATGTTGTTTAATTTATGAATATATGCTTAATGGATCATTACAAGATAGATTAGGATGTGTTGTAAGTAATATTTATTCCTTTTTTTTCTTACTTGATTTCTTAGTTAATTATGAGAAAATTGGATAAGATAATTTTAAAATTCTGTATAAAAAGATAATTTTAATTAAATTTATATTAATAAATTATGTTAAGATAAAAAAAAGTTAAGAATATTCTTATTTCAGATGGATGTTATTTTTCCTTAAGTGTTATTTAAGTTGCTTTTTATTGATTTGTATATATTTTAAAGAATGTTTTTTTAAAATTATGTTTGTAAGTAATGCAAATATTTGGGTTAATAGCTCTAGTTTTGAAAGTTTTTAAGTCTTTAATAATGAAAACATAAACTTCTGCTCTTGTATATTTTTGTCTAAGAAGCCTGAAAATTAAGAATGAAAATAGATTTTGGCCTGATTGAAAAATGTTAATATTTATCATGTTCTTATTAGTTAAAGTTTATACTAGAGCATTTATTGCTTCTAAAACATCATAACAGTTTGTATAAATAAATACATTGCTATTGCAAGTATTAAGCTAATAAAAATGGTTTTGTCTCATGATGAAATGACTATTTTCGCTTGTTTTTTTACGATTAGGACAGCTTAATTACTGTGGACTGCTGCAAAATTGATTTGTGAGCCCTTGTAGCAAATTTTAAGCAACAAAATTATTTATGGCATTTTATTATTCATTACATTGTAGTAATCAGCACAATAAGGACTTTATATATGAAGTATGTAAATAATTATAATACATGAAAATGATAAATAATTAAATTTTTTTTTATAAGGTTAACACTTTAGTCACAAAAATTGTTTTAAAAAAAGCAAATAATTGAAATAATTGCTTTATAAATTTGTAAAATATAACTTGGTCTGCAACTACTTGCATAAGATTATATTATGTGGTTTTTATTTTATTTTCTTACATATTTTGTAGCAAATTTATTGATAATATTATCATATAATAGTATTTTTAAAATTCAAATACTGTAGATGAAATGCTTTAAGTGTAAATCAACCTTCACTTATATTAGATCTCATGCAATTTTTTTTATTATTATTTTCAATTTTGAGAAATTGTTTTGAGAGATATGATGATAAATTCATTAAACCTCTATAATTTCTTAAAAAGTAACAAAGTTGATACAATTCAAATCAATTATTTTTAAAAATATTTTATAAAATTTGTAATTTTATTATCCTCTAAAGCAAAGACAAATTTTGATTTTATTGAATAAATTGATAGAATTAATATTGACTTGAAAGGTGCACTTTGCTATATAAGATAATTTTCGGTCAGTTTATGAATATTTGCCACATTATTTTAAAAAATAATTCTAGGATTATCTCAAGTTTATCAAATTATCTCATGTTTGTTCCAAATTTTGAGTTTTTTCTGAAAAAAAAATAATAATACTTTTGATCAAGGATAGAAGTATGAATAAACTATCTTACAAGCTGGGAGAATCAAAGCACTCAAATTTGGTAGACAAGAAATTATATTATTCAAATATATGCATACATAAAAGTAAAAAAAAAAAATCATTTAAAAATTAATTGACAATTTATTTTGTGTACCCACAGTGTTCTCAACTTTCTCAGGTTGTCCTCACATTAAAAAGTCATTTTTCTTATTTGTTTAAAATGTGAAAATTAGCTACATTGTTTTATATTTATTGTACTTTGTTCTAAAATGTAACAACTATTTTTATATCAAATATTGTATTGCCTTTTATTTTCATTCTTTTGCATTAATTTTAATTCTATACTATATTATATTTTCATGAAGATACCCTTTTTTTGTTTCCTTTTAGAAATATTTCAAAAGCAATCTTTTCTTAAACAACTAATTCAGTGGAGTTTCCAGGCTCTGAATAAACTGCTTGCAATAAACTGATTTAAAGTACTCTTTTTTTAAATAATTGAACAGTAGCATTATTGTCCTGCAAATCCATTACACAGAATTTAATTAACACATATTTATCACTTTGATAAAAAATACTATTAGGTCTTCATTGCAGACTCCTTCAACATAAAATAAACTGCAGTGGCTTAAAAATATTATCAAAAATCATGTATCAAGAGCCAGATTCTGACTTTTATTGCATTTCATGTGTCATGAAAACAATCTTCTCTTTGATGAAGACATTGAACAAATTTTCTTCTAGCTCATATTTTTGAATTTTTTAAAAAATTATATTTTTTATATTTATTAATGTAGTGTTTTTTTTAATTATTTTGCTTTTTGTATCATTTATCTATTTTTATATGTTTTTGTATATATCTTCCATTTTGTTCTTTTTCTTTCTTTCTTTGTTATTTGTCTTTTTTATTTTAAAAAGTAAAATTCATTTCCATCCAAACTAGAATGGAGCTTTTTTGTTCTATAAATGGGAATGTAAGTGGTGTAATGTAATGAATTGTTATTTTGCATAATAATTTTTCATTTTTTGATACATTTGCTATAAAGAAATGTTTGAATTACTTCCAAAAACAACTATTACATTATCAATATTATTTGAGAGTGGTTCCTTTGTTCATCTTTTTATTTTTGAAAATTCCATAATATACTAGCAGAACCAACATGATGTCACCTTTGTGATTATATTTTATTTGCAATTGGGAAAATCAAGATAGTTTTATATTTATCATTTAGATAAATAAAATGTATATAGTAAAATGGCAACAGCCAATTGTTTTTGAATAAAAAAAATAATAATGTGGAATGCACGTTACAATGTGTACATAAAATTACAAATACATTATGCTACAGGTATATAAAGAATTTTTAGTTTTGTCCTTTTTTTAAAGATGTTTTATGAATAATTTAATTAATTAGTTAAGAATACAAGAAATCAACAGAAGTGGGATATTTTTGAAGCCTTTATTCAAACTACATCTGACTATTTACAAGTAAGCAAGATAAAGAAGTTTAAATATCAAGATACATTACATTTATTGATTGATGTAATATAGAAACTGTATCATTCAGTTTTATTGCAAAAAGATTTTCATCTTTCTCTTATTTAAAATTCAAATATATTCATCAGTTAAGCTCATTAAAAAAATGTATTAGAAAATTTATATATAAAAAAACGTTTGCTTTATAGTTCCAATACTAAATCATCTGTTTAGAAGTTTTATCTAATAAAGAAATGTTTCAATAAGTATAAAAATGTCTATTTTTAGTAAAGTAAAAAAATGTTATTTAAAAATATTGACTGAAGAACTGGGAAAAGATATTAGACATTCATATAATGAGCGATTTGAAAAAAGATGATTTTGGCCAGCAAAGTGTACAATGAAGAATTTACTAAGGAATGACTGAACACAATAATAAATGAAATAAAAAAAAGTGTTGAATGAAAGTGGCAAGAAGAAATTGAAGAATTGGAATAAAAAGAAGAAATTGAAGAACATAGACAACAGTAAGCATACAAATTCAGTTACCAATCTTAATGTTGGCAGTATGAAAATGAAGCCAAAGAATTTCATAATTTGATGCAAGCAGTAGAACTCCTGTTTTAAATTTTTTGGATACATTAAATACTTTGAAAGAGGTTTGTCTCACATTGAGTGTCGAAGATGACGTTCTTATGATGCAGCATATAGATATTAATTTGAAGGAACTAATATTAATTCTCAAAAAAGATATTTAAAACAAAACCGAAAAATAAAATTAAAAAGTTAAGAATTATGTTTTAAAAGGAAACAGACTATTTTGTATCATTAATGAGGATGTGAAAAAAAGACTTCTATTCTTCATACTGGAAAGTATGAGTAAAAGCATTGTTATAAAGTTTCATGGCCTTATGAGATATTGTGCTCTAGACAAAAATGTGTTCAATACCGTATAACTATATTAATTTCCTTGTATGAAGTGATATATTTGTCTGATATAGGTACTTAGGTATAGGTACTTGAGGTAAAGTCTTCTCTATCTTGCCAGGCCAGAGACCATTTGCTATTATAAATCTTGTTTCCTTGGTCCCTATGTAACAAAAGAAATAATTACTTATCATTATTGATAATATAACTAGATTTATGTATTGGTACTTATTAATTAATAGTGAAAGAGCCAAAACTCACCAAATATAGTCAACCAAAAGCATGCTTCTTAGGAGAAAGAAACAAGAATCTGTTTATGCGAAGTTTACAAGAGAAAGATCATATTATCGCCAATCCTTCACCATTAATTAATAAGTACCTATATGCCTTTACCCTGTGAGAGACATTGATTGAATCAATAATAAATTTTGAAGATTTTGAGTTAATGAATTGTATTATATCAGAGCGAAATTCTTCTTTCACTTTACATGAGTTTTAAAAGTTCTGCATGGAAATTGGAATCTGGTGCACATTGAGCTCTGCATCCCATCCACAAGAAAATGGAATGTCCGAGAGAATACATAGAATATTATTTGCCATTCTAACATCAATTTAAAATACTGATAAAAAAGATTGGGACAATAAAATAGAATAAACTGTGAATAAAAAAAGCCTTTTGAAATTCTTAATGGATATGCACTTAGATTTGAAGCTGAAATTTTGAAGTTTTCATTGGCATATTATCTTTGTTAAAAGGTGAATCGTAGTAGTAAGAAGAAATTCTAAGATAACAGGTTAATAATAATAATAAAAAAAACAAAACAATCAATGATATTAAGGACCAAGAAATACTTGCACAGAAATATTTCCTAGCGATATACATGTATAAGATCGCAACTCAGAGCTAGCTATAGCCATTTTTATGCCACTGTAATTCAAGTCAGCCAATTAAAAACTTAGAAAAGTTGGGATGAAGATGATGATGATACCATTGTCAATTCTAATGATGATTCCAAAAGACAACAGCCCAAGAGAGCAGTATATAATTATAGCATTATAGAGGTTCTATGTAGTTTACATTTCTTTTATATATTCATATTTAATTTTATATTTGTTTTATTTTTCATTATTATAGTTAATATTTGATTCAATTGAATAAAATTGGAAGATCAAGTTGACCCACTGTAGTCGTATTTTATGTAACTGACAAAAGCAAGATAGTTTTATAATTATTATTATTAGAGAGAGAATACATATAGTGGAGTGGCTACAACCAAATGTTTTAGAACCAAAAAATCACATTCAAGTTCATTGCAAGTCAAGAAATGTATATTATGAATAATATAATATTAAGTTAAGAATATGTTTTTAATATCTAATAAATATTTAATTTGTTCTTTTTTTAAAAAATGCCTTCAAACTAATTTAATTAATTAGATTAATACTTAAGAAGTTAACACCTGTGACAAGATGAATATTTGCAGAATTAAAATCACACTAACAGAAAATGAAGTTATAAAAACGAAGTAAAAAATGATATTGCTTTTTCATATTTATTTTTCTTTGTATCAAGCATATTAATAAAATACAGATGATAAAAACTGAACTGAAATAAAAATGTGTTTAAAAAAGGAAAAACAATAAGATTAAAAATTTTGCTCAAATGATGCTATTATAGTTTAAAATAATAAAATTAATTGTCATGATTCATAATATCATAATAATGCTCTTTGCAAAATTTGTGAAGAATTAAAGTTACTCCTTGCTGATCTGCATTTTTTTTTTTTTTTTTTTTGCTACAGATCAGCAAAAAAAAAAAAAAAAAAAAAAATTGTATTTGTCAGAAAAGCAATTTATTGAAAAATCAATGGAAAAAAAAAGATAATTTGATTGTTCTTGTTTAAAATTAAAGAGGCTTATTTGAATGATTCTTTCAAAAATTTATAAAGGATAACACAATTATATTATCATATACAATTTTTTTTTATTTTAATGCTTAAAATTTTTGAGGCAAAGTTTCTGTTTTCAGATTTTTTTTCTAAATTCATTAAATTATATTAGTAGTACAAAATGAATTTTTAAAAAGCATTTTGTGTTGCACTGATAATTCCCTGCATTGATTCAAAACTATGTGATAGACAAATGTACTCAAAATATCATTTAAAATATACAAAATATTTGTTTAAATGTAGCATTAAATTTTAACATTTGGTTTTTGAAGTTCACTGAGGATCATTCTAACTACTTGTATGCCAAATTTCATGACTCTAAATGCATACATACACACACTTTTTTATTGTCTAGATTGTTTCAGGTTTTAAATCTAATGTTGAAATTTTGTTATTTGTCTTTCTGCAAATTATTTACCAGTAGTTGCTTTAAGTCATATTATTTTGATATTCTTTTAAATACATAAGGGTTGTTTGATTTTGTTTTTAATGCTGTTCATATTATTTGAATTTGGTAAAAAGTTTTGTGTTCTTGGCATACTATGGTCTATAATCTTGCATAAAAAAATCTTAAACAAGTCCTGTTTAATTTAGTGGAAAAGAATATATATATATATATATATATTAAAAAAAACATACTAAGTGTGGAAATCAATAATAGTGAATATGTTAAAAGTATAAATGTGTGTTCTTCTTTTTTTCTTCTTCCCTTTTTTTTTGTTTTTTTTGTTTTATTTTCATAATAGATATCTTACTAGATTTACTAGGTATTTAAATATTTTTTTATTTGACATTGAATTATTAAGACAAGTAAATTGCTAAAAAAATAAATAATTTATTTTAAAAATATATGTAATGAAATATGCATTATTTATTTAATTTGTTTATATTATATTCCATTTGTTAGTCTGGAAAATAATATTTAATGTCATGTTTGTTTGAAGCTTATTATTTTCTTGTTAATGCATAGTATAATACATAATTTTTCAAAGATTTTATTATTTAATAAAAGGTTATATTTTTTCATAGGGTTACTAATATAAAAATAAAATGAACCAGTAACAGGTTGTTTAAGTTAAAAAAGTAAAATTAAATCAACCAATAATTAAAACATTTGTCTCATAATTATGTTACTTGGTCCTACTTTAATCTATTGCTATTTATAGTAAGGCTTCAGTTGGATGTGCAAGTATTTGATTAAACATTTTATTGAAAATCTCATCAGTTCTGAGTTAGTGAAAAAAATTTTCCCCTTTTAAAATTTCCATAGATAAAAAATTGAAATAAAAAAGAGACACAGTTATGCAGTCTGTTTCTTCATTATATAATGTGTTAGCTATAGTTTTTTAAAAAGTAGCATTTTATTTTTGTAGTTAAATGCAGATGTAATTAATTAGAATTGGTGATTTAAATGTATTGAATATTATGTTTAGCATTAATTTCACTTCCTCTTCCTTATATATATAATATTACTTGAATTTTAGAATTTAATTTCCTTTTTGTACTTATTTTGTATTTTCCTTATGTCTTTTTTTTTCCTGTATTACAGGGACATTCACCACCATTGCCTTCTCTAACACGTTTACAAATTGCATATTCTTCTGCTCTTGGTCTTAACTATTTGCATACATTTTGTGAAACTCCAATGGTGCATCGAGATGTAAAAAGGTAGAATTTCTTGCATGTAATCTGCTTTTAAAGTATTTATTTTCAAATGTTAATATCATAAAGGACAAAAATATGTTCTCTTCTGAATTTATTATTTGTGCTAATTTCGTACAAAATCAGCAAATCAGTTATATATCTGTTGTTTCTATATTATTTCATTCTGGATTTTTACTGGGTTATAATTATTTTCTATCTGAGAAAAAATGTTTTTGATTTTAACAGAATTCTGCTGTTACTGTATGTTATTATTTTTAGTAGTCTTCCTTAAAAGTTCTTACATTTTTTTCCCATAATTATTCAGATTTAGTATAGTTAAAATTTTTGCTACTAACATTGTAATAATAAGTAAACTTTTAAAATAATAGAATGTTAATTATTGAAAATAGAATTCGGTTAGTTGATATAATTACTAAGTTAAAACATAATAAAAGTATGAATATTTTTTATAGGATATCACTAAACTTTCTCTTTTCAAATAGATATATAAATAATTGTATTGTATTTAGGAGTTATTTTTATTGTAGTAAATGCACTTAGGCTATAAATTATGTCTAGATGTGATATATATATAATTTTGTAGTATCCAAAGCTAATTTTTAAATTTAGCAGGAGCTAATCAGATTTAAAAATTTTATCTGGATAAGGATGCTAGCAAAACTCCATTACTAATAAGTTAAATTTTAGCTGCAAGAACAAACTGTTCTAATTTACTTTTAAGCAGAATACTTTTCAAATATGTTTCAGTATACTTACTGTAATGCAGTATACTTTTTCAAAATTTCTTAGCAAATTAAGTATTTCTTAATTTTAAATTTGCAAAAATTGTAGACAAAAAATATTCTATTCTTTTAATTTGTTTCCTTTGTATATTTTTAAAATTAAATTCTGATATTGATCTTGCTTAAGTGTTTTGAAATCAACATTTTTCATCATCCATCAACATTTACCAGTGCTATAGGAACATAAACATTTTAAGCAGAACTTAATATACTTTTTAAAAATTTCTTAGAAAAATTAAATGCTTCTAATTTTAAATTTGCAAAAATTGGAGACAAAAAGTTCTATTATTTTAATTTGTTCTGTTTTTATATTTTTAAAATTAAATTCTGGTCTTGATCTTGCTTAAGTGTCTTGAAATCAACATTTTGCCGTTGCTATCAGTATTACCATACAGTGTCAATTTTTATTACTGCGTATCTCCAAATATAAATTGATAAGTCTGTGCATAAGTCAAGATCCTGCTGTTTCTAGCATGTCAGAATTTAAAATTTATATATGCCAAAAATTAAAAAAACAACAACCTTTAACTTACAAATATGTCACTATGAGGGCAAAACTATTGCAAAAATGAATGCAATATTTTCCAGTCAAGTCGTTATAAAATAAAACAGCATGCACCAATGGTTTTAATCTTTGAACTCTGCAATTCTTCCCGTTCATTTGCAATCCAATTTATAATGTATTGTATCTATGCTAGTCCTATTTTCTGGGCTATTTTATTTTTTTCTTTGGATCATGAGTGGGAAGAGAAATTCTTATATGAAAAATTTCAAACTACAGGTGATTATGTTTGCTTAAAATTCTAACAATAGAGTGGCTGCCTCAGCATTTCTCTAAAATCTGTCATCTGATCCAGTAATAATAAACAACTTTGAAAATAAAACAAATAATTTTTGTAAAAGGAATAACTCATTTTATTTAAAAAAAACTTTTTCTTAAACTTTTGAAATATAAACTATAAGAACAAAAGTGTTATATTTGGTAAGATTTGATAATTTATCATTTATACCCAGCTAATGATATCCTTCTCTTTTTTGAAATTAGCAGAATCATATCTAAGCTGACCCCTGAATTTTAGAAAACATTTTAAAAAATCTCAACTTAACACGGAAATATATGATATATTTGTGTAGCTTGGCAAGATGCTTATAGATCATAAAAATTCTAAATGTCACAAATTCTAAGCGATTCTTTATTTTGTCTTAAATGTCATATAAAAAAAAAGGGAACAACAACACTAAAACAAAAAGATTACTGAAGATTTTTTTTTTGTGTGTATTTTGAATGCAAATAAGTCAACCTTTTAAAAACATTGTATGTTGTTATTTAATTAAATTTAAGGGTTTTTTTTTAAAGCTGCATTTGATGTATTTTCTTATTATAAATTTATTTGTTTTATATTTCAGTGCCAATATTTTGTTGGATAGGAATTATGTTCCCAAAATAGGAGATTTTGGCCTTGTTCGTATTGGAGGTAGCAGTACAACTTCAACTATGGCCATCACTGAGAATGTGTATGGAACATCTGTTTATATGGCTAGAGAAGCTTTTTGTGGTGATGTTTCAGTTAAATTAGACACATTTAGTTTTGGAGTGGTTTTACTAGAAATATTGACTGGTCTTCCTCCATATGATACTAGAAGGGAAGATAGAGATTTAGTGAGTATACTTATTTCTCTTTTAACACTTATCCTTCATGGTAAAAAGTGCCTGTAACTTGAAATTCAGTGGTTGTAAATCAATAACTAATTTTTTCGTCAATGAAATATGGAACCATATAATTTAGAATGTACATTGGATTTTACCTTGAAATTTATTATGCCTTTCTTAATTAGATAACTCATATGGAAGGCTGTGATGATATATTGACAATGCTTGATCAAAAAGTTATATGGAATGCACAAAATGCTGTTGCCCTATATAAAATTGCCAAGCAGTGCTTGATACCTACAAAGAAACAGAGGCCTACTATATTTGAAGTATGATATATTAAAGTGGTATTGTTTTTTTTTCAAATTAACTTTTTATTTATTTCATAATGGGGTATTAATGTCATATTTTTCTAGCATTTATAAAATTTCATTGAATTTACAGTTTTCATACAATTTACAAAAATTCATATATTCAAAAATTCATATAGTTAAAAAAACTCATAGATTTTTATAATTATGCAATTTTTCTAAGCTATTAATGATAATATAAATTTTTATTGTGAATGATACATCATCAAGATTTTAATTGAAGACCACTTTAATTCTTTTTACAGTTTTCATACAATTTACAAAAATTCATATATTCAAAAATTCATATAGTTAAAAAAACTCATAGATTTTTATAATTATGCAATTTTTCTAAGCTATTAATGATAATATAAATTTTTATTGTGAATGATACATCATCAAGATTTTAATTGAAGACCACTTTAATTCTTTAAGAATATGTCCGTTCATATTGTATTTTGTGTATTTCAAATAAGTTGACATTTAAATGTGTTCTTGATCTTAAATTATTCATAAATTTGTGGGTTTAAATTTTTAATAGAATTTGCATACAAACTTTAGAGGGAGGAGGAAAAAGTTGCATGGATTGTTACTGCATAATATTAATATCTAAAAATTGTGAGATAATTAATTTCCATTCATATACACTATATTATCAATAATCTGTAATTACTGCAATTATATAGTTTTTTTTATAATGAATATTTAATCTTACAGTCTTGAAATTTCCATGCTTTAAAAGATAGGTTAATTTATGTCTGCAAACCATTATACATAAAGGAAATGTATTGCTTAATTTTTAAAAATATTTTAGTTATTTTGGAATGGGATAAAAAGCAAATTTTTAAAAATCTGTATTCACAGTAACAAAATATACTAAGGGATGAACTAAAATGTGAGAAGGAAGGGGGTGAACAGTAGGAAAATAATTGATTGTTAAAAACAAAATAAGATTTGTAACTCTTAAAAACAGTTGAATGTAGTCAATGTGAAATAAGTTTTTTTTTTAATACAAACTGCTGAAAATTATAACTTTATTGTAATTTAGAGGGGTGACTCATAAAATTGTTGTAGAAAATTGATTATATTTTAATTCTACATTTTACACCATTTATTATATAATGTTGCAGAAATTTCTATCTTTCATGTATAAAAATTTTAAAATTTATAAATATGCATTGCAATGTAATAAAAGATTTTTTCTCTTTCACAGATATTGCCAGATTTGCACAAATGTTGTTGTGAACACAGTAGCTTTGTGGAATGGGTTTGATTTCTTTTCACTATAACATATCAACTCAGATAAATGCAATCGCACAAGAAATATAAATATTTTTGCATTTGAACAAAGTTTATAAGTGTTGTTTTAAATAAACAATTTCACACATTGTAAATAGTTTGTTGCATATTGGGGATCATATATAAAACTGTTGTAGCATTTGAATCAATATTAAATTTTAGTTAATTTGTGAAAGTACTATAACTGTATTTGTTAATATCTTTACATTTATATATATATATATATATATATATATATATATATATATATATATATATATATATATATATATATATATATATATATATATATATATATATATATATATATATATATATATAATATATATATATATTATATATATATATATATTAATAAAAGTTTCACTAAGAAAGAAAGTTTTTCCATTTTAAGCTTGCATTTTTGAGACTATAAATATTTAATTTTAAAACTAGTCTTAATGTTGCATTTTCTTGTGGCAGCAGCATTTTAAAATATATATATAATGTATGCAATCAAAATAGAATCAATTCTTTTTTATTATGTATACTGTTATAATAGCTTTATATATTTTTTGTACTGAATTAATATATTTTAATATCGTCTTTGAAAATTAAAGTAATTAAAGGTATTTTGTTAATAAAGATATTTTTTGTGTCAAATTTATTATTACTTAATTGCCTTGTCATTTAATAATATTGTATTTAACTATAATGTTGTTAATATATAGGTCTAATATAAATTCATTCTGGTGCAGTTTAGCCAAAAAATGGCGCTAATACCTCTAAATAAAAATCTCAGTTGAGTTAAGTTAAATTGGTATTTATAATTCCTTTTACTGCAGGAGTGAATGAATAGGGGGGAAAAAAACTTACAGTCTAACTTTGCTTAGTGAGCATATCATTCAGTCCCGAATTTTACTTGTGATGTAAAACATTCGTTAAGTGAAACTATTTTTTTTTCCCATTGGGAACAATCCATTTAAAATAAGACAATGTGTTCCATTAAAAAAAAAGATTTATAATTATGTAATGTAGAATTTTTAATGCATGTTTTTTTTTTTAATTTACAAAATTGTCTAAAAATATTTGCCTTTAGAAAGCTTCTATGTTTTTCTATGCTTCTTAATTTAATGACAATTAGACTCAGCATTAATATCTTATTAGGGTATGCTTCTGAATATATGATACAATATACTGTCAAAGGCTTGACCGCCTGTTGGACTGAATTTTCACTTGCATGTGAGCCTAATAACTTATGAATGCAATAACTTATGGTTATGTGATCGTTTGGCAATAACTCTAGTTCTAATCCAAATTTAGGTTTCAATCAGTCAGAACAAAAGCATCCAGAATATATACTTGAACAATTTGTTCAGTAAAATTGCTGGTTTACCACAAAAGATCTATAGTTCATAGTTATGTTTCACTTAATTCTATGCAAGGTAATCACTCACCCAAGGTTTCTCAGTTTTTTTTTGTAAGAATAGTGGGATAAGGCTTTTATTGCCGAGAAAGTTTCAGAAGACTCTCCTCCCCCTCCACCTTGTTTGACTTTCAAAATGATTTAAAAGTAATTTTGTGTCATAATATTTTTGCAAAATAATCTGGAATCAAATAAGTTTAGAAGGGCGGAAGCATAACTGGAAATTCACACATCAAAGAGTATATGAACAACAATTAATGATTCACCCGTTTTCTATTATTTTAGTTGGTTCATTGAGAATAGTAATATCTTTGAATGTTCATACATTAATTGGATCAGAAGTGTGTGTAAGCTATTTTATAGTTTCCCACCACCAATTAACAGGAACATAGCTTGAATAAATGAGGCTTGAGATAATGTGTGATATTTTTGTCTTTTGCCATCATTAATTGTATATCAAAAGCGAATGGTTCCAGAGCATGGTATTCATTCATTTGATTTTTTTCAAGACAAATTATTTTTGTGGTGTGGTATTTTTTGTCCCTTTTTTACACTGCTCTATTATACAATCTTTCTTTCCATATTTCCAAACTAAAAATTTAAATCTATACTAATAATAAAGATGAATGTGTGTATGTGTGTTGTTGCTCTACAAGCTCGACCATGTGAACTACAACTATCAATTTAGAAGTAGGAAAAGTGCACTTCGAGTGATTTTTTTAATTGAAATTATGACTAGAATTTTAATTAATTAAAAATTAAACTTAATTTTCAAGTTTTTGTACAATAACTTAAAAAAATATTACCGCAAAAAATTTTTTTACACTGTTTCAATATTAAAAAAATTATCTTTTTCATGATACCAATTTAATAATTGTGTCAATTTTTGCTGAGTTTTGTCACATTTTCTTATATATATATATATATATATATATATATATATATATACCAAATAATAATTAAGAAATTAAAATATCTTTAAAAAAATCTTAAATTAATATATAACCAAATTAATTAATAACCAAATAATATTAAATATATTAATAAATTAATTGTATAGCCAAATTAATTATATTACCAAAAATTAATATATCTTTAAAAAAATTACCATTTTCTTAAATATATATATAAGATATATATATTATTTTCAATAAAATTGTTGTTTCCATTGTTGCCCTGAAGTGCAAACTGGTTTCATTGTTTCAACTACTACTTTTTTTTTCATTGTTGAAAGCTAAAGAACAAGGTTTCTATGTAATATCTGCGTAGTTTTTGGGAATATAACCAGTGGGAGGGATTTATTCACAACTTTCTTGCATACTCTCTAATAAAAATGTTATCTCAGAGAAGGCTTTGCATGGCATTGGCACACAATAATCATGAAATATTAACCGTTGGTATGAATTTAGCATTTTATGTGACACAAAACTGCACTTGTAATCACAAAGTGTCTTATAAAATTTGATATATTTAAGTCATTGCATTTTTGTGTTGCTTCTTTTACGTACTTGTGAAAGTATAGATTGACAAATGGTTAATCCCTAGTTGGATTTGACACAAAATTTGATAGATGTCTACACCATAGATGTTTAATTGTGTACCGATATGTGTGAACGAACTACTCGACAGGCAATCAATTCATTGACATATTTGGTTCAAAAATTATTAAGAACTTATCTAAACCTATATATCAAATTTTATTTATCTAGCTCTTTTCGTTTTGTCATGTTCTTATATTCGAACTAGGGATTGCAATACCGGACCAAAATTTCAATACCGGTATTTGTTATTTTTTAGATCTTAATACCGGGATACCGGTTTTAATACCGGTATAAAAAATTTTAGAAAAAGAAAGAAAACACAGGTGTTTCTTTGTTTTATTTGCCAGTTTTATTAGAGAGTGTAAATATTACAAAAAATATTTTGTAACCTATAAATTATGACAGTATATAAAGAATCACTAAAAAGTAAAGGAACATCTTATTTATTTAAATCACAAAAAAGTGCAAATATCACTAATCAGTCTGTGGTACTATTACAAATTTTTGAAATGTGATCTTAAAAAACAGAATGCATCAATTGTACTGTCATTAAGCCAGAAAAGTTATTTTGTGCAAAAATACTGTTAGCAATGCGCTATATACTTTCCCCAAGTATTTACCTCTAAATCTCTCATGTTCAAATAAATCGATTTCTCGTCGGATGGTTTTGGATATAGCTGATTTCTGTATTGTATTTTGATTCGTTGAATTTTTTTTTTTTTTTTTTATTTATCGCTAATTCTAACTTTTGTTCAAGAGACGATTCCTTTCACTATCGACATTAGTGTCATCATAATCTTCGATAACTGAACCGAATTCTTCTGAACGTTGATAGGATTGTGGGTAAAAAATTTTTAAGAAAATTTACTATAAACTTAATCAGATTTGAATTGGTTATTTTCTTTTCTTCTTTTTCATTTTTAAAATCATTATAATTATGTAAATACCATAAGACATTTTCTATTTCGGTATGCCTTTCTTCCGTACGATTTTTCAATGTAATATATAATTCTTCAGATAGTTGCGTGTGCTGTTCTTTCAGTGACTGCAACACGAAATTTATTGTTGCATTAGCTGTTAATAAATTATCATTTCTCCGACATAATACCTGAATAATCAGTTTTATTGGAAGTAGAGCAGATACAGTTTTGGATATTAAGTCGAATTCACTATCTGAAAAATTAATTTACAGGTTTAAGTCGATTATTGCTTTTTGGGTTGGATTTCTCAGTTTCAAAAATCGTTCCATCATTAGGAGTAAACTGCTCCAACGTGTTTTAGAATCTAATATTAACATATATTCTGTTTCATTTTCAGTTAGTATATATTTTAGTAATATGTCATTTTTTGTAGGGGAACGTTTAAATATCTTAACAATTTTTCGAACTTTATAAATTATAGGAAGCAATTCTTGATGAGTTAATATTCCATCCTCATTAACAGTATCTTCTTCAACAATTACATTGTCATTATCTTCATTGTCAATATCACTCTCACTCTTACTCTCTTCAAAGTTGGAATCCGAAGTTTCTATATTCACAGTATTTGGACTCTTCTGTTCTTTATTTTTTTGGTATACTATTACTCCTAATTAAATTCCATGAGCATAGCACAATTGCTGATTTGCACCAATCAACTTTCCAACTTTTTTTATAACTGTTGCTCCATCAGTCGTTATGGATACAATATCTTCTTTCAGGGAAAATCCATGTTTCGCTGATTTAAATTTAAGCAATTAAGTAAGCCATTAATTAGCTAATTAATTTCGCCCGTTAGGGAGACATAAAAACAAAAACGTATACTATTTTGCTATGTTGGCGATCCCTGAACATATAGTGGAGACAATTTTAAAAATTTCTAGTAAATACCGAAAAACCGGTATTTAAACTTGTGAATACCGGTATTCGGTATCCCGGTATATCGGTATTGCAATCCCTAATTCGAACAACCGGATAGAGAGACTTCCTCTGAACTGAATTTGCTCAAAATTTGATAGAAACTTACAAATTTGGTATAAATACCATATACCAAATTTTATCCATCTAGCAAAAATAGTTTTTGAGTTATTTTTATCACAGACAGACAAACGGATACTTTCCAAAAATGTATTTTCCGAATTTGGAGAAGTCTAAGACATAGAAATTCATCAAAATCTCTGCATTATGTATACGAGAAAGTAAAGAAGGAATTTGCAATATCGTGAAATTTAGAATATAGATTAACCGGATATTTACATTTGTAATAGCGCCAGATGTCATGGCACTAATCTCCATTAGGGAGGTTCATGTACAAAATAAACAGAGTACATGCAAGAGACAAGTAAAATAGCACTACTTTAATGTCTTATAGTTTTGCGGAATCATGGATATGAAGTTATATCTACACGATTTAAAGAAAATTAAATATAACCAGTATTTCCGACTAACCAGCTGGTCGTCAAAAGCGGATAATTTTAAATAAAAAGAAAGGTCCACTCTATTCAGCCACACTAAAACTGTGTGGGTTATGAAATCTGAATATTATAATCATATAAAAAACGCATGAGTTTAGACCACTCTAGCGATCCAGAATTTTCTCCAGATTCCCAGCTAAGATTATGAAAATGTTGATTTTTCTAAAATGGTAATAGCAAGATTTTCATGATGCAGTCGGATTTGATAGCAGAAAATAGAAATGTCTCTCTCTTTTTTACTTTTTCATATACGAAGTATAGAGAAAATATTGTTATCGTCAACAAATTCAAACTCGAATTTTTGACAAATCTTCAGGTTTTAGACCTCACTGAGTTCGAAAAATACATTTTTTGGAAAATGTCTGTCTGTTTATGACAGAGATACTAACTTTGTAGTCGTTACCATAAATACGTAAATTTCTATCATATTTTTAGCAAAATACATTCAGAGGAAGTCTGTTTGGCTGTTCGATTATCCTCTTCAGTCCTGATTTTTTTAAAAGCTGGTTTAAAAATTTGATTTCAAGATTTTTTTTACCTTTGTTACATCTCAATAGTTTTTGGAAAAAAAATATTTGCTGATCAAACAATTTTAAATTGCATAATTTTAAGGTACACATATGTGTACCTCGGGTCTTAATCAAGTCAAAGCATCCTCGACAAAAAAAAAGTATTTAATTTTCCTGGTTATTTAATAGCTATACTTTTCTTATTCTAAGGCCTTAAAAATGAAAAAAAAAATTATTACGTTAATAATCTATTAAACCTTATTTTGAAGGAAATTTCATTTTTAAAAAATATTACGTAAGTAGATACTGCATTTTGAGCAGTTGACTCTTCTCCTAGAGTTACATCCTGGATACCTGCATTTTGATACATACTTATCGTCCATGTAATGTTGTGGATGGCTTGACATATCTAATCTTATTTTATTTTTAATTGGGGAGGGAAAATTTTCTTGGTCTTTTAGAGGTATTTTCACCAGATGGTGGTAATGAAATCTGCAATGCTCTTTTAGTTGCATTTCCATCATTTCATGACCCTTCCTCTATTAATTTGTTTTCATTGAAAGAGGACTTTTTTACTTATTCTTGGTTTCCTTTCTTGCTGATGATGAGAATTCCCTCATATTTCAACAGGAACCGAATTATATGCATTTGAAATTGTAATAAGATCATAACATTTCCGGCTTCATTCCTGATAGCTCAGCTTGTCGCTTTGCCACCATTTTATAGTATATCAGGCAATTGACAACGACTGAATCTAAAAAATGCGCGAATGCTCGCGTCGATCATTTTTTGTAATTACTGGATACCGGTAATAAGCAAAATAATGGCCGATGCCTCCCATATTATATGTTTTTACAAAAGCAGATTATTTTATATCAGCTTTTTGTTTCAATTATTTTGTCTATCTTCTGCCTATTCCAATTGACTCATTACCTATACATGTGGATAATAGCCACGGATTTATTATTTTTCTATTTGACAAGGCACATTTGACTATCGTCTGTGATCCATTCATCCTATTTGCCAGTTTTCATTATTTTTGATACATGAAAAATTCTATTGCTTCGCCTAAAATCATTTTTTCCTAAAAGTTCAATAACCTCCTTTTGAGTTAAAGCTACTTGACGTGAAAAAATATTATTAGCTTATAAAATTCTGTATATTCTATACATGATGTCGGTTTGAAATATCAATTACTGACTACAAGACATCTATAAAATGAAATTTCTTACTAAAAAAATAAATATTTTTAAATTTATATTTTATTACATTACAGAACATAAGAATTATTTACTATAAAAAGATATACAATATATTCAAGGACAAGAAATGACAATTTGAAAACAAGTGCTCAAAAGGTAAGCAGCGCAATGGATCGCAAGCAGTCAGCAAACGAGCGCGAAAACGCCCGAGGTACACATATGTGTACTTTAGTTAAATTTGTATTTTCACCGATTCTATTATAGATAACAAGATATAATTTGTTAATGACTTTAACCAGACACTTAGTATTATATAAAAAAATATACAAGTGTTTATTTTAATAATAAATATTAAAAAAAAAATGTACTTATATTTGCTGAGTTTTCTGTTCAACGCCATTTTCGTTATGTCTCTAATTAATAGCGACGGATATGAAAAAAATATCGAACTGTAATGTTATTTATTGATGCAAAATGGAAGCTACATTCATAAAGGTTAAAATGCATGCATTATTTCGTCAAAATTTAACTTTACCGGATAAGAAAAATGAAAAAAAGATTGCAGGTACACATATGTGTACCTCGAGACTAGGGATTGCAATACCGGTATACCGGGATACCGAATACCGGTATTTTGAGCCATTTGTACAATTTTGTAATACCGGTATTCACAAGTTTTAATACCGGTTTTTCGGTATTTACTAGAAATTTTTAAAATTTCTACACTATATGTTCAGGTATTGCGAACATAGCAAAATAATATGCGTTTTTGTTTTTATGTCTCCATAACGGGCGCAATTAATTAGCTAATTAACAGCTTAATTAATTGCTTAAATCTAAATTAGCGAAACATGGAATATCCCTGAAATAAAATATTGTATCCTTAAAGACTGATGGAGTAACAATTATGAAAAAAGTTGGAAAGTTGATTGGTGCAAATCAGCAGTTGTGCTATGCACATGGAATTCAATTAGGAGTAATAAATGTATCATACCAAAAAATAAAGAACAGAAGAATTCAAATACTGTGGATATAGAAATTTCGGATTCCAACTTTGAAGAGATTAAGAGTGAGAGTGATATTGACAATGAAGATAATGACAATGTAATTGTTGAAGAAGATATTGCTAATGAGGATGAAATATTAACCTATCAAGAATTGCTTCCTATAATTTATATTCGAAAAATTTTTAAGGTATTTAAATGTTCACCTATAAAAAAGAATATATTCCTAAAATATATACTAACTGGAAATAAAACAGAATATATGTTAATATTAGATTCTAAAACACGTTGGAACAGTTTACTCCTAATGATGGAACGATTTTTGAAACTGAGAAATCCAACCCAAAAAGCATTAATCGACTTAAACCTGTAAATTATTTTTTCAGATAGTGAATTCGAATTATATCCAGAACTATATCAGCTCTTCTTCCAATAAAACTGACTATTTAGGCATTATGTCGGAGAGATTCTAATTTATTACCATCTAATGCAACAATAAATTTCATGTTGCAGTCACTGAAAGAACAGCACACATCACTGAAGAATTATATATTACATTGAAAAATCGCACAGAAGAAAGGTATACCGAAATAGAAAATGTCTTATGGTATTTACATAATTATAATGATTTTAAAAATGAAAATGAAAAAGAAGAAAAGAAAATAACAAATTCAAATCCGATTAAGTTCAGAGTAAATTTTCTTAAAATTTTTTACCTACAGACCTATCCACATTCAGAAGAATTCGGTTCAATTATCGAAGTTTATGATGTCACTACTGTCGATAGTGAAAAGGAATTGTCTCTTGTGCAAAAATTAGAATTAGCGATAAATAAAAAAAATTTCAACGAACCAAAATACAATACAGAAATCAGCTTTATCCAAAACCATCCGACGAGAAATCAATTTATTTGAAGATGAGGGATTTAGAGGTAAATACTTGGAAAAGGTATATCACGCATTGCTAACTGTACCACCAACTAGCGTAGATACCGAAAGAGCATTTTGCTGGTAATTTTTACACAAAATTACTTTTCAGGCTTAATGGCAGTACAATTGATGCATTATGTTTTTTGAGATTACATTTCAAAAATTCGTAATAGTATCACAGACTGAATAGTGATAGTTACACTTTTTTTTTTTTGTGATTTAAATAAATAAGATGTTCCTTTACTTTTTGTGATTATATACTGTTATAATTTATGTTACAAATTATTTTTTTGTGATATTTACCCTCTCTAACAAAACCGGCTAATAAAACAAAGAAACAACTGTGTTTTATTTTTTTTTCTAAAAATTTTAATACCGGTATTAAAACCGGTATCCCGGTATTAAGATTTAAAAAATACCGAATACCGGTATTGATATTTTGGTCCGGTATTGCAATCCCTACTTGTTTGGTATAAAACTTTCCAAGAGGTGGAATATGCAATTTTTATTTACCTAAAAATAATTCACTTCCTGGTTTTGTTTGTTAATCATGACTAAAACCTTAAAAAATAACACCTGCGTCACTGGGTGCACAATCGAAGTTTACAGTCCGAAAGATTACATTTATCTTTGTCGAGGTTTTAGAGTCAGTTAACAAACACACGCACTTCAAAACGTTACATCAAAAGTTGAAGCGTCATAACTTTCTTTTATCGGTCTATTAGTTTATGTAGGTTAGAGAACAGTACTGATAACATAAATGCAAGGTTATAGAATACTTCTAATACAATTATTGAATTTGAAAAAAATTATTCAAAATACAAAAATATTTCAAAAAATATTAAAAAAAGTAATTAAATCGGGTAAATGACAAAAATTTCGTTTCTTATATCTCAGTGTAATTGTTTATTTGTTGTACATATTGCAAAAAAGCACTAACTTGAAATCGTTACAACTTTTACAATAAGATATCAAAAATAAACGTTGAGCAGCTAAACAAGCATCTTTATTATTTTAAGAAGCAATAAAAAGCAGCGGGAGTATCTCCCCAGAACTTTTTCGCTTACTCTCTAATTAACTTGTCATCTCAGAGAACGCCTCGCATGACAATGGCATACAAAAGTTAAGAAATATTAATTTTTGGCGTGAATTTGTTGTGTAATTTGGCGATTAATCCCTGGCATGCGTTAAAAACAAAACCAAAAATCGAATTTATGATTTAGACACGTTTTTTTTTTAACTGATTAAAATAAAAATTTGACACAATACTGGACTTGTAGATACAAAATCCCATGTCAAATTTGATATATTTAAGTCAATGTATTTTTTGAATTATCGCGTTTACATGTTTCTGAACGTTGAGATCGACAGACAGTTAACCTGTTGTCTAATTTGACTCAAAATTTGGCAGGTATCTACACTATAGTTGTTAAATCTGTGTACCGAATTTTATCTATATTAATATTCATCAATTATCTTTTACCTATCTTAAGTAATTAGCATATTAACTTATAACCGGACAGACGGACTTCATCGAAACATTGTGCTCAAAATTTGATTGAAATCTTGAAATTTGGTGTAAAGACCGTAAACCAAATTACAACCGTCTAGCTCAAAGCCTTTTTGAGTTATTTTTGTCACAGACAGATGAATATTTCCCTGAAATGTGTTTTTTGAACTGGGGGACATCTAAAACGCAGAGATTCGTCAAAATATTGAGTTCGACTGTACTTCCAGTTACTATACTTTTTCTACACTGCGTATACGAGAAAATAGCAGGGGGGGGGAGGGGATAAAAGGTGAAGAAACAACGTTAGACAGAGATAAAGATGAGATTGAGAAGATGAACTAGAATCGAACAGAGGGCAAGAAGATATTGTTCAAGTGCTTTATTAAAATCAAGCACTTACAAGAATATTAAAACATTCTTTTCTAGAACTAACAATCCTTGAAGAGAGGCATCGAGGTCAACAGGGTTTATGTCTAAAATTTCTTTAAAGAAAAATCTCCCATCATCTCTTTAATAATTCGATACTGAAAACGAATGGATAATATAGATTTTCTTCTTATGAACCAAAGTTCACAGTTATGAGATATAATAATATTAAATCTATGAAAACGTTAACAGGAAATGTAGCAGCAGTGGAGGTTCCTCAGATTAGAAATCTATGCTTATATAAAGCTCAATGTGTGTGTGTGTGTGTGTGTTGGCGCTCTACAGGCCATACCGTTCGACCTACAGTTACCAAATTTGGTACATGTATACCTTGGAGGTCGGGAATGTGCACCTGCGGTTCCTTTTTTTGATTTTTTAATTAGAATTTTAACTATTAATTAAAAGCTAACTTTCCCGCCAAAAAATCTTTTCATTTTCTCCACCGCCAAACGAGTAAGGCTTCAGTTTTTTTTTTCCCACGCTAAAGAGGATAGGCTTGAGAAATTTTCGGCAGATTATTTCAAAGGATTCTGTTTATTTTTTTTAATGTTTGATGCATTTAAAATTAAACACTGTTAATGAATCGATCTTTCAGATGCATTCTGAAGTACTTTTGAATTAAAATAAACCTGAATAAAGGAAATTAAAAATTTCTAATCTGCATAGCGTTACCCCAACTGGCGTAGAAAATTCACGCATTTGCGTTGCTATAATTGGCGTTTAAAACTCACGCATGCGCATTGTGTTCTGACTGTTGACAACGGATACAGACTTGGTTTTGAAGGCTTAATATGTTTTCGTCAGATTATTTCAAACGATTCTGTTTATTTTTTTAGTGTTTGATGCATTTAAAACCAAGCATTGTTAATTAATCGATCTGTTCATGAGGAATCTGAGAAAATTTTGTTGAAAACTTCTTGAGATATTACATAAATTAAGAAAGATATTCTTTAGTGCCCATAAAGTTTAAACGCTCATTGACTCTGTTATCAGTAATCATATTATAAAAAAATACTTTGTTTCAGTAAAAAATATTATTGTATTAATTGCAGTTTAATCATTTGCACTTTAATTTAAAGCATAAATTCTACGGGAGCTAATAGAAAATTAGAGAGATACATATTACGTTATGGCTGAAGGCCTTTATTATATTATGAGTGAATTATATGACTATTAAAATTTGAAGTTTTAAAATATTTTAATGAAGAAGCAATTAAAATGAGAGTTCTATGAAATATTTAATCATTAAAATTTTAACGTGCATTAAGATTGGCTAACCGGCTGGTCGCCAAAGATGGCTAATAAGTAATAAAGAAAATATATCTACCAAGATTTGCAAGAAAAAGAACTATTTTACTCAAAAGTAGCTATTGGCTTTGAAATTAAAATTTTTAATTTCAATGCCAGTTATGGACTTTGCTTTATTTCAAAACCCAATAAATAAACAATTTAAATGTTTGTAGTTTCACCAATTGAAAATTATGTGAGTGTTGAAGTGAAGATTCAGCAGATAGAAATATTAGACTGTGCCCTCTCCCCATAACCACACGCACTTCTGTATTTTGCCATTCAGTTAGATAATACTCATTCAAATATGAATATCAAATAAGATGTACAATAAATGATGTGCGATGTTCATTATTTTTTAATGTAATCATCAATAATAAATGACTGCTTCTTTATAGAAATTTTTATTTGAATAATATTTTAGAAAATTAATCACATACTTTTTTTTCGAAAAGTGACCTTTACCAAAAGAAAATGAATATCTAATGAACAAAATATTTTTTCTATTCCGACTGCTAATATCAAAATTAATTTCTCAAACGGCTTATAAAAAAAAAAGAGAACGAACGATAGAAAAAAGCGGAAAACGAAGGCGATTCGTGAATAGAAATGAAGAGAAGTAATCAAGTAAGAAGTCTCGCTACAAACCGAATCTGATCGGACTGAATTTGCAGTACCTCTGAATTCGAGGGAGAAAGGGTTGCTTTTGGTTTGCCGATCAAGCAATCAGCTGTGTTTGCAGAGAGTTTTCATGGTTTGCTTGCCCAAACCCTGATTTGCGTTTTTCTTGCTTGTTGCCTCATTTGCTGTCTTTTCTTCACGCTTTTATTGCTTTTTTTTTTCTCATTTTCCTTCTTCTTCAAACCCTCCGAATAAAAAGTAAGCTAATAGCTTCTAACTCTCAAAGTGGAAATGTAATTAAATTCAATTATAATAATAGTAATAATAAAAACTGAAATATAACTTTAAAACATAATTTTAAGGGATAAAATATAATTTATATTTTTTAAAATACAAATTCAATTAATAAATAAAAATATTAAAATGGAACTTTGTGAAGTATACTTGATCATATTCCTTTCTATTTCATTTCATTCATGGTTTTTTTTAAATGATTAAGAATTTTCTTAAAAATACTGTGTAAAGACCGAAGCTTTCGCACTGTCATGTGTCATAACAAATAAAAGCATACACCTTTCCATAAACTTATTAAAATATATGTTTAATTTATATATCATTAATTTATTGATTAAGTTAAAAATGGATTGAAAGGTGAAATTAAAATGGCCAATTTATATATGCCCTCAAAAAATCTTTGACAATTTGCTTGAATAGAGAGTTTATTAGGAAAAAAACCCTGTTATTTTAATAATATTAGCCATAAAGTTAATTTTACGCATGTCGAACTGAGAGTTATCTTAAATATCATGAAAAAAAAATCATTTGCTATTTTTTGGTTAAATTTATGTTTTTCCAGTAGGCAACGTCCATAATTCTTGCATTTTTTTTTAAATTCATTTTTTTCTTTATTTCCGCAGACGATTGAAGGAATGTAATTTTTTTAGCCTTTCTAAATTTGCACTTGTCTTTTCTCTTTTACTTTATTTTTATGTGATTTATAAAAATAATGTAATTAGTTTTAAAAAAGAAAAATATTGCACGAGAAGTTTCATGTTTCGTTTTCAATATTCATAACACAAGAATAAACATAATATCATTTTAAATATAATACTAGCAAACAAAGCTTTACCAAACTTTAATTTCTTAAATAATATCAATTAAAAAAATTGCTTCTTACACATGACTTTGAAATTAAAATTCACTTTACTTCTAACAAAAATTAAACTATTGAAAAAAATTAACCTATTTTTATTGTCTTTCTACAAATAAATATTAATATCATTTGATTTCGAAAGTATTTGGTGATGCAGAAAAGTATTTAAGTATTTCACATACGCACACGCATTTATAAGAAAAAAAAAGAATGCATATAAAATGTATAGAAGTCATGCATAAAATTCAAAGAAATTCTGACGTAACCAGCTGCAGACCGAATGTATTTCAAAGCACATTTTGACTTTCTGCGCATAAACCTAGTTCTAGATTTAATGGAAAAGCACGACGTTTTCTAACAAACTGAGCACCTTGAAACAGCTGGATCAACATCTAATGATCTCTATGTTTCGGAATAATAAATGTAACACCAGATTTGGCGTCAAATCTTCATATCTAGTCAACATAGTGACGCTTTTTTATTGCTATGACGTAGCCCTTGCTACATGGGAGGAGGGGAAAAAAAGGTGTAACCTCTGTAAAAGTTGTTTTCCTTACAGCTTATTGAAGCTGCAGTGAAGTAATTTTGAAATGTATTTAAGTAGACGTTGGTACTTTTTCGGCGCAAATAACGGTTTAATTTTGGAAATGGGATTACAAGTTTAGACTATATAGAACGCATTGTTGTTCCACCATATATATTTCAGATGAATAACGAAAAGTAATGCGACAAAAAATTCTATCAGTATTTAAGGTGATAATCTGTATGGTGGTATCAGTAAGGTAAAGTGGTGCATCAACAAATGAAGGGATGAAAAATAGTGGTCAGTGCATAAAACAAAAAAAAAAAAAAACAAAAAAAAAAAATGCGACCAATAGTTTAGGATAAATAACGAAAAGATGTAAAATTAAAAGAAGTACCAAATATTTATGGCCTTTATCGGAAGGCCAATACGTCCTGTAAATCGTTTAGAAATTTAAAAAAAAAAAAAAAAAAAAGGTAAGGGACTGAAATAATATCTAAATAGTTTTTTTTTTTTTTTACGGTGCCCATACCTATGAATTGAGATTTAAACCAGCGGCAATGTTCTCCTTAGAATATGTTTTTCGGACTCCGGTGAAGTCTGAAATGTAGAGATTTGTCAACATCTCAAATTCGAATCGTTTGACGATTGTAATACTTTCTCTTTGAACATTTCGTATATGAGAAAACAAAAATGTGAGGAAATGTATCTAATTTCAGTTATTTTTGTATATTAATAGCATTATTTTATATTTTAAGTGAAAAAGGATTAAAATAGTGACTTTCTGTTTCAAAAATGTATGAAAACAAAATGGTTTGCAGTGTTCCGTGGCAATTCTTTTTGAAAATGATAAATGATGAATGAGATAAAAATAAAAATAATAATGAACATAAATTAATATACATACATAATACTAAAATAACACCAAAGATTAAATTTTTTGAGTTCAGAAAGGAAAGAAGAATTAAATTACATACAACTAACATAAGCAGATATGCTGTTATTTATTATTTAAAATTCCAGAATTCACAGAATGTTTTTCACTTAAAACTGAAATGCAAAGTTGCGTTTCAGTGGCATAAAAAAAATAAGTGATTCCAGAACCAAGTATAATATTTTTTCATCCTGCCATGATATAATTTGCTTTGAAAAATTAAATTAACAACTAATTTTTGTCTAAAACTAATATTTTGTCTTCAAGGTATTCCCCAAAAAAATAACTTCCGGTTATCTTCAACCTCTCCACCTTGTCTCTATGCCGTTGTTGTGTCTCATACACTAAAAGGTTGATATCCGCCGGTGTAACATTTTTTTTCTTTCGGAATTTTGGCACATGGACAAATATTCACAAGATGAACTTCAAGTTGCTAGTTTTCTGTGTACTCCCAGCCCCCCTTCTCAACCTTGCACCCCTAAATCTCCCCTGTACCTGGAATGTGGTCTTGCCTGTTTTTTAAACTGACAGCAAGTTTCCTTGAACAGGGATGGAAGGAAGGGGGGGGATAAGAGCGGGAAAAAAGAAGATATCTCTCTTCACCGGAGCGTAATGAACCAACTCCCAAAATATCCAGGCCCTTGCGCAGGTGCGAGGTGCATCATTCCGCAGCTGCGGCCCTGAATAATTTCCTGATAAACAATCCGCTTTCGAGGTATGAAGGGGAAAAAAATTAAAAAGCAGAGAAACGGATGCTTATTTTTAACACGGGACCTCTTTAACCGAAAACAGAAACCTTATGTGGAACAGCTGTCATGAAACCTTTGAAAGAAAGGTGATAAGTTATTTGAACCTTTTCTCTAACGGGACGACTTTTATTGAAGAGAAATCTTATACATTGATATTAGGTCGATTAATTATATTTGAATGACTAGCCCTTTTTTGGTGATCATTTGGTTCACCGAGATTAATGCTTTTTAACAGTATAAATTAAATATTTTTATGATTCGCACTAAAGAAATTTAACCAATTCCTTAAGCTTCGAAATGATTCCTTTCTAATCAGATATAAAAGAATATCAAGCCAAGATTTTTTTCAGTTAACTGAGTTTTTATTCTACAAAAATAATATATTTACAAAGCTGCTGCCACAAAAAATAAGATAAATAAATAAAAGAAAATTATAAAGGTTCTAGTGCGATCGCTCGCTCACTGTGTTTATCGTATAATTTTGTATAACTTGGTCATAATTAGGGATTGCAATACCGGTATACCGAATACCGGTATTTTGAGCCATTTGTACAATTTTGTAATACCGGTATTCATAAGTTTAAATGCCGGTTTTTCGGTATTTACTAGAAATTTTTAAAATGGTCTCCACTATATGTTCAGGGATCGCCAACATTGCAAAATAGTATACGTTTTTGTTTTTATGTCTCCCTAACGCACGAAATTAATTAACTAATTAATGGCTTAATTAATTGCTTAAATCTAAATTAGCGAAACATGGATTATCCCTGAAAGAAGAAATTGTATCCATAATGATTGATGGAGCAACAGTTATGAAAAAAGTTGGAAAGTTGATTGGTGCAAATCAGCAATTGTGCTATGCTCATGGGATTCCGTTAGGAATAATAGATGTATTATACCAAAAAAAATAAAGAACAGAAGAATCCAAATACTGTGGATATAGACACTTCGGATTCCAACTTTGAAAAGAGTAAGAGTGAGAGTGATATTGACAATGAAGATAATAACAATATAATTGTTGAAGAAGATATGGCTAATGAGGATGAAATATTAATCCATCAAGAATTGCTTCCTATAATTTATAAAGTTCGAAAGATTGTTAAGATATTTAAACGTTCCCTTATAAAAGATGACATATTATTAAAATACATACTAACTGAAAATAAAACAGAATATATGTTAATACTAGATTTTAAAACACGTTGGAACCGTTTACTCCTAACAGCACACATTATACTAGAACAGCATACATCACTATCTGAAGATTATATATTACATTGAAAAATCGCACAGAAGAAAGGCATATCGAAATAGAAAATGTCTTATGGTATTTACATAATTACAATGATTTTAAAAATGAAAAAGAAGAAAAGAAAAAAATTAATTCAAACCTGATTTTTATAGTAAATTTTCTTAAAATATTTTACCCACAAACCCATCCACATTCAAAAGAATTCGATTCAGTTATCGAAGATTATGATGACACTAATGTCGATATTGAAAAGAAATTGTCTCTTTAACAAAAATTAGAATTTGCGATAAATAAGAAAATTTCAACGAACCAAAATACAATACAGAAATCAGCTATATCCAAAACCATCCGATAAGAAATCGATTTATTTGAAGATGAGGGATTTAGAGGTAAATACTTGGAAAAAGTATATCGCGCATTGCTAACAGTACCACTAACTATCGTAGATGCCGAAAGAGCGTTTTTGACAGCTAGTAATTTTTGCACAAAATTACTTTTCAGACTTAATGACAGTACAATGGATGCATTATGTTTTTTAAGAACACATTTCAAAAATTTGTTTTAGTACCACAGACTAAATAGTAATATTTACAATTTTTTGTGATTTAAATAAATAAGTTGTTCCTTTACTTTTTTTGTAATTCTTTATATACTGTTATAATTTATAAGTTACAAATTATTTGTTGTGATATTTACCCTTTCTAATAAAACTGGCAAATAAAACAAAGAAACACCTGTGTTTTCTTTATTTTTCTAAAATTTCTAATACCGGTATTAAAACCGGTATCCCGGTATTCAGATCTAACAAATACCGAATACCGGTATTGAAATTTTGGTCCGGCATTGCAATCCCTACTCGAGACTGAAGAGGTTATGAGCTTATTCGATAACAACAAAACGAAGAGAGCTAGATGGATAAAATTCCGCAGATATATTTAACATTAACAGAGTAGACCCCTGCCAAATTTTGAGCCAAATCGAAGCAAGCGTTGTCGGTTTGTACTTTCAGAAATTTGTTAACATGATAGCACGCAATGAAAAACGCAATGACTTAAATACATCAAATTTGGCATGTGATTTTGTGACTACAATTATAGTTACATATCCAATTTTGTTTTCGATTGGATGAGGAGAAACGCATCTAAAACACAAATTTGATTTTTGGGTACGATTAACCGCATGCCAGAGATTAATTGCGAAAAAAACTCGCCAAGAATCACACCATATATTCAGTAAAAATGCTAAATTCTCGCCAAAGTTTAATAATTACGCGAATGCCATACAAGGTGTTTCCTGCCTTAACTAAGGTTAATAATTTTCAGTGGAGGATAGGAATAACAAATTTATTAGATATCATTGCTAAAAAATTTTGGTGAGGCCAGTCAGTCCCAGCGGTTTTATTTAAAAGTTGAAATTTCAAGAATACTTTGCAGAAAATTATTCTTTAGGACCAAAGGACTGTATAAAATTTGGACTTCATAATTTTTTGAAGTATATTTACTGACTGAAACAAAATAAAACATTATTATTTACGTCATTTAAATCCTTTTGAAAATAAAACTAAAAATTGAAATTTTTGACACATCAAAGAAATTTTTATTGAACAATTTCTTGAGATATTGCATAAATTATGAAAATTATTCTTTAGCGCACTTAAGACTTCAATGCAAAACGACTCTGTTTTCTGTCCTCATATTTCTTCCTTCCTTTCTTTTTTTTAAAATACTTGGTTTGAATAAAAAAAATTTTTTATATTAATTGAATAGAAAACTTCAATTAATACAAAAACATTTTTTAATAAACCTGTTTAATTTAAAGTTCAAATTTTACGGGATCTTACAGAAAATTAAAGAGATACATGTAACAATGTACAGAACAGCTTAAAGTTTTTATAATAATAGGAATTATCTGACTACCAAAATTTGAAGCTTAAAAATATTTTGCTGTAGGAACTATTAAGAAACCAACATAAGATGTTTATCGAAATTTTTAATCAGCAAATAATCCCGACGAAATAGCTGGTCTCCAAAGGCGGTTATATAACAATTAATATATAACATTTAATTTAGTTTTCTCGTTATTTTGTATTGTAATAATATTGCCACTATTCGTAATTATTGCATGCATTTCAAATAAAAAGATTTTTTTTTTTTTTTTTTGACAAACTGCAATTTTTGCTTTTTATTCTTCACATAGTGCGTTTTTTATTATAAAATATTATTTATTTGGACTCTTTTGTTATTTTTTTGGAAATTACATATTAAAATTACAAATATATTAAATAAGTGATCAATTTTGAAGATTGATTCAATATAACTGTCTTAAACTGAAACGATCAGTAAACTGTGTTGTCTAGTGACATTTATATCCAGTTTCGAAGTAATTGGACATATTTTGGGGTGAATTTCATAATTTTGAACAATGGTCAGAAGTCCATGTTGACACCTGAGTCCGTATTCTTCTCACCAAGCTTCAACGTCACATTAACAGGCGAACATATATCATAGGTATTGTCATCAGAATTACTTACATAACGTTTCTTCTACGGAATCGGATTTCGAGTCTGAAGTCCTCTAATACTTCTCTCCAAGCATCAACGCCATGTTAACAGGAGAATATCTACTCCCGATAGTGTTAAATAGTCAAATTGAATATTATATATTTTTTTTTTAGTTGTTCGGGCCATTAATTTATTTTTTTAATAAAATTTCAATAATAACATAAAAATCTGATATTTTGAAAATTTAAATAATAACGTGAATTTAATATCTGTGAGATATACTTCTTTTGAGAGTATTACTTAATTGCTCATTGCTTGTCAATCCGTCGGACGATTCTTACTTTGCAAACATTTAATTATTGCAAATAATTATTTATTATAATTGAATTATCTATTAAATATTTTATAAGCCTTAATTAAATATCAGATTAATTATTGTGTGTTATTTAGAAGCTCAATCATAATTTTTTTTCTTCTCTTCTTTTTCCAAGTTTTTAAAAGTCTATATCGGAGATGTCTTACCCTCTCTATCTACCGCTACCTCTACCATTGCCACTTAAAAGCAGGAAGCATATTCTTCTTCTTTCGTTTAATTTAGATATATTAAACGTCCCGTTTTAAAGCAATACTAGGGCTATTTTGGGACGGACCTCATAATTTTGAACCGCGGTCAGATGACGAGAAGACACTTGAGCTGGCACTCTGTCGCTCTCCAAACTTCCACGTCACACTAATGGGGGAACGTTTGACCCGACGGATTTAACGTGCACCAGACCTGCTTACATGACGATTCTTCAGTGGAATCGGTTCTCGAGCCTGAAAAGAGGCCCTTGAGCCTCCAGTTTCGAAACCGAGACCTTATCACAGGCTCCCGTGGCTCTCTATTCTCCTTTCTTCTATTAAGACAGAAAATTTCGCGTGTTTTTGCACATAGACTCTCCAAAATTTTAATTTGGTGGGAAAGTTTTATACACCAGTCGCTATTAAATCAATCTATTATTTATATTTTTAAAGCAGTTTGTCTTTGGCGACTAGTTCGTTGCTATTATTATCTTGTGTAACTTCGTTTTAATAGCTCTATGAACAAGACACCTTTAAACTTCAAATTTTGATAGACATATAACTTCATAATATTTTAGATGGCTTGTGGCATTTATATTGCTGTTGTATTGTACTATGCGTTTCTCTAATTTTCTGTCTGAATATTTTTACATCCATTTATATCATAGGAGAGAGAAGTAAAGTTTAAAAATGAGTGCAATTAAAATTTTTTTCACTAACTTAATTCTGAAATCAAACCTTAATAGTAAGTGCATCAATATTAAAAAAAAATGATAAAAGCTCTGTATAGAAATCCACTTAACATGGGAAAATAACCCGAATCTTCACATCTTGATTATCAACAACTAGTCAAGAACAAAAATGAAAACGATTTGAAACTCACTTCAGCAAATAAGTATATTATTGTCTAATATTCTTAAGATATTTTTAAAAAATTAATTAAAAATAGAAAATTAAAAATTAATAAAGTGAAACAAAATTGTACAGCAAAAAAAAAAAAAAATTGTTTGAACTTTTTGAGTTTTAAGATGGCATGCTGTAGTTTTTTCGGATATTGTAATGAAAAAAGCGTCAAGATTTCGACTAATTTTTATTTAAATAAAATTCTAATTGAAATTTCGAAAACTCACTCCTGGGTAAGCATTCCTACATTTCATTAGCTTATCCGGTATGGATTGGTCGGGTTTTTGATCTTGTATTAATACCCTGTAAAATATATATGAGGCAATTTTGGTAATTCCTGGCCAAAAAACCTGTAGAGAGCCAGCGCACACGTACATGCTCACCCACACCCACCCACGCATGCACCCACATGTTGACCCATCAATGCTGCCTTTCGTTTCTTGGAGAAACATTATTTCTCATAGGGAATATGGGGAATATGAGAGTTTTTCCATATTTCCTATGAGAAAACTCTCGACAGAGTTCTCCAGCCAGAATCATTGAATCTGTTTTTTAAAAAATTATTTCATATGAAAGCGCATGACTTTTAGATGCATCAATGATCATTGCTTGTCAGCTTCGATAGATATCTATGAACAGCAATTTAGTAGGAAAAAAAAAAAAGGGATCTACCTATCGCAAGTGACGATCGACCCCGCACTTCTCCATTTTGAAAGATATATAATAAAATAAAATTTAAATTTTACAAGTTAAGACAAAGCCCTTATTCTTGATCCAGTTGTTTAAGTTGATGTTTGGCTCTATTTATCTCTCGAAAATAGAGGTGGAAGTAGCATACAACTTTGGATGATTCGTATCTAGGAGCCATGAATTTCATATGAAAAGAAAACACACAATTCTAACATTAAATATACATTACCTTTATTAGTTGTTATTCGAGGACTTGATCGGGGTTCTTCCTTGCATAAAATGTACAATGAAGTAAATTTTTTTAGGATTTCTTTTAAGAATGGATAATGGTAGAATAATGGAGTGCCGAGCAGCATTGATGGAATTGTGGTGAAAGCTTATAAGCCAGTTAACAGCTACACTACCCGAGAAATTGCTTTTGAATTGTGGTCATGTTACTGAGCTGCGAACCACAAAGTCCCAGGTTCTATTCTCGCTCAATTCAATCCGCCACAGGATATCTAAATCTCATTTATTTTAATATGAAATACAGATTTCAAGCATCGGTACCGCAGTCATTCTGGCTTGGATGACTGGTTCTTTGGTTTAGTTTTGATTTTGGATTTTAATTATATAAATTGTGAGTGAGCCTCTGTCTAGTCGCCTATTGTCTCAAGTTATTTTTTATAATTAAAATGATCAGTTCACTTAAAAAAATATTGTCTAAATGCAATTTTTGAAAAGTTATTGCAAGAATTCTTCCTAACGTTTTCACTTATATAAAAGAAATAATATTTTACAGGGGATAATGGCCTTTGTTACTAAAAACTCTTCAACTCGTGATCTCAATCAGTCAATTAGGAAATGTAAACAAATTGCCGATAGATGAGTAATTTCTCATAGTTTTACTCCTCCTGTGAGTATGATGTCGTTTACAAATCTTATAGTTGAGCAACAGAATACTAATTTATTTGGTTTTGAATCAAATCATTTTTCTACAGGTATATTTATTTATTTATTTTATCTTTCTACATCTTATTATTCCATAAAAAGTTGTCTTTTTTTCTGTTTTGGTCTTAAACGTTTGGATTAAAACTTGAATAGAATCTGTCTCAGGTTACCATCAAATGCCGTTCTCTCAATATTACTTTGTTATTTATAGAAATATTGCCTTTGATACTATTGTGAGTTTAATTCTAAGTGAATAATTAATGAATTATTCGTTGCATTTCAAGCCATGTCAAATCTGCTCTCTGAAGCTGATCAGTCAGAAAAGTCTTGTTTATATGAAATCGATCTTTAAACCTATAGTACCTGCATTAAAGCACAATGTGTCGATTTTACTGAAGTAATTTGGAAAAATCAGCCCGCTTCTTTAAATGTTTGAAAATCATTTACAAATATTTAATTGCATCTTAAATAATTTTCAGATTTTTTTTTATATTTTGATTTTTTTGATCTTTTAAAGGTTTTCTTACTTTGTTTAATATAGATGTAAGCTTTTAAAATACGTGTATTTTATAATGCTAAAGTTTCTTAGGTACTAAGGGAAAGACTGCTTTTGATTTTTCATAATCATTGCTCTCCTTTTTTTTTATGCATAATTAAAAGTCATGTTTTTATCATTACTAAAATCGACATAAATTCTGAATAATTTCCAGTTTTAGCTATGCATAATTAGAGAATTAATATCATATTTTAAAGAGAAATATGTGGAAATTATCATGTTTACTTTCTCTCTAAATTAAAAGTCAGCTCAGTTTCAAAAATCTGGCATGTCCTACAAATATCACACACTTTCTAAGAAAACTTCAAGTTTTGCCTATCACTTTTACTCATAAAATCCATACATTCTAGTTAATTATATTTGGGAAATACAAAAAGTTTGCAGCGGCCAAACAGGCGATAAATGACTGTTTGTTTCGCCAACTGGCGATAAGCATCAATCATACCAATTTAGATGAACTTTGCTCTCCAACGAATACGAGTGACTCACTTCCTGCCTTCGCCAGCTTGCTCCGAGCTTCTGCCTCGTGCTTGTTGATGAATTTACGGCCAATATATCATGTTCTATATTCGTTAATTTAATTTGTAATGAAAATTTATTTTTGTTATCTACATGGCTGGCAGTTTTCATTAAGTAAAAATGTTTTAATACTTTAATTTAATGTAAATTTGGCAATGCGTGTTAAACCATGCACCAAAAGTTTAAAATCAAATATATTTTGCTACATTAAATAAAAATTCTACTTTATTTAGACATGGAATATCTCTGAGCTGCATTATATATATATGTGTGTGTGTTTGATAAACTAGATTTCCTGCATTAAAAGAAATTAATCTTTTTTTAATCTTTTAAATTTAAATTCAAAAGCTCTTTTACTTAAATTTTTGAGCCCTGTGAGCTTTAGGTTTTTCTTACACCTCTCGGAGAATAATTACTGTAACTTTTATAACATGATCTGTCATATCACATGAATATCATAAGTCTCAAAGAAGTGTTGCATTTGGAGTTTTCTTGAAAATGTCATTAACATTTAAGTAGCTAAAAAATTAGTTTCTGTAGTCTGTTTCTGTCCTTGATATTTCTATTATGAGCACACTTTTCAGGTTCTTAACCATAGTTAAAAAAGTGTACTGAAAATTGTCATTAACATAATAAATAAGCAGAATTTCGAAGGAGAAATTAAGAGCATGTGATGAAACTGAAAAATCTTTCTATTTTATTCATTTTTCTGTCTCTCTTTTTATATGTATATAAACATATTTTAGCAGTAGTTTGGCTGAATAGAGGGGACTTTTGAAATTTTAACTTTGATTTAAAAATAATAAATTAATTGATGATTAAAAATTAATGCTTAAAAAATTTTTCTTGTTAGGCCAGACTATGAATACAAATATTGCCTCAAAATAACTGATTTTTATTTTAAAGTACATTCTTGATTACAGAAATTTAAAAGAAATTTCTAATAAATTTTAGTGCATAAAACACACTCTTGTACGTAATATTTCATAGAATTTAGAAGTTGTTTGTATATCAAAGCAATTATTTTCTGATATTTAAGGCACTTTGCAATTCATACAACTCTTTAAAGCATAAGTAGATAATATTAGAAATTACACACTTAATAACAGATCCTTTTAAATCTTTTTTTTAAAATTAATCATCTTGTTAGATTACAGTGTTAAATGAATTTCAAATGTTCTTATCCTTATGACTATGATCAGGCTAGAGTTAAATATTGAATGGCAAACACATATCGAGGAATACCTTAGTCACCTGAGTCCATCACTTATAATACAGTTAACAATATATCTGGAACATTATTGATGCTTGAATTCATGCCTCAATATTGAATATTTTTTTATATTTATGTTGATTTATTTTAATATTGATTTTTTTTTCTAAAGCAGGTACAGTCATGCCAGTAATTAATGCACCTCCACCAGTCATGCCAGTAATTACTGCACCTCCTCCAGTCATGCCAGTAATTACTGCACCTCCACCAGTCATGCCAGTAATTACTGCACCTCCTCCAGTTATGCCCGTAAATACTGGATCTATTCCATTTTGGTCATCAAATATTGTACATCCTTCAAGTATGCCAGTAAATCCTGGATTTACTCCAGCTTCAACAATGTATACTAGCCCTGTTCCATTTTCAACTGTAAATACTGGACCTCATCCAAATATGGCAGTAAATACTCAACTTGCTCCATCTTCAACAATGTATACTAGCCCTGTTCCATTTTCAACTGTAAATACTGGACCTCATCCAAATATGGCAGTAAATACTCAACTTGCTCCATCTTCAACAATGTATACTAGCCCTGTTCCATTTTCAACTGTAAATACTGGACCTCATCCAAATATGGCAGTAAATACTCAACTTGCTCCATCTTCAACAATGTATACTAGCCCTGTTCCATTTTCAACTGTAAATACTGGACCTCATCCAAATATGACAATAAATACTCAACTTGCTCCATCTTCAACAATGTATACTGAACATCTTACAGCTGTTCCAGCAAATACTATACCTACTATAGCTTCAACAATAAATACTAGGCCTGATCCATTTTCTATAGCAAATACTGGATTTGCTTTTGATTCTTCACTTACTACAACAGTAAAGTAAGAAAAAAGTTTTTTGTTTTGTTCCTTTGTCAATGAACTAGGAATTGGAAAAAATAACGAAAATTATAATTACCTTGATTTTATTATTACATATTTTTAATAAAACGGAATAGAATTAAGAAATATTAATTGACTTATCTATTAAATTTATAAAGTTAGATAAAAAAAAAAGAAACTGAAGTTTCAATGTAAAATCTTCATTTTATGTAAATTAAATATATTCATAATATTTAAAATTGTCCTTTTGAATACTATATTTTCCCCTCCAATAAAAAATAAACTATTTTGATTTTAATAATTGTAAGAAATATTTAGCCTTTGTTACGAGAATTGATAATAGAGATGAGCCTTAACCCTTTATATACAGATGGAACTTAAAAATACCATTTAAATCCAGCTGATATTTGTACAAAATGACTATTTTTTGTAACAGTATTTGAAAGAACACAAAGACTGTTTTTCCACTAAAAAGAAGTAGATATCATCTAAAAAATAACATTAAAAATCTTTTATGATTAATTTCATTAATTAAATTATTTTAATTAAAAAAGTTTTTTCTTCTTCTAGTGTTTATTCTGTACAAAAACTTAACTGAAGGTTCAAAACTAAATTTGAAAAATTGATGGTGAAGTAATTCAGTAAATAAAGAAGTAAAGTGGAATGAAGAAAGAAAACCCTTTTTTTCACGTCATTAAACTATTGAAAAGTTCCAAATCAATGAAAAATAAAAAGTAAGCAAAAAATAATAAAATTGATAGATATCTTCTTCGTGGCTTAAAATCCATAAAAAGTGGTGAAAGTTTATTGTTTTTTACTAACTTTTTAAATTTCTTTTATCTGTTGGAAATTCTCAATTTTTTAAAAATATTTTTTTTTCTTATTAATATCAATTAATATATTTTCTGATTGCACATTTACTTTTAAGTTGAAAAAAAATATATGAAATTAATTCAGAAATACTTTTAAAGATAAAAGAAACAAACAGACAAACTTTATTAATTTTTTTTTCTATGGTAACTTATTGCAAAACAAAATTAAAATATAATTTGTTTGTGAAGAATTAATTAAAAGAATACAGAAAGTAACAAAATTAAAAGATATTCAAGAAAGCAGTTAAACTTTTAAAATAACTTTGTCTCACAAATTTTTCACATTGCATTTTATCTTTCTTTTTTTCTTTAGATGAGATTTAGAAGTCTGATTCAGTTAAAAACTTGGGCATAATGACTTTTGATGTAGTGTTGGGAAAAAAAAAAAAGAAAAAAAAAAAAAAGAATATTGAGTAAGGATTAGTAGTAGCATCTCAAGATCTTCTCAATTTGAGTTGCCATAAAATTGGCTGAAAATATCAAACCTTTTTCCTTCTCATTTTATTAATCATCAATATATAATTTCTTCATGGCATATTCTAATAGTACAAGATGTTTTAAAAGTGTGGGTTTGTCAATTTTTGGCAGGTTGTGACAACACTTTAAAAATATAATTATTTTTCCATAATTTCTAAAATATGTGGGCTTAAATCTTCAAACCTACACTTAAGAAATATTTTTTTTAAAAAAATATAGTATTGGCAAATGCTTGCTTCTCTACTAAAGTCTTTTTTGGTTCAAACATGATTAACCAAGAAATTAGATTGTAGGGTTACTCTAGGGAATTATGTTTGTAGCATATCAATTGTTTGAATTGATTCCTCATTAGATTACCATATATTCACTTTGTGTATATGCTTATGGTAAATAAATTTATTTGCTGATACAATTATGCTAAATTTACTGTATAAAATATTAGAGAAAAATGTTTCTTAAGTTCCTACTTGTGTTTACATCAGGGTTGTTTTCAGGGATGCACATTCATACAAAGTGTATGGGTGCCTACTCCTAATCAAAAATTTGAAAATAAAAATGCATTATATGGCTGCCTGCCATAATACAGTAGAAAGAAAAGCAAATGAAAATCTAACTGGAAATGAGTTTAGTGTGAGAGAGAAGTGTTCTCTTTTCCTTTGCATTGAATTTTTCAAGAACAATTCCATCGTCATAATTTATCTTCTTTATTTATTGATGGTACTTAAAAGTACCATTTAAATCTGGCTTATATCTTCGTAATATGACAATTTTTGCTGATAGTATTCTAAAGAACACAGAGAATGTAACCCAAATAGCAAGAAGTTAATATAAGCTAAAAGTAGGAATTAAAAATATTTAATTAATAATTAAATTAAGATATTTTTATTAATTAAAATATTTTTCTTGGGTTCCCTGGGATTATTCTGTAAGAAAACTTAACTACTAGTGCAAAAAAGAAGTTGAAAAATTGATGGCAACATAATTCGGTAAATAAAGGGTTAAAGGGTATCAAGTCTTAAACTATTATTAAACTTGGTCAAGCATTAAAAAAAATTAAATTATCTATTTGCAGATGTTTTTATATGGCTTCCTCCTCCAAATGCTTATACATGGCATTACCTCTAAAGATTCTGAAACTGTTATAAGCCTTGAAAGTATCATAAATTACACTGATTTCTTATTTCTTACTTTAAATTTGTACACTTTATCTGCTAAAGTCTACTAAATTGAAAAAAAAAAAAAAAAAAAAAAAAAGCTTGAAACAACATTGTGCCACCTACTATTTTTAACCCCATATAATCTTTTATCTTCTACTGCATTTTAAATAAATATTGCATTAAAAAAATTCTTGTGAAGTTTGACCTTATTGGTGAGTAAGCATATGTACAAATCTACAAAATGTATGTAAGTGATATGCATCGCAGTAATTTTGTGCAGGCATTGACCATGCTTTGCAAAATTTAAAATTGTCAGGTTCAAAGGAATAATATCATCAGTATAATTAAATATTTTTCTTATTTAGCTATTGACATTTTTATGAATCTCATTTTGTGATTAAGATTCATAAAAACATATAAATCAGATAAGAATATTTTAAATGTTAAAGTATTAATTTTTATTGATCTGTGCTAATTTTTTTTTTGTTAGCACTTCAGTTTTGGAATCAAGATCAACTGGAACTAAATCACACTCCCTCCCTCAGAACAATGGAATTGCTGATGTTGTGGACTCAATTAATGAGCATTTGCAAGGAATTGATTTGAGTGAACTGAAAAAGTTTCAGTATTTGGATCTTGCCGAGAAAACTGGAAATTTTTGTGACTTATGGGTAGAAGAAGGTGGTTATAAAATAGGTGAAGGTGGTTTTGGATCGGTTTTTCGAGCAGATATTTCTGTTGCTGTAAAATTACTAAAAGAACCTGTTGATAAGCAGTTTTTTACTGAATTGAGCATTTTAACTAGGTAATTCAAATTTATTATAAATAATTATTGAAATTTCTTGATTTCATTATTGACAATTTATTCATTGTATTTATAAATTGGAAATAGCTTCTGTTTTATATATGAAAATGTTCAGATTCTTATAGTTGAGCCAGAAAGTGTCATTTTGCTGTTATATTTGTTAATCCCATCCTCTTTCTTATTTGTTACATATAAATGTAAGGGTAGAACGTTTTTGCATGACTTTTTTTTTTATCAAAGAAAAATTGTTTTCATTATTCTCTATTCTCAGAATGGGCAATCTAAATATTGGTTTCAAAATTTCTCGCCTTGAAATAAACAGACTGCAAAGTTCCAGCTTTGTTGTGAATATGAAAATGCTTGTAGTGGGCCTGTTTGGGAAATCTCTTGCAACACAAATTGCCTCTTCTTGCCTATTCCTGTTAATTAAACCATACACTAAATACATGTTTTCTATATCAAAAGAGTTGTTCTGCTTCATTTTAATTTCACCCTTTCTTTGACTAGAATACTTCCTTTAATCATATGCCCAGCCACACACCTTGACCTTGATTGCTTGATTACTTTGACAAAACATTTTACATGACTCTATATGTATAGTTCTTATTCTTGATGAATATTTACTTTTTTTAAGCAATTTTAAATGCTAAAAATTTTAGTTGGATTGTAAACAAATAGTGCAAAAGTTACACAGAACAGCTTCCATGTTGAAGTGCTGGCATAGAAGATATCTTTTCTACTGAATCACTCTTCCTCTTAGTATTTCTGATTTTCCAGCTGATTGTGGGCTATTTGTGAAAATATATATTTAAAATTGACAAAAGGATTTTTCTTTCTCTTTTGTATTTGCCACCTTGCTGTTTGTAATCATCTTGCTCATGCTGGCAATATTTTTTTTTTTTTTAAGCTGGTGCTAAGGATGCATATTTAAACGGAGCTTGATATGGATAATATCTTCATTAAGATTAAAAATGGAACCAGTAATTGAATTTATTCATATTTATGAATAATTAGTATTAATGATATTAATTATGAATTAATTTATGAATCTAATATTTATGATAATATAAATTGTAAAATAATGAAGCTTCAGCTGGATACATTTAAAAGAGATCTTTGTCAAACACTTGTCAAAAATAGACTTTAATAGGATATATAGGATGTTATCAACAACTGAAATGCTCTAGAATCTCCATTTATCTTATATAGAATACCTTTGATTTGCTATAGAAGCTTCATATGTGCTTATATGTGCACAATATAAATTAAGAATGTTTTAAAAGTTTCTGTTTTTTCATAGCAATTTAGACTATGAAAAAAAAATCAATCTAATTCTGAAAGCTGAATTGTAGTTTATAATTAAATTTTGTCAATTTTGAATAATTAAAATTTTTATCAAAGTTTTGAAATGAAGAAATTTGAATAAACATTTATCTTTCTTTTGAATGTGGATACTTATGAGCAGCTATCTTAGATAGTATTAATATGTGGAGCTAATTTGAAACACTTGAGAAAAGTGCAAAATTGTTTAATCTCTGTCGTTTATTTATTGATAGATCAACTAGTACAAAAGATTATTCTAAATTGCTTTGAATAATTTTGTCACATGATTGTTTTAAATGCTGTCACTATAATAGACAAATTAAAAAAACATTAATATTTATTTTATGTCAGTATTAATAAGCCTTTAAGCTTATAATTAATTGCATGATTGCAAAAAGCTTATTTTATGTTTTTCTTGCTATTTCACTTGTTACTTTCAAATTGTTTTGAAAAGAAATGCATAGAAATTAATAATATAGAATAAAGTTGTGCCTTTTTGATAGTTAAAATATTATAAATGGTTGTATTTTTATTTAGATTTCTTGTTAATATTTGTTTTTCTTTCTTGTGTACAAAAAATACCAAGAGAAAACATTATAATTATCAAAAAATTCGAACTCAAAATTTTGCAGAATCTCCACATTTTGGAATTTCTTGAGTACATTTTTGTAATTCAGTCATGAACTTGATAATCCTAAAAAACATTTTGAGCTAGAAGATGAAATATGATATATAGACTTTACACCAAATGTTTCGATTTCTATTAATTTTGGATCAAAATACATTCAGAGAAAGTCTGTCTGTCTGGATGTCTGAGTACTAGTAAAAATAACTATAAAATGAAAAAAACTAGATATATTAAATCTGCTTAACAGATTATCATTTAAAGTGTAGTTCCATATCAAATTTGGAATCTTATATGTCAAAGGGTTGATTATCTGTAACTTTTCATGTATGTAAATACAATCACTCGAGCATACAAGGATTTAAATAAATAAAGTTAAATATGTGCATTTGTATTCTATGTCAAATTTTATTTTCAGTTAGCCTGAAAAATCCTTAAAAATACATATTCGATTTTTTTTTATACTTATGTCAGCAATTAATCATTAAAGATAGCATGTTAGCTTTAATAAAATTGCTGGATTCATATCGAATATCCATCTTTCTTAATTATTGTTCACCAATGCCATGCAATTAATACAAAACTGTCAATTTTCTTAACAATGCTACAAGGCACACAATTCTCATATACATGAAAATAAAAATCGGAGCAATCAGCATTCATGGCCTTGCCCAATGTCTATAATTTTGTGCTGGTGAATGTTAATACTTTTATTGGAAAATATACAAGACAGCTTAGGAGAGATAACTCCTACCAATTTAAAGAATTTTTGTAATACTGTAAAAGATTCTAATTGTAGATTTGAAGAGTAGAAAGAAATGCTTTCTTATTTCATCTAGTTATTTAAAATGAAAGAAATGTTTGTTTTCATTCAGTACAAATTAGATTTTTTTTAATGAAGTTGAAGATTTATTTTTTATTTAAATAAATATTATTTTAATATTTGCAGGAATTCTCACAAATCTTATATTTTTTTTAGGTGCAAGCATGAGAACTTATTACGTCTTTTAGGATTTTCAGATGATGGGTCTAACTGCTGTTTAGTTTATGAATATATGCCCAATGGATCATTAAAAGATAGATTAGCATGTTCTGTAAGTAATTTCTGTATTTTTTTTGTTGTTATCAACTTGGGAAATGATCATTCAATTTTACTATCTGATTAAAAATTAAATAATTAATTTTTATAAATTAATATAATGTATATTAAATTATTTCATCAGAATAATTATCAATTTTCAATCATTAAGATAATGCATATATTTAAAAAAATACTTTTGATATATAAAATTCTATAAGCTTCTTGCAATGAAAACAAGAGTGCTTTATTTTTTACTTTTGTTTAGTGAAATATAAAAATTGACAAGGGAAATTATTTTATACAAGTTTTGGACATTAAAAACACTTGGGCATAATATATATGCTGATTTATGTAATTTAAAATCTGTTTATTAAAAATTTAAAAACAGATTTTGTAAATACAGATTATTAGGCAGATGAGAGTTGTTTTATAATATAATGACTAATTTTTTTTCTTTGATATTTTTTTTAATTATTAGTGTGTAGAGGAAAAAATTAGCTAAATATTTTACATTTTAGAGCAATTTTAAAAAATTGCTCTAAAATGATACCAGTATGGACTATGAGCGCAAGGGTCTAGTCCATAATGGTATCATTTTAGATACCATTATGGATAACAAAACCTCCAATTGAATATTATTTTTATCATTTTTTTCAATGAAATTATTATCTTTATCAAATTTTTAATAATATATCAAAACTAGTCATTTCTTAAATTAAGAAATTGAATAGAATCTTCATATTCAAAATAAATTGTTTGCTTCTAAATTCATGACACAAAAACATCCTTGTTTTTAATAAATGAAAAGAGAAATGACATAGTTTTAATCCATCGCACTGAACTCTACACAATGTTATGCTATTTTGAGAACTGATGCAATTGCCTGTATTTGTAATTTAACATAACATTTTTTAAAAATATTTTGATTGTATATCCATGCTTTACTGCCAGTGTTCTAGACAACAATGATAATTGTCAGACATTCAAAACTCTCTTGTTTGTCTTTTCAGTTTTTTTTAATCTATAGGATTTTCTTTTCTTTTTTTAAAACTCTACACGAATTTCTCTAGTAATGCTTTTTAGGTGAATACTTTTAACGGCAATTTTGATTTAAGATTATATTACTGAATACTAGTCATCTCAGCCAACCAACAAGTTTGCTGGAATATTGTATGTATTTGATTTCAGATAAATCATTTGGGTTGAATTTCATCTTCATGATTCTGCAAAATTTTCTGACAAGAAAGCCATGTTATTTTAATTGTTTTAGGTTTTGTTTATTGTGTATATGAACCTTTGTATTAGAAAGGTCCCATAACATCATAGCACTATTAAAAGTATAAATGTCTGGTTCATATAGTTTGTACTTTTCTGGAATTGTTTTCCCTTTCTTATTTTGTCTTGTAAACTATATGGATATTAAGCACAATTCTGCTTTCTCAGTTTTCAACAGTGGGAGAAAATCCCTCAAATTGATGGAACAATGAAAACGTTTCTTAAATGTCAAGGCACTAATGTAATCTATTATTGCAAATCAAGCAAGCAAGCAAATAAATAAATAAATAAATAAATTAATTAATTAATTAATTAATTAAATTAAATTAAAAATTGTTAACATGTGGGAAAAATCCACATGACTACAAAATTGCTGTTATTAAAAAGATTTTTGACTTTTTAAATTTTGAAAAAGTGCAAAATTTATTTATGTGCTATAATATTGTCAATAGTCATCATGGTAGAATGGCAAAATTCAGCTTAATTTTTTGTTAATGAAAATAAAAATAAACTGCTTTGTGGTATATTTTTCCACTACCAAACATATATATATGCCAAATTTGTAGATGATAGTCAAACAGGTAGACATGCGCGCACACACACACACATGATCACACACACGCCTTTATTTTTAGTTGAAAATATGATAAAAAGTATACACATGTTTGGCATATATAACTAATTTTCTAAATTTTGTGCCATAATATACCTAGTAAACTTTTCTATTGAATTTGAAAAAAGAAATTAGAAGTTAAAATTATATATACTGCTTTGTAGTTTTATCATCATTTAATTCAATAACTTGACTAAAATTAAAATATAACTGTTTTTTTTTAATCTTTTTTTTTCAGTACAAATCATTACTATCTTTTTTCTTACATTGTAATTTCTTGAATTTGTGAATCTCTTGTATTTCTTATTCTTGATTTATGTTAAATTTTATTTTGATTCAGTAGATTAATCTTCAGTTATGTAATAAGTGTGACAATGCGTTTTCTATAAATGCTTAACATAAGTGTTTTTTTTTTTTTTTAATTTTCACTATTTTATGTATGCAGGTAAATAAAAGTATTATTTGTTTGAATTGCTTATGCAAATGCTATTTGCTTGAATTGCTTTTTCACTTTTTTAAGTATTTATTATTTGTTTTTATTACCAAAAATTATATCAGTTGAATTTTTAATTAATTTTTTTTTCTCTTTATTACAGGGAGGCTCGCTACCCTTACCTTCTCTAACTCGCCTGCATATTGCATATTTTTCTGCAGTTGGTCTTAATTATTTGCATAATTTCAGTAAACCACCATTGGTTCATCGAGATGTAAAAAGGTATATTTTTTTATATAAAACTGTTGTGATGGATATTTTATTTTTAAATCAGAAATTGGAAAAAATTGTTTGCTTTTTTGAATTTATATATTGTTTTAAATTCATACAACTTCAGTTATTTTATTACAGTACATTCCCGATTATCCAACCTAATATGGTGTGGAAGGACAGGCCAGATAACAAAAAATCCTGATTGGCTGGTTGTTAAAAAGGCTGATTGTTCTATGAATTCATTTGTTTGCCCACCAATACCAGAAAACATAGTTTTTATACCAAAACTCACTATTATAATAAGTATTTTCTCACTTCTTTTGAATACTAAAACCTCCATTTATCACAAGCCACGAATGTGAGCACTGCCACGGCCCAGTGAATCATAGAAGCAGTTATCAGTAATATATCGAGTTAAAATTGAAGGCTCTTTACTGGTAGTTTATATACTGCACTGCAATTTCCCAGAATTTTATAAAAAAAGTAAGTTAAAGGATATAAATCCTTGACATTCTAACATAAATTCAATAATCTTCACTGTGATACACTTAAAAAAACTTTAAGCATGCCCCAAGAACAATTTATGAATATTGTATGTACTGTGCTGTTATAATCAGGAACAGCAACAACAATTGAGGTCCATTACGCACTGAAGAAACAACAAGCAGAACGCTGCTCTCTTTTTTTTTTTTTGTCATAACTAGTATTTTGCACAATTCACATATGAGGATCGTAGCAGATGCTCGTTTCTGATGTCTTGGCAATGTTGCCAATGCAATGCCTTTCTTTCCGGATTTAATTACGATAAAAGAAAACTAGGCCAGATAGTATGGAAGCCGAATAGTCACTAACCAGATACTGGGGAGTGTATTGTACTTTTATTGTTCTTATACTTTTTCCTATATGATATTTGATTTTGCATTTAAAAGTAATCACTTCATTGATTTTTGATGTGCTTTATTTTATGTAAGGAAACTATAACTAGTTGCAACAAGGACATTATACCTTGGTTTTTAAAATTGTTATTTAGAATTTTCATGAAGTAAAATTCTTACGACAGACTCTATTATCTTGCTACAACGTACATAATCAAAATAGAAATGAAGTTTTGAACATGTGGTCCATTTTAGATGATAAATGGAGAAAAAATATTTTGTAAATTTTGATTTAAGTTAAATTAATTTATAGTTTTAAAAAATGTTTTTTCTAATTAATTTTTTTTTACATTAGATTAAAAAGCTGCTTAAATGTTTTTACTAATCTCAATATTTTTTTTTTATAAATCAACACAAATGTCTAAAATTATGCAATAGGGCAAGTTGTAACAACATCATGGGGAAAGTTTTAAGTGATAAAAAATTTGTGATTTCTCTCCATTTGTATTTGATACAAGTGCCTAAATTTTCTGCTTTATATATTATGCATCTTCAAGGATCAGATTTTTCTCTCTAAGGATTCACTTCTGAAAGAGTCTAATGGAGGCTCTGAATTAAAAAAAAAAATCATAATTCATTGACTTGATTATGAATCAGTATAAAACAAAAATGATTATGCAATCAATAAGAAATAAAAGCAAAAAAAAAAAAAGGATAAGGGAAAGGCAAAGGATTAAAAAAATATGAATAAGAAAATAAAAGGGGGGTGGGAAGGTGGAAATAAAGAGAGGTTCAGTGCAGTATATAAACTATCAGTACAGAGCCTTCTATTTTAAGACACATTACCAGCAACTGTTTCTATAATTCATTGGGCCGTGTTCACATTCTGCATGGCTTGAGGTAAATGGAAGTTTTAGTACTTAATAAGAAGTGAGGAAATACATATTATAACAGTGTATAAAAACTTTATCTTCTGTTATTGGTGGTCATAGAACTCTGTCCTATCCGGCTTTTTTGTTATCCAGTCTGCCCCTCTGCCACATTAGGTTGGATACTCGGGACTGTATTTTATGTGTACAACAATCCTGACAATGTATTATTTTATAGTATATTTCATTAGCTTGCCTTTTGGAAGAAACAGTATGGCTGTTTTGAAATAGATTATATAATTTTGAATAATGACATGCTGCTAAAATAGGGCCTTAGTTGTGACCCCTTCTTTCCTTTCTGTGCAAATCAGGGAAAAAAGGCTCACGCCCGAGGATTTTAGACTGCATTAAATCCGACTGCATTATGGTTCTTCGACAAAATCAAATTTCAAATTATGAACATTCTTGCCTGGGATCCAATACAAATAAGTCACTCAATTCTGATGAAGAAAAATGGCTTCAATTCTTAATTTGAATATAAAATGTGTGCAATAGGAAACAGTTTTACTATTTTCCTATATTCATTTCAATTCTGATGCAGGCTGAAGACTTCTATGTATTAGGTGTTTGCATGTATTTTGATAATTTTTGTCACTTTAAAAACGCATTTATTGAGAAAAATTGGTACAATATATATCAATCAAAATATTTTCCATCATTTTCTGCAATTTTTTCCCATTTTCTTCCAATAAGTCTTGTAATTGATTATCTTAGTATTCTTTTTTTAGTCCTCCAGGACGTTCTTTGTCATTAACATCGAAATCACCACAATTAAAGTGTTAAAACCAAAATCTACAATTGGGATATTACGGAGTAGCATCACCATAAGTTTCTAAAAATGTCTGATGGGCTTTGGCAGCAGATTTCTTCAAATAAAAAAAACAAACAAAAAAACAATGACTGTCGAAAATGCAATTTGGAGTGTTTTATGATTGGGGTCTTTATATGCTGAATAACTCAATAATAATAAATGGGAAACTTTCAAAATGATAACAATAAAGTAATAGGAAGTTGGTATAACCCAAAACCATTATCGTTTATATAGATACTTCACATGTTTACTAATAGATGTCACTGATTAAAATGCATGCAAGCACCTAATAGAAGCACCTAATTGGTTGAATAATTTTATCTTTATTTTGCTTTAAACCACTTGATATCATTTATTATCATTATGCTAAATGATAGTAATTATCAAATGCCTTATGTATTTTAATTAATAGAAGAATGACAAAGGAAAAATAGCCTTAAGTATTTTTGTTTTTATTGCTACAACTTGCTCCATATATGGAGTAATATATAATGGCTGATTAGTTTTTTTAAAAATCTTTCTGGTGGTAAAATCAGTAAAATTGTTGAATTCTTTTTTCATGCATATAAGGAATGAATATTTATTTTAAAAAGTATTATAATCATGGAATTGCGAATCATTTAAAATATAAATATTTCTCCAGAAATTGTAATAACTAGCCTTGCCTTCCCTACACTATTAAATAAAAATAATACTTGTTAAATACTGCTTGCTAGTTCATAGCTTCCGAGGTCTATCATAATTATTTAATTACTCACATTTAAAATAGTAAGTTAACTTCTAAATGGTGGCTTGCAGTCAATTGAAACAAATGAAGTAGAGCTTTAGTGAGCAAACCATTTAATCTACTTGCATTCTCCAGTTTCTTTCAAAAATTATGAAATGAGATTTGGCTTACTCTGTCATTATAGACAGACCTTCCTTATTGCTTGATTAAGCCAGAAAGATATGAATTTAAAGAAAGGCTACAAAACACATGTGGTTTCTTATTATTCAAGCACTGTTCTTTTCAGTATTTCTGCTTTCCAGCCGATCATCATTGTGATGTAAACGATTTTGTAGAGCTGATATAAAACAAGAGCATTTGTGTGCTGAGAAGTGATATTACAAAGCAAACTTTTTTTATGATTGATTAGTGATTTACAAGCACAAACATATTGTTATGGACAAATAAAATTCCGCTAAAATCGGCGATAGGTTCGCATGTGTAGTGGGTATATGGTGTAAAACAATAAGCAGGCCTCAATAACAAATGATGACATTTATTTACACAAAGGCACGAATACACACGACAAAACACAGCTGAGAGGCACACAAGCAACACACAGCAGCCCACAAGTAGGAATTGGTAGAAAACAACAACCACAGCACACAAAGCGGCCAGACAGAACTCAGCAGAATGAGCTATTCTCTATGGTGTCTTCAAACGCTTGCTATTTTCCACTGTCTCCTCGCTTTAATTGTATTCGACTGCCAGCTCATTACCTTACGATTGGCCACACACGACTCGAAACTGTTTCTATAATAAACTCCATGATTCGGCAACTCAATTCATCAATCGCTTGAGCTGCCCTCAACGCTTGTGCTTCGCTGGACTGATCCAACTCGTTGTAAGAATCTAGACCAAACACACGACTGTCTTTGGCTTGGATTGTTGACCTGTTTTATTTCCAGAGCAGGGAAGGGAAGGTTCTCGGACAATCAAGGATAACTCAGCTGCTGTTGGTCCTATCGCCAAAATTCCAGAACATTCTAGTATCATCTATTTTGTCGCCAAGTCCGGGTCTCATTGATCCAGCATCCGATCAGCATCCAATAGAGCTGATCGTAAAACGATCTTTAATATGATGGAAAGTAAAATTACAGATTCGTAACAATATAATAGTATTTTTAAAACTAGTATGAGTTATGTTGTGTCTATTATGTGTATTGAAAATTGAACAGGTTCATTTGATTTTCAGGACCACTACACATCATTATTTCTAAAATATTTTTGTATTATAAATGGCATTATATTGGTTGAATTATTTATTAAATTATAGCCTATTGAATATGGGCGGTTCTAAATATCCTGTTTTAAATATTTTTGTAAATGATTCGCTTGCATTTTAATAATGATTTTTATAGCAAAATAAAAGCTTATAAACATATTAAATTTTATCTGACATAGATACTAATAAAAATCATTTACAGAAAAAAAAATGAATTGAAACTATGAGAACGAAAAATTATAGTGTGCTTTTAATTAGGTTTTACTTTTGTAAAATATGCTTTAATTATATATTTTTTTATATCCTTGCATAGATTTCTGAGAAATTAATTTTTTTTGACTTCGAATTTTCAAGAATTCTATCAGTAAACTCTACTTTTTTTATCTGCTTTTCCGTATGTTTTAGAAATTTAACTCCGATTATATTTAAATGTTTGGTACCAACATTTTATCTAGTTTATCTTAAATTATTTATTTTCTTTGTGAGCATTATACAGGTCTTTTTAAGTGGGGTTGTTAAATGATCATGAAAATCCCCCAAATCACAATTTTTGATTTCATTTTAGTTGTTTCCAAAATGTAATATTTTTATGTAAATATTGTTTTGAAATATTTTGATGTTTTGATTTTTCTGATCTATTTATTTATTGTCTATTGTAGTGACAATATTCTATTGGACGAGAATTTTATTCCTAAGATAGGAGATTTTGGCCTTGTTCGAATAGGAGGTAACAGTTCAGCTTCAACTATGGCCATTACCAAACATTGTTGTGGAACAGAAGTATATATGGCCAGAGAAGCACGTTATGGCGACGTTTCAGTTAAATTAGACACATTTAGTTTTGGAGTGGTTTTACTAGAAATATTGACTGGTCTTCCTCCGTATGATATCAGAAGGGAAGATAGAGATTTAGTGAGTATATTTAATTATTTCTCCTTTAATACTCATCAATTATGCCAAAAAGCCTACAACTGCGTTGTTACTTTTTTGATCTGGTATATTCACGTGGGCTGTCTAAAATATCCGACTTGGAATTTTTCTACGTACGGTGATAATGCTAGAGTGGCGCCTTTTTGGACAGTGGAAGAAGACAATTTAATGCTCATGTTTGAATTTTTCTCTGTATTCGAGTGTGTCAGTCGCTGCTTGCTTGCCGCTGAGTAAAGTTATGTTATAAGTGTTTATCGAATTTTTGATTTCTCTTAAGCTGATTGAACGAGTTGAACAAAGATACTGCATCAAATTTTGTGAAAAGCTTGATGATTCTCAAAGCGAAACAATTCGTAAGATTCGGCTTCTGTATCGTTAAAGCTCAAAAGTTTTATTTCTCTCATTTTCTTTCCATACTTTTTCTCCCTCTCTCTATACTTTTATTTTAGTTTCGCCAGCGTGTGGTCTTCTCCGGTTGCTTTTATTTCTTACTAGCCGCCTTTGGCGACCAGCCGGTTCGCCAATCTTAACGTTCGTTAAAATTTTAATAATTAAATATTTTATGCAATTCCAACTTTAATAGATTCTTCAGCAAAATATTTTAAAACGTCATATTTTGATTGTCATATAATTCATTCATAATATTATAAAGGCCTTCAGTCATAACGTAATATGTATCTCTAATTTTCTGTTAGCACCCGTAGAATTTATGCTTTAAATTAAAGTGGAAAGAATGAATCTGCAATTAATATAATATTTTTTACTGAAACAGAGCATTTTTTTATAATATGATTACTGATAACAGAGTCATTGGGGGGGGGGGCACTTTATGGGTACTAAAGAATATCTTTCTTAATTTATGTAATATCTCAAGAATTTGTCAGATCGATTCATTAACAATGATTATGTAATATTTCTTAGATTATTATGTAATATTTCTTAGATTCATTATGAGCAGATCGATTCATTAACAATGTTTAATTTTAAATGCATCAAACACTAAGAAAATAAAACGAATCGTTTAAAATAAACGGTTGAAAACAGGTTTAAAAAAAAACTACTTAAAAAACGATATACTTATAACTATAAGCATATACAAAAAATATATAACTAACATAAATACATTTTAATTACAAAAGCATACAACGAACCTAAAAAATAATTTAAATCCAATCCGCATCCATTGATAATAATTGTCAACACAATGCGGAATTCAGAACACAATGCGCATGCGTGAATTTTTAACGCCAGTTACGTAACGCAAATACGTGATTTTTTCTACGCCAGTTGGGGTAACGCTATGCGGATTAGAAATTTTTAATTTCCTTTATTCTATTTTATTTTAATTCAAAAGTACTTCAGAATGAATCTGAAAGATCGATTAAATCACAATGTTTAATTTTAAATGCATCAAACATTAAGAAAATAAACAGAATCGTTTGAAATAATCCGCCGAAGAATGTTAACCCTAGCCTCATGACTGTTGGGAGAAAAAAAAAACTGAAGCCTTACTGGGAAATGGAAGATTTTTTTGGCGGAAAAGTTGGCGGTGGGGAAAATGGAAGATTTTTTTGGCGGGAAAGTTAGTTTTTAATTAATAATTAAAATTCTAATTAAAAATTCGAAAAAAGGAACCCCAGGTGCACATTCCCAACCTCCAAGGTATACATGTACCAAATTTGGTAGCTGTAGGTCAAACGGTCTGGCCTGTAGAGCGCCAACACACACACACACACACACACACACACACACACACACACACACACACACACACACACACACACACACACATTGAGCTTTATTATAAGTATAGATATAGATAATTGTAAAGCTGATTCTTTTTTCAAAATCATTTCTGCCGGTACGTGCATGAGGGTTTCAAAAAGTGTGATGCAAAACTAAATGTATCACAAATACGTGTGCTTGTTGCAAAATCCAATTCCTATGCAATTCAAAGTATCACCAATCTGTAGATTGTTCTAATAAGTAAGCATAATTTTATCATATGTTTCGCAAATTTATTCCCTTAATAGTAACAATATATTATACTGTTTGATTCTTTTTATTATAGTTTTTCAATTGATTGATGATTGATTCTATCAACTAAGTAATTCGATGCATTATTATTCATCTAATACAAGGACTTGTTTATTGCTTCAAAAAATAAATATACACAATAGTTTTAAGTCGAATTTCTTTGAAAAATTAATCTACATTTTTTTACAATTCTATAGGCGTTTTTAACTATAAAAATGGAAAAATAAATAAATAAAACGTCAAAATGATACACTGTCTTAAATGGTGAGCGAGAGGCACCATCCGCATACATGGGGTTAAATAAGGCTTCTTACTGTCTACTTGTTCGTTATAACTTGCTTTATTAATGATATTTCTTATTGTTTGAAAGAAATATCATTCTCTCTAAAGAGCTCCTTAATAGTGTAATCAGTTTTTAAGTCAGCCGTGATTTATATCTATTTGTGGATTGTATTTAACATTATATATATATTAATTTTTTTCTACACAATTGGCTTATCTACAGTGATATCTCTGTCTCTGTTTTTTGAAGCTTTTATTTTGTCGGGTTCTAAGCCATGATGGAATTATGGGAATTGAGCTGGCAGCCATTGCTCCTAAAAACAGCATCTTTTGTCCTTCAAAGGGATTTTCCATATTGTGATGCAAAAGAATAAGTTGCACAACATATATAGTGACTCAAACAATTGAGAATACACCTTACTTTTACTTGATAGATCCGACGTTCAATATAAATAATGCATTACCGAGAAGTGCAAACATGTTTTTATTTTTACACATAACAAATAGTTTGATTGAGAGTAGAAATAAAGAAAAATCAACGAAAAACTTTTAAGCTGAAGAATTTCAGAAGCATTTAAATAAACATACGCAGATTATTTTTTTTAAAAGCTACTGTTTTTTCTCATTTAGTTTAGTTTTTCATATTACTGTCATTTTCTAGTTTGTTCTATTTTTTTACTAGTGGTTTGAGACTTCATCCATGTTCTATATTTTAATCATATCTATGACGCAACAGGGCCATATATGGTTTTTGCACCAATAAACACCATCAAATCAACCTGCCTTTGAAGTTCATGGTATCTTTCAGTAATATAACTGTTTTGTAAACTTCGAATTATTAATAGATTTTCCACTATTTTTTTCATAGACAATCCATCACTTCTTAACTGAGTCACCAAATCACAAATAGTTCGAAAAACTTCTATTTTAAAACAGTCTACTAGCTAGAATTAAATAAATGTTGCTGCCATTCCTTTGTGATTCTTATGTCACTCCATTTTTTCAAAATTTATTATGAATCATTTCTGTAGGACTCCTGTATTAATTTGAATATTGTGAATGAAAATATTTTTTGCATGTCAATTTGTAATATCTTTTAAATATTTCAGTTAAAATATTTGTTGCTTTTGTCAATGTAGACATTTATTATTATCTATTATACATTTATTATTATTATCTATATTTTTGACGTGTTTTTTTTCAGTAATTTTTGAAAGTAAATATCAAAGATTAAAAATTATGCTAATTTATATATAACTTTGGCTTTTGTATGAAAAGTTTTTTTACCCACTGTTTCTGCGAGTGAAGCAGTGTATTTTTGAATCATCAGTAGCTGGGATAATAGGATTAAAAAATATGAATTGAATGTAATCAATGAAGTAAGCTTTGGTGATTGAAACTGGCATTTATTTACTTTGGAAACTGAACTTCTTAAGAAAAATTCCGTGATATCATCGTGCCATTGAAGATGTAATTGTCCAGATAATTTATCTTTAATTGCATGTCTTTTTTTATAGTATTGTAACTTTACTTTATTGTTATTCATTTAAATAACACAGATAATCAACAGTATTTTTTACTTTCATCAGTGGAAATAAACATGCAATTAAATATTCATTAATTAATTAAATATGATTAAATACTTGCATATTATATTAAAATTTTATGAATTTTAGTGCAACAATTAAATGCATTGCTAAAATTTTAACAAGCAATATTTTTAAAAAATTGTCAAAATTCAAGAAAAAAAATTAAATAATATGTCAAAATTCAAAGAAAAAAATTAAAAAAAAATGTTTTTTGCAATTTTAAAGTGGTGTAAAAATAATTGTTTGCAGTAATTTTGGAATTTATTGTGGAAACTTGTCAAAATATTACTAAATTTTTAATTAATTATAATTTTAATTAAATTTGAAAATTATCTCTCTGCGTGCATACTTCCTTCCTGCAAAGTGTATTTATTCTATATTTGATAACTTTATGTCAAAAGCTATGGTTTGCAGTGTGGTAACACACAGATTTATCGTTATTATTAATAGAGATTGTATTGTGTTGTTTACCTTGTATATTATTAAATTTAATCTGGAAATTTGCTTTTTTTTCTCTTTAATTAGGTAACTCATATGGAAGACTGTGAAGATATATTGACAATGCTTGATCAAAAAGTTCTATGGAATGAAGAACAGGCCATATATCTGTATAAAATCGCCAATCAATGTTTAATATACAAAAAGAAACAGAGACCTACTATAGGAGAAGTATGGCATTTTTCAATTTCCTCTAATACAGTAAACTCTTGATTACTTAAAAATGACGAGAAAAAGACACAAATCCTAATAAAAATGCAATTGAGTCATTTTTATTTGGAGTTGGTGTTCTATAACTACAATTATGAATTTACAGGGGTGTTTGTGCTCCGGGGATTTTGAACTTCGATACCCGGAAATTCCGGGGATCGTCGTTCAAAAGGAAGTAGGAATAATAATGAATTATTTATTTTGATCTGGGTAATTTTGTTTGCTTTGAAAGCAGAAAACGCAAGGTCAGTGTGTGTGGTGAAAACTTTTCCTTTCTTTCTCCAAAGGCAGTGATAATGCGTGAAAAGGGGGAAAAAACTTCTTTTTTGTTCTTTCCTTATTGCGAGTTATGACTCATTCCCCCGGTTCTCGGACATTCTCTTCTGGATTCTTTTCGGCAAGTAGGCGCGGTAGAAAAAAAAGGGAGAGACTTCGTTCGACCAGATGTGCGATCACGTGACCTGGGTTCAAAGGTCTTAATTTTGCAAAAAAAGTAATTAATTGAACTTTTATAATTAGGTCATTCAATACTTCATAATCGTAATTTTTCATTTCTCCCCCCCCCCCCTTCTCGAAACTCCAAAATGTCGGTAGTAAGTCCGTAAAAGTTTCAGGGGATTTTTTGGGGTCCCACAAACACCCCTGAATTTATAAACAGTAGATTTCTGCATTTACAAATTTGTTAATTTATTTTTTTGCACAAAAAAGTATCTTTTTTTCTACTAAGACACTGCTGTTTTATTTTTTAATAAAGATTTTGATCATAGAAAAAACCATTGATAATTAAGAGTTTACTGAACTTCATTTATTGATTTAATAAAAACTGTAATATAATTTTCGTACTGTTTTTAAAAGGAATATTTAGTCTCACCGTTATGCAAATTTGTGCATTTGTTTAAATTTTGGCATCAATTGAAGTCAAAATTTTAAGACAGTTTTGATTCTTTGGAATGAAATTACAATTTTATTCTTTATGTACGTTTATAAATAGTCATATAGGAACAGTATATCAAAAACTGTAATTTTTTGAAGAAATCCTAAATGTTATTTTTTTCTCTAATAAGATATAACTTTAAATTTATATTTGCCATTTAAATTTTAATTGCCATTATTTTTTTATCAGTTAACCCAGTTGCAATTTTACTGTTTTAACTTATCACTTCAGTTTTTATTTGAGCTTATTGATTTTTCAATATCAATGCTTCATAAATGAGAAAGTGAAAACATTTGCTTGTATGTGAAGTATAAAGAGATAAAGTGTTGTGATTGTTAAAAAATCTGACCTCAAGGCTTTGTTAGATCTCCATGTTTGACTTTCCTGAGCCTGACACACAAAAAACACATTTTGCAAACAAAACTAATGTTTGTCTGTTTATGAACATGTTAGTACTAAAACACTTTGAGGTAAATACATGAAATTTGTATGTGGTCTTTACACAAATTTTTTTAATTTCTATCAAATTTTGACAAAATTGATAATAAAGTCTTCTATTTGTGTAAAACTGAAAAACATGAAGAACCTGATGAATAAAATTTGCTATGCATTTTTAATAACAAATTCAAGCCATCTCTATCAACAAATTGATATCAGTCTACCAATAAATTTGTCGATATGTGAATATTATAATTCAGAAATGCAATGACTTACAAATCTGTAACAAGGCTTAACTGCACAGTTTGTACAAGAAATTCCAAAGAGAAAGTATTGTCATTAAATAATTTGAACATGACATGTTGATGAATCTTCTCATTTCAGACCTTCCTGAGTCTGGAAAACACATTTTTCGAATTATGTTTGTCTGTCTACAAGCATAATTTGAAATTCATAGATTTTGTATCAAATTTTGAACAAAATCCATTCAGAGCAAGTCTGTCTGTCCAGCTGCTGGAATATGAGTTAACATGATAAATATAAAACAAAGAGTTGCTAGATGGATAAAATTTGGTACACAGATTTAACATTTAAAATGTAGATTTCTTATCAGATTTGAAAGAAATTTCCAAATTTGATTGTCTGTACTTTCACAAGCATGTAAATGCAATGATTCAAAAACACAATGACTTATTGAAATTTTTATGTGATTTTCTGTCTGAATGAATGAGAATTTGTCATGAAATTTTGGTTTCAATCAGACAGAAAAAAAAAATCCATTTAAAATACATGTTCGGTTTTGTGATATTTCAGTATTAACTTCATTCCAGCAATTAATCAGTAAGGATCACAGACTAATAATTTCTTGTGTTCACATACATATTGATGGACAGACAGATTTTTCTTTAATTATATTGCCCAAAATTATACAGAAATTTGTCACTTTTAGTATGAAATCCATGTACTTAATGGTAAAATACCATACCATCATGCATTTAGTATACACATTGTCAGGAAATACAATTTTTAAGTAATGGTATTTCCTGACAAACTTAATTTCAAAAGCTATAATTTAACATGGAGATTCATCCAAATTTGAAGATCTGGTTATAATGTTACAGTGCTCTTGGTATCTTTCACGCATATATGAGAAATAAAAAAAACGTTCTTGTCTAGATTTAGTTGTACAGTGAAATAATACAATCAATCTCAATAATACTTATGCTGGAGTCTTTAATGATGTAGACACTTCATTTTTAGAGATGCTTAAGTACGTTTTTTTTATAATGGCATCAGCATTATATGTTGTTAACATTATTGCTGAGCATTGATCGCAGATGTGTAATTCAAAGGATATAATTTATTTTGTTATTGGGCATGGCTATGATTTTATTAATGTTTTTGTTTGTTTGTCCGCCCTTAGGAATAGGACAATTGCAATGTTTGAATGATTATTTTATTCATTGATTAACTCACATGGAATTTTTACACTTTGGGTTGAGACTCTTTATTGCTTGCCGGCTTGTGTAGAACTTTTCTATTAATTCTATTAATTAAATTGATATTTGGCTGGTTTTAACTATTACTAGTAACTACTGTACTTCAGCTCCCCTAAAGTTGCACATGAAATCTGTCCTGATCAAACGTCCTTCCACTGGTGTGGTGTGGAGAGGGGGGTGCCAGCTCAGGTGTCGTCCTCGTCATCTGACCGCGGTTCAAAATGACGAGGTCCGTCCCAAAATATCCCTAGTGTTGCTTCAAATGGGACGTTAGTATAACTAAACTAAACTAAACCAGCTCCCCTAAATGTTTGTAATTTTTAATCTCCATAATTATGGTTGAATCTTTATACAAGTATTTTTGAGCTGTGCTTATGTTTGTAATTATTTGCTTGTCTTCAATTTATTGTTCATTTTTCGAATTTTTTGGCTTAGTAGTAATCTTTTTTTATGCTCTTGAAAAACTACCACAATTTGTTGGGGAAGAGCAGAGATATTATGACCACTATTTCATATTGCATTGAATAGATATACTGTAATTTTAACTACTTATTACTTCCCGGGATTTTCACTTTATCAGTAAATGTCAGATTCAACTGTATTGAATGTTATTCTAATTTATTAGCAATTATAGTAATCAAACTCACAGCCGTTCAACCTGAAGAGTACAGCACCCGATCTCTAGTCCCCTTAAATATTCGTTACAGTTTTTGGTGTTCTCCCTGGTGCTGCCTGCACCATCATGTGAAGTGGTTTGAGACTGTCACAACCGCTTCTACATATATATACACAGTTAGTACTTCTCAAAGAGTAGATTATCCACTTAAGGGAAGAAGCTAGATGCGTGTAGAGACAAATTTGAAAATGTCTTGTTAGTGATATAAAAAAATGGTGTTTTAAAGTTATTTGAATGTATAATGGTAATGCAATTTTTTAGCTTTAATTTAAATCACAAAATGTAATGAAATGGAAGAGTACAGAAAACATTGAATATAATTATGATGTTGCATTTTTTTTTTCTTTGTATGGCTGTGAAAGTTTATATTTGCAATAAAATATATTGTGTAACTTTTTATAATTTTTTATTTATTTTTTACTTTGCAGATATTACCGGATTTGGAATCATTGCTGAATGAATTTGATTTCTAATTGCTATATTAAATGTCTGATGTAAGCAATCGCACAAAAAATTTAATTTTTTAGAAATGTTTAAAAATCCATATTGTATAATTTTTGATGTTTCTGTTGTTTATAAATCTTAGAACGAAATTGTGTAAATATTGAACTTTGTGAATAAGTTGATGCTTTAATATTTAGAGTTTTATTATAATATAAAATTTTAATTTATTTAAGAATGTCCGGTGAATTTATTTATATTTAATACATTATTTTTTATATATTTATAAATGAACGTTTGTGAAGAAAGAAATATACTTACTAAAAACGTATAGTTTTAAAGTTTTATAATTTTTGAGAGTAATTATTATTAAGATTAAAGGAATGCTAAAATATACTTGAAATATAAAACTATATTACGAAGGGCCAGATTGGTATAATGTGTTATAAGTATCCAGATTTCAATACCAGAAAAACAACTGAAAGGAAACAAATTTTCATCTGGTAATTCCAAGCTATGGGTTAAGCTTAGAATCAAAAAAATTAATTAGGAAAGCCACAAACTAATTGGAAATTATCCAATAATTCAAGGTTTCTTTTTAATTTGATGCTTTAAGTAAATTCAATAAGATCTATTTAAATTCTTGTGTACAACAAATTTTAACTACTCATGGTTGTTTCTCGACGTATGGAAGTCGCTTCTGTGGAAAATCGCCAGATTTTGACTGCTTTACTAATGAAGGAAGTGTCAGCTTTTATATTTATTGATCTTCCAAATACTAAAATGGGAAAAAATTCTTTCTAGATTGTTATAGAATTGTGGGAATTTTTGAATTTGTACAGTATAAGATTGGAAAAATAGTGATAAAAACATTATATGAAATATTTTAGAATTTTTTTTTTTTTTTTTTGCATAACAATTAGTTAACATATTAAGATTTTGAATCATATTTTTTTATTGCTAAATGTATCACATTAATCTTATATATATTATTAATAATAATAATAATTTTTTTTATTTATGCCATTATCTTTATTGTATGATCCATTATATATTTACTTATTTTTTTATGTTATTACTTTAACTCTTATGTTTGTTATTTTGTACTCTTTTAAACTTTACTGTTATTTTTTTAAGTTCTATATATTTTATATTTTCTAAATTCTGCTATAATTGCAAATTTCATACTTTAATTTTTATTCTTACATGTTAATTTTTTCTGTTTTATTAATACTGATATTATCAGTTTGAAAGTCTCTGCCATATCTGCCTCACTTGTTTTTATCTGTGTGGGCTTTTGTTCATGTTTTGTAAATATCGATCTACATATCTACTGTGGATTGGCCGAGTTTCTTTATCTTAGATATGTGTGAGAACAAACACTAGTCATAATGCTGTGAGTTTATAAATATATTTTAGTTATTTTATAAATTAATTAATTAAATGTGCATGAAAAACTAAGAATATTAAATAACTGCATTGTACATACTTTTATAATAAGCTTCAAATTTTATATATTTTTTAAAACTGAATTAATATATTAGGTATTGATATTATTTGATAAATAAGGTGATTAAAACTGATTTGGCAACGACGAAATTTATATATATATTTTTTACTTTGTTTACTATCCAATTCAGTGTTAGAATTAATAAAAAAGCTATACTCACTTATTTATCAGAGGAATTTTAAAATGCTGGTATGTTATTGAAATAAAATTAAAAAAATTTCATAACGAGCTATTTTAATATTCTACAAAGGTGAAATCAGCATTTGATTTTTTAAAAAAAAATTAAGGCATGTCATGTATTTCATGAATTAGCCATTTAACTAAGTTAGATATAGCAAGACCTAGCCGTACCATGTAACTTTTTTCTGCAGTTTTTGCTAATTTTTAGAAAAATTATGAAATATTTGGCCATTTGTTTGCATAAATGAACATAGAAAAAAAATGTATAATTTTTTACCCAAAACAAAGTAGCAGATGCTTAAGGGTTCATTCAAAAATGAAGGATCTTGATTTTGAGCTATATTTCTTTTAATTAAGGCTTTTCTATATTCATATCAGTGTCTGCATGTGACCTCTTACATAATACTATTTTCCTCAGTTATGATACGATAACATATATTACCTTAGTGAGAAAAGAATGCAAGGAGGGTGCTGCACAGAGGACATATTTACTCAATATCGCCCCATCCATTATCTTTCTGCTTTCTGAGTCTCCTTGGTTTGCTAACCTCAAGTGTGCTGTCTATCTGTACGTTAAGAAATAATACTAAGCTATATTTTATAACTACCGAACTAAGCAATTCTGGATTCCTGGCATATTACTAAAAAACGTCTTAGCATTTAAAATTATATAAGAAAAAAATGATAAACTATAGAGTTAAAAAAAAAAAAAAGCAAGTTTGTGTTTAAGAAAAGTATATGTTCACATGAACAGATTCGATTCAAAATTCGATATCGATCAAACATTATTCCAAAAATTTTTTATATTCTATCCTCAGAGACTTGTAGAGATTACCATAATTTTGTAAAAGATCCATTTTAAGAGGTTTAATTTTGTATCCTTTTGAATTGTCTGCAATGAAAAACTATTTTATACATTTAAAATGATTCTATTGGGTGATATTTATAAAATGCTTGAAACAATCAAAAGCGAATTAAGTTATTTTTGTATATATTGCATTGGATTTTTAGAATTTTATGGAACTGTTTAGATGTATCATGCATTTTTAAATGGCCGAATTTGTATTTTTATACTCTTTGTTTCATTTTTCAAAATTTTATTGTATGTTCATTGTAATATAAATATTGTAACATCAAAATCAATTTCATATAAATACTTTCCCAATATTTAATATACCTTTTTCTGAAAAATGTCACTCTGGATTTCTGTTTTGCTTATTCTTTAGAATAGAATGTTCTTTTATTATGAGTGCTAGTGATAATTGCTCTGCTAAAATGTAACATTTTTACAAAAAAAGGAATAAACACTATTTGTTCAATATCTTTTCTTGTGCAATGTGTTCATTTCACCATTAGATTGCAAGCCGGTTGATGTTTTGCCCAATGAGAAACTTGACAGGGTCTGAAAAGCAATATTACCATGAAATCAGTGTGATAGTTTGATATTCCATTATTTATTACACTGATAGAACAAATTCATATCACAACATAGTCACATTATGTACATTTATCATCTACAGTTACATGATAAATGTAACTGTAATGTCATCTGTTTACATCTTAAGATATGCTTTAATGGCACATATCCTCGTTTTAAAATTCAGAGTAGCCTAAATTAAACAGGTAATGGTTAAGCACTTCCTGTGCAAAAATAAAAATATTGACTAGATCATAATCAAATTTTATTCACATATTCTACTGAGTATACTGTTAAGATGTAAAAAGGGAAAAGTTCTTATTTTGGCCAATATGGGGCTATTGGCACAATTGTTGTGCATTACTTACTAGTATACTAGAAATTATTTCTTGTTTATCACTTTCTAGTACACTAGAAAGTAATAAACAAGAGTAGTGTACAGTAATACAGAGAAAGTATTGTAATCGTCAAAGAATTTGAATTCGAAATTTTGACGATCTCTGCTTTTGAGACCACATTCTTGGAAAACGTCTGTCTGTGTGTGACTAAGATAACTCGAGAATGCTTTGAGCTATACGGATGAAATTTGGTATGAAGTCTTTTCATCAAATTTCTAGATTTCTATCAAATTTTAAGCAAAATTCTTTTTAGAAGAAATCTATATGTTTGGCTATTCGAATATTGTACAGTTACAATGGCCAAGTATTATAACAGATAAATTTACAATGTTTTGTGTTAAAATCGGATCTGTACAACACAAAGGAGTTTTTGCTAATAAGGCCGAAGGTAGATCATTTTCCACTACGTACTATTTTTTAAAAATGCCAAATGGTGAAACCGAACTTCGCAGCTGGTTAATTTATCCGAAAACGCGACTTGGTATTTTGTTTTTGCTGTACATTCTTTCCCAGAGGAAATGAAAAATCTACAAGGTTAATAGGTGTATATAATATCTGGAAAAAGTTATCAACTGTAATTCAAGATCATAAGCGTTCTATTTGTCATTTAATTCATTTATTGCTTGGAAAGAATTACTGAAAAGACTAAATTTATGTTCGACTATTGATAAAACAAATCAAGTTAATATAAATAAAGAAACGGAAAGACTTAAATTACTATTTCAGAGAATTATAGATGTGATTCTATTTTTAGCATGTAATTATCTTCCACTTCAAGGAAACCATGAAATAATAGGAAAACGCCTACTAATGGAAATTTTTTAAGTTTAATCGAATAAATTATTAAGTAAATACGACTCGGTGCTTATAGATCATATAAACAGAAAAAAATAAATTCCAAAAATAGAATTGTGCATGATTTAGCACATACATCACAAGAACAAATTATTCCTGAGTTAGAAAATGAAGTTAACAAAATTAATGGCGATACAAAAGCAGCCACGTTCCGGGGATAATCTGTGACGAAAGAAAGAAAGTATCCAAATGGATTCTACTTCTATTTCCCATAAAAAACAAATTTCAGTCTTTATTAGGTATGTAAATTTGAAGAGCAAAGATAAAGTATAAATGAGTCATTTATAGGATTTATTGATATAACCGGAGAAGGATTAGCAAAAACTTTATTAGACATATTAAGTGATCTTGATTTAGATATGGATTGTAGTGGAAGGCATACGTCAACGGTAGCAAAATGAAAGGGAAATATACGGTGTACAATTTAGAATAATTGCTCTAAACCCTCGTACAATTTATGTGCCTTGCCTATGACACTCTTTTAATGTAATAATTTGTGATTTGATTTATTAATTTGATGCTTCTAGCAATATATATGTTATAATTTTTTTTTTTTGGATATTATAACGTTTATATTGTTTATTTTCTGTCTCTACAAAAAGATGGGAGCTTTTACAAAAACATTTCTCTTAAACCATTATGCAAGACTCGTTGGAAAACTAAAATAGATACGTTAAAGCAATGTATATACAGTTTGAACTAAATTCTAATCTCCTAGAAGAATTTATTGATGCAAATAACAACAGCGGTATTCGAAGCTAAAAGTCTTGGATTCAATACAAGGAATGACATTTATTTTATGTTAAATAGTGTGTTTTACAATTTGTCCAAAATTAGCACTATCAATAAACTATTTCAAGTAAAAACAATTGTTCTCTACTGCGCTTTTAGTTTAGTCAATAAAATTAAAACTGAAATCCAAAATTTAAGAACAAAATTTAACTCAATTTTAGACGAAGCAAAAGTAATAACATGTAATTTGAATCCTTCAGAACACTTTCCTGTAAAATGAATTCGAATAAAGAGAAAAATCATATTTCGAAACAGCAGAAGATGGAATTATAGAAAATGCCGGTTGAGGAATTTAAAAGTTTTCAAATTAATCACTGATATAAAAACTTTAGAAAAACATGAATTAAAAAAAATGTACCAAAGACTTTGTAACGTTTTATAATAACGATATAGATGAAACCTAACTCAAATAATTGTTTTGCTACGGGATTTCATTTTGACTGAAATGAATGTACATAACACTCAACACATATTGCAATGTAATTCTTATTGATAATTATAATCATTTATTTCTAAATGTATTAACAGTGATAAAACGTTTCTTTACATTACCACTTACTATAAAAAATGCCGAGCGCTCTTTCAGTAAATTAAAATTAATAAAGAATTGTCTTCGGTCAACCATGTAAACATAACGCTTAAATGCATTTGCTATACTAAGCATCTAAAAAGCAAAAATTTTTTAGTTTCCCCGAAGTAATCAATAACAAAAACAAAATAACGCATTAAATGAACATGCAATTGTTATATGTGTTCGTATTTGTATTTTTTTTTTTTTTACTTCGCACAAAATTTAGGGCCCCAAATGGTTTCTTGCACCGGGTCCCTTCATAGAGAAGGCTAGCTCTGAATACTCTTCCAGTGGCGTAGTGGATGAAGAGTATCAATGGCCTCAGTATCAATCCTAGCTGGTAGAGCTACTAAGGCAAACTTTTAGAGCAAATATACCATTTTCCTGAAGTTATTTAATCTTAATAAGCCAATAATGAATGTATCATATTAAGTTTCAGGCATCATTTGCCTCTCTATACCATTGCTTTGTATTAGAATATTTACTCTGCGTCAAAAAAATTTGTATTTTTTTACACTCTTTTTTAAAAATTATTTTTAAATTTATATGTTAAAGTTTTTTTGAATATGCAAGATACTGAATCCAATTCTCACAATGAAATGTTTTTGTTTTTAAAATTTCAATTTGTTATAATATCAGTCGCTTTAAAGCTTTTTATATTGAGATTAAAATAAAATTAATAAAAAATATCTCGTTTTAGAATGAAAAGGAGAAGGGGGGGGCGAAGCTTATATAATCCAATGGAGTTTATAGGGCCCTCCCTATTCGACCCAACGGAGTGAAACTCATTAGAAAATCATTCTTTTTGATAAAAAATTTCTTACCTTCCACAGTACCACTCATTTTTACAACGTGAGCACCTTTTCAAACCCTTGCCTCCACACTGTGCGCATAGAGGCGTGTCCGAAAGCATGGCTTCTATGTTTTTCAAATCAAAGGAGTTTGTCAGCCTAAACAAATGAGAGTTAATTTAACTTATTGGATCAAAGAAAGATAATTTTCAATAAAAATGTGTTTTAAACAACAACAAAAAGGCTAAAAGCATATCATTCAAATGGAAAAATACCGTTACAATACAAAAAAAAAAAAAAAAAAAAAAAAAAAAATCTGTTATCTTGAGAAAAGTGCTTGAATTTTGTCTATTTAGTTCTATTCCCAGTAAGAAAACAAGGCGTTGGCGTCATTTGAAAAGCACTTAATATTGAAATTCAAATATATTTTGAAGAAATATATGCGATTTGAAATCTTCCTAGTAAAGAAAACCCGGAAATATGTATTACGATAATTTCCCTCCAAATGAACAATTTATAGTTGATTTTAAATAAAGTATATTAGCAACATTTTTGCCTGAAAATAAATTAAATAATAAAAGATAAGTTGGGAATGTTTATAAAGGTGAAATATAAAATCTAGAAAGTAACGTGTTTTGAAGCAGACAAAAAAAGTTTTTCATAAAATTGGTCAAAAATTAATCTTTATAGACATTGAGTTTCATGAAGCTTTATAGTATGCACAGATAATTCTTGTTATTCTGCCATCCATATTGAAAGCATGCAAACATTTCAGTCTAATGTTAACAGTGTATATAATCGTCTAACAAAATTTATTACGCCGGTTTGGCGTCTAGCCAATTTTTGTTTTGGCGTTTAGCGGCTCAAAAATGTTCTTTTTTTATTAGTGGGAATTAAATATATATGAATAATAATTAATTATGTAATAGTAAACTTCGTATTTTATATACGTTTTTTAATAAATGGATTGTAGCAAAGATCAATGAGATGAGGCATGCAATCTTTATTGTGTAAACTTGTATTTTATCCCGCTTAGAATCTGAAAGTGCTAATGCCAATTCTAATAAGTGCTTGACAAAAAATAGAACATGAAAATTTCCATTTGGTAAGAATGTTATTATATGTCCAGGTCACAATTCATTCTCGCTTTATGGAACAATTGGAAGTTATTTCTATTATTTTCTTTCAGCAATTTTCTTTATTCTGTATTTGGCAATGCATTTTTTTCTATCATTTGATTATTATTTGTTTCAATCCGATTTTATTAATTAGTTTAATTTGAGTGTTCGTAAATATGTATAAAAAAGATCCCATTGCAAAAAACAAAATTACTGAGATAAATAATTGAACGGTGGAGGGTGAGACAAAGCCAAGATAATAAAAATTAGTTTTGGAATCGCTACTTTCACATTTTATTCACATTTTTTTTATGCTGGATTGTAGCAAAAGTTAATGAGCTGAAGTCTGCTGATTCATAATGTTCTCACCTCGCTTTGAAGGTTATTGGTAATATATTCTTTCAGCATTATTCTTATTTTGTATTAAGAATTACTTTTTGTTAGTGGACCACTATTTGTTTTAAACCGGTTTTAGTGATTAGTTTTGATTTGAGCGTGAATATCACGGCAAGGAAACAAAGTTTTTAATTTAACTATATATTTACATCTAAAATATGTTACAAATAATATAGAGGGTATTGCTGAATTTGACCGAAAAATTCAGAGGGGTGGTAGTAGGCATCAAGAGGATAAAGAATCATCATACAACATGGGGTCCCAAACGATATTTAGTGGGTGAAAATCCCAAAAATATAGGGCATCCGAAAATGGTTGGAAACTGTAAAGAATTAAAAAAATAACAAGTGTTGTTTCAACTATGATTTTTTAAAAGTTAGAATACATTCTTAAAAGTTTTTTTTTCATGTATGTAACATACCGATTTGATGATCTAATGGGTCGTAAATTACTGAAAGCGAAAACGTAGTTTATAAGCTTCATTTGTAAAAATATTAAAACTTGAAGAAAAATAAAAGCTTGAAAATGTAAGGAATTTTGTATTCTTTAATTTGATTGAAACGCGTAGTTTGAAAATACAGGAGTTTTTAAGATATTCAAGAAAGACTAAAATGGGCACAAGAAAACATCGTTGCAACATTGGTACCGATATTTGCAGAGAGCATTGTCAAATTCGAAAGATAAATTTAGAGAGGGGATAGTAGGCATTAAAGAGATGAAAAATTACCAGAAAACATAGGGCCGAAGTTAACATTTTTCACTGAAAATCGCAAATCGGGTGAGTTCGCACGCTGGACGTTTAATGCCACACAGGAAGATGCACACTTTTCCGCTGGAGTTTTATACTCAGATGAAGCCTGCTTTACGTGAGAAGGTGTCTTCAACACGCATAATGCGCGTATTTGGTCATTCGATAATCCTCACATCTCTATCCCATCGAACGTACAACATAGGTTTAATATTTACATCTGGGCAAGATCCAAAGTACATTGTTTTCTTGCAGCACGGTCTTCCGGATTTAATATAGGGAGCACTGACAATTGTACGCCAGAATATTTGGTTAACGCATGATGGTGCACCAGCACATCTTAGTTGCATTCGTGAAATCTGTTATGTTGTTTTAGTTCAGTGAAGTTAAGTTTAATGAAGTTTAATGACCATTAATTCTGAAATGTTCATTAATGATGATTTGCTCGCTGCTTTTATTTTCCTTGAAAGCCTTCTTCCTGATTACCTTGTTCCTAATACTCGCATTCATAGAGTCATTCTCTTCGCCAGACTCATAGTCTTTTCGATGTTTTTGCGATTTTCACTGGAAAACGTTAACTGCGACCCTATGATTTCTGGCAATTTTTCATCTCCTTAATGCCTCCTATCCCCGCTCTGAATTTATCTTTGAGATTTGACAACAGCGTCTGCAAACATCTCTACCAATGTTGTGCCGATTTTAGTTTTTCTTGAATATCTTAAAAACTTCTCAGTTTTCAAACTGCACGTTTATATCAAATTCCATACATTTTCAAGCTTTTATTTTTCTTCAAGTTTTAATATTTTTGCAAATAAGGGATATAAACAACTTTTTCGTTTTCAGTAATTTATGACCCCCTAGATGATCAAATCGGCATGCTACCTATATAATAAAAAAACTTTTAAGAATGTACTTTCACTTAAAAAAATTCATAGTTGAACTATCATTTGTTATTTTTTTATTAATTTTGTACAGTTTCCAACATTTTTTGGACTCCTCATATTCTTGCGATTTTTACCCATTAAACGTCGTTTGGGACCCCATGTTGTACAGTGATTCTTTATCATCTTGATGCCTACTATGACCCCTCTAAATTTGTCGGTCGAATTCGGCAACATCCTGTATATACTTTTAAATTTTATAATTCCTCTGTTAATGTGCATGAGATTTTCTACTGCAACTTTTGTTAGTTAATACCTCACAATTATATCGGAGATATTGTTAACAATATAATAACCAGTCGAAACTTTCATATTTTCAAGTTACACTAAAACCTATATTGGTAGTTTTCAATCCAAAGCTTGTTTCATCGTTCATAAGAAAAACTCTACAAACGAATTAAATGTTTCAATGAAATATCTCAATTTCTTTAGTCTCAATTTGGTTGCAGAATTTTGGCGATTTATGGCTTTTTTGAGGCATTAATTTTTCGCTTTTAAGGTTATTAGAAAATGATAAAGAAGTTTGTCACATTTGGCGCCCTGCCCTTTATTAAACGGATTCTCCTATCTAGCTAACAAAGGGCAGAGCTGTAACAAGTTATCGCCCAAAGAAGCTAATATAATTTTTTTATAATTTTAATAATATAATTTAATGATATAATTTATTTTTTTTTAATTTTCAGTTTTTGTATTTGGCAAAAAAGTTTTGGAGCTCAAACGATTTTGAGAAAGACCCGTTCCCCCACCACCTTTTTCTTAATATCAACGCATGCGTAATCTGATAGTCACGTGATTATTTAAAACCGGTTTAAACTGGTTTATCAGGGGAAAAAATTCTGACCTCGAGAAAAATTTTTTTTAGAACTCGATAGATTTTGAGGTGGTCAAAAACCATCGCTTTTCTAAATGTCGATGATTGTGAAATATGAGTCACGTGAAAACATTGTTTCTTTTGTCGGATTGATGCCCCTTGACGTAAAAAAATAATGTTCTCACATGATAATTTAAAATTTGCGATAGAAAATTTCAATTAAAAAAAATATTTTTTAGTTAATTGTGGCTGAGAGGGTCGGAGAAATTTCCAACAGTGTTCGCCTATTGCTATATCTGCAGAAAACATTAGGAAAAAAAACTGGTAAATTATAGAAACATGTATTCAATGACAAGGAATTGACTTTTATATAGGACTAGTGAAGACCCTGTTGTTGCCGGATAAGAGAAATCTACTGCAGACAGAAAAGTGTTAGAATATTTACTTTTTGCAAAGATCTTGGAGCTCGTCTTGTGAAAGAGCGAAACAGGAGTTCATTTGGTTAGTTGCTATTTCTTTCCACTTTTCTCTATACTCCTTGTGTAAGCATTCCCAGATTTCTGGCACCTGTCCGCAGTTAATAGAAAAATTCAACAGAAAATTTTACAATTCAAAACTTATAAAATTACTACTACAAGACTATTCAAAACAATTGCCATGATTGAAATGGTTGTAATTTTCTTGTAAATAACAATCAGAATAAAATGCTTGAATACAGTATAGGTGAAAGCTTAAAATCTTGTTTGTACATGCAAGAATTTTTCTATATCCCTTGATTTTGGTTACACGAGTATAATCCAAGATCTGTGACTAAAAAGAAATGATACAACCCATTGTTATCCATTTTTACGTTGGTTTCTGTGAAGACGTTTGAATCAATAGGTGATAAGATGGATGTTCAAGAAGGTTCAACACAATAGTTTGGTGTAAATGCACACGATACATTCTCTGGGTGCATGAAAGCTTAGGCGTAGGAAGCAGGAGAAAGGTGAACGATTTCACTAAAACATGAACGAAATCTAAATGGGATTAATATCAGCTAGATATATTGTACGATATCTTAACCACGTAGTCCAATATTCTGAATGCCGACAGACTTGAAGATATTGTAAAGTCTCGATCCAATAAAAGGTAGCTTTATGATCAAATTCTATATTTACAGCTTTATTTACATAAAATTTACAGTTCATCATCTAGGTTAAATGAGTGAGTAGTATTCTTATTCGACACAACAAGAATAGTTCCTCGAATACTTTCGGAGAAACCTCCCAAGGAAACAGCTAGCCGACTCTTAGCGTTCTCGCAAACAGGCGTAGCTCCAGGAATCCACCGAATCTTCTCGGGTGGAATTCTCGTCAGACACTCTACTCTCTGCCTTCTTCTCCACAATTCTTCGTCTCTCTTCCAATCTCCTCGTACTTTTATTCTGTCCCCATCCTCATTCACATCGGACGATTTTCCTGGTTATCCAATAGTCGTTCAGCAACAACTTCACTGGTCTACCGTCGACCGTGGGAATCCGTTGAAGAGCCACCCTTCACAATGTAAGGAATGCAGGTTTACATCTGTTTCAAATACAATGCAGGTGGGGTCCCTTATCTGGACTCACACTAATTGCCCAGATGTCTTTACTTTAAAAGGGTTGACCACCTGGCACTTCTGGAAACACTTACACTGCGGTAGGGCGTCGCCATTGCTGATACTGCTGTCTGGATGCTAATTATGGAGTGTGGGAAAAAGAAACGTCACCATGGTCAAGCAGGGAAGAAGCTGAATCATTACAATATTGTAACAATGTTATAGAATATTTTTTGTTAATAAGGATATTAAGGAGGGTGGAATATCAGCAAGATAACCGGATCCTATTGGATTGGATTCCATTAAGTTCACCACTAAGTTGAAAAAAAAATGTTGACAAAACGAGAAAATAATATTATATTTCAGCGTTTCCTTTTATCATTACTGGCCAATATAATGTCCATATATCTAAAGTTAATAGGAAGATTGTTCAAATTATGCAGTTTTGCATATGGGTGTCTAAATTTTGTGATATAACTTTTTGCATCTTCCTTTCATGATAGTGTACTGAAGACTGAGTCTTAGCGTTTTCTTCATCCGCAATAATTAATGGACTAAAGATGAAGACAGTGTTTCACATGGTAAAGACATGAATACTTTTTGGATGTTGTTCATGTAACCAAGAAGAGTCGCATGGAGCAGTTATTAGCTATCGAAACAAAACTGAAAGTTTAAAATTCCTGTTCATTGCAAGATCCTAAGACTAAGATTTTTAAAACGATTTAATTCTGCTAAGGTATGATATACAATTAGATATGCACGTTTTCGGAATTCTTTATTAGGCCTCGATATTAACTTCCATCCCTTAGACACATTTTATCGAAATAAACGCCTCTTGGAGCGAGTGCAAAATTATTGAGGGTTTCTATATATGAAAAGTGACAATATTTATCGTAGTTTATAGAGAAACCATAGCCTTTTATGATCAGCGAATTGCCTAGAATTACGCTGTTTTATTTTAATGCTATTATAACTGGAACTTACAGAATCTGAGAGTAAATCTGGATGTATTTATAATGAAGGGAAATCCAAGTTTAATTTAGACATTTTCGTAGTAAGAAACTAGTTTCTTAAACTATAAGGCAAAGGTGTTTCATTTATGAGTCTACTCACGGAAACACATTAAAAAATATGTATCGAATTTTATACTTAAGGAGCAGAAAACGTTCTATTACTCCGCAGTCATTGTGCAATCCATGTTCACAATTTCTTATGCGATTTCCTGACAAAAAAAAAGGTATGAGGCGAGTGGTTTTTTAAAACAAATGCTGAATTACAGGCTGCCAAGTAGTCGGTTAAATGCAGTCTATTGTATCACAGTGTTTAAAAAAATACTAAGAAAGAACATATTTATATGAGTTAAAGGAGCAGGCCAGTATATTAAGGTAGAGTAGAAAAAATGACAATATTAGCAGAAATGTTCAAATACTTTTTGTAAACTTATTTGTATACTGGATAAGTACAGTTAAATTTCTAAAGATTTTCAAGCATTTTATATTTATCCTTTTTTTTTTATCTCGCATTCCTTTCTATCAAACGATTAAATTATACATTCTCCTAGTTGCTTGTTCATTTGACGGCCTTATTCAGAAATGTGGGAATCACTGAAAATTGGTTTTGTGCTGTTTATGTGTACCAAAACAAGGCATTTTTCGTCAAAACACGCATGCGTATTGCAAGTGATTGTGCCGCAGGCATAAAAGTGTAGCAATTATTTTCCAATAGAAGAAAAAATAATTGTTTGAATTTCGACTGTAGCAAACTGTTGCATGAACTTGTACAATATCGTAATATTGTGTTATTAAACCTTCAGCAATATTTTACATTATTTTAAATATTGCTTAGTATAATATAATATTGTAGAATACATGGGAGCTACTAGAGTTAAAGAAAGTTATTTCGGCTTTTGTGACAGAAATCTGCTAAACGCCTAGTAGGTTCGATGAGATACGTCAATATTATGAAACAAGCACCATGGTGGAGATGGGTTTATGAGAAATTATCATAATTAATCTTAATCAAATTTAGTTAAATGACTTTAAGAAAATTTTAAGGTTTCGCCGCACCTCTACATTTTTTTAATAACAGCGTTTAATAGTGCAACTAGCGGCAAAGTATCAATTCTGGCATTATAAACTTTCTGGAAAAATATGTTTCGATGCATGCGTTCATGTTTCAATACTGTGCCTATTTCTTTTGAATCTTCTTAAGTGGGTAAACATGTGTTTCAATTTCAAAGACATACTGACAACAGATATTAAGCTGTTAGCCTGATTAATTAACTTATATTCGTAACGAAATATTTCGTCACACCTGGTCAATAGGTCAAACTTTATTCTTTAAGGTGAAATTCCTTGGATTTATTTATTCGCTGAAATTAATTCACATGACGTCACATGCCAAGCGATAGTGCTCATTGACGTGTCATCTAACATGACTGTTTGTTTACATTGTTCATATCATTTAAAAAATATTCTAATAAGTGTGCAATGGATTTCAAAAGTGAAGGGGTGTGATATAATCACATGAACAAAGATATACATAATCTCAGTTGACATAAGTGTAGTGATTTTTTTTGGTGAAAACTTTAACATAATATAATCACTGGTTTCTTTTTGTTTAATCTCACTTGTTCAATGATTACTCCTTTTTTAGGAATGGGCGCATCAAATAGGCTGAGGTGCTCCAGAAAGCGCAAAAGCTCCCGCAAAACTGGAATCTGTTCAATAGTTACATCATTCAATCTACAGCGTAACTGAAACAACAAATGAAATCCGTTAATTTCCATAAATATTTCTTGTTTAAAAAATACATTATTTTTGCTAATAATAATAAAGAAGAAAGTATTTTGTTAGAAATACTTTTAACTTGTTAGCTAACAGCAGAACAGACAATTACAGAATTTGGCATAAATTCTATATTTTAAAGAATGTAAATAATCGAATTTTTTTTTGAAATTTTAAGTAAGTGAAAATTAAATGAGTTTTTGGCATTTGTGTGCGATAACTTTTGAAACATATTATTGCGCTAAGATAATTATTAAATTAATTTAAAATAAAAAAAATAACCTTTTAATGATACCAATTTAATTATCTTTCAATTTTTCTATAATTTATATATTTTTAAAAATATCTTTACGTAATATTTGCAACATTTTTTTTAAAAAAAAACTTGCTTTGAGTACAAGCATTTTCATCGTTTTCTCAAACTTTTAATCGTGGGACTTTCTTCCATTGCTGAAAATTAAGAAAGATTCTACATTTATTTATCTACATATTTCACATAAAAAATTAAAAAGGGAAATAACAGCATCTCGAAAAATAACATGCAATTAGAAAATAGATTACTAAGACCGTTACGTTTTTAATACTTCTATAGTGTTAAGAGATTTGACTCCATTCAGAAAGTTCATTCATACAATTTACAGAATAGGTGTAAGGTTATTGAAACAACATAGCTGTAATGTCTATGCCGATTTGATGGTTAAAATTGCGTTGTTAAAGGAATCATGAGCATCAAGTTAAGCACAAGCGATTTAATAGGAACTAAGCACATTTAGCATTTTCAGCGGAACATCTAATAGCCGAAAGGTGGTTAGTTTTTGATATATGCTTCTTCATTTCATTTTCATTGATTTTGAATGAATTTTAATGAAGTAAAAAGTGAAAATATGTTAAAGAGTCAATAGGAGTGTTCTCCTTGCAACTTTTTTATATACTTTTGCGTTTAGCCCTACCGTTTAGCAAGAGAACCAAAATTGCCTTTTGTACATCTTGTCTTTGATCGATTGGTTTCAAAATTTGGGGCAGATATAAGATTTTGGTGCTAAAATTTATCTATCTAGCTTTTTGCGTCTTAAAATACCTTATTGACATACACGCAGATGAGCTGACGGAAGTAATTCCAAAAAATGACCTTTCCGAATTCAAGAAAATCTTAAACTTGTCTTAACATCACATTTTTTCTAGTTACAATATTTTCTTTTAATGCATTTCTTATAAGAGGAAGTAAAAAACAGGTGGCAAGATTTATAATAAATCTTAAACTATCATACATATTATTACGGAAAGTTCGAAAAATCCAACCCTTGAGTTGTACGATGAAAAATCCAAGAGGCTCAATGAAGTGTAAGTATTCTTTTTTTCTACTCAAAAACAGGAATGCATAGTTACAAAATACAGCTGAAGCGTATACAAAAAGAAATCGCAGTAAACAACAACTTACAAGCTACTAATCACTATTAAACATCCGCAATAGCACAATGCGTTCACAAAGCTCGCAGGAGGACAATACACTCGCTTGAGTGCTAGTCTCACCATTGCTAACTTCTCTCGTTTGTAGAGCTCTGCTTTTATAGCTTCCGTGACAGGGTGTCGAATTTTCCAAAACAAACGTCGACGCTTGAGTCCTAATGGAACTATGCCGACACGGGTGTCAGTGACCGGACATCCATTTAGCATCCGTTACAGCTGTCTGTGAAATTGTAATGGATGCTAAATGATGCGTTGGATTTCTTACGAGGAATCCATCCGCGTAGAGAAGCAATATTAAGACTTTTTAATAATATCTACAAAGTTAGAAGATTTAAATAAAATGGGCAGTTTGATGCTTTTAATTGATTAAAAGAAATTCATATACACTTATTTAAAATTTTATGGCCTTCCATAAAAGAATGGCTTTCATTACAAGAAGAATCGATTCTGTTTGCAATGCGAATTTGACAAATAAATGACATCTCAAATAATTATCCTAAGCAATCAGCCATTTAAAAAATTGTAATAATGCTAACTATCATACAAATGTTTTATTATAACTATTGGTTATAAAGCAGATGAAAGTCGTATTCTGAGCGGTTAAGATGAAATTAATAGTTGATAAAAAGTTGTAATAACATAATGCCTGAGAAGAAAAATTTAATGTAAAGAGGATCTTTCATTAGCGCCAATAATATTTATTCATTCTAAACTATTCTAATATCTTCTATCCGATTAATTTTTGGAGAGTTGTAAGGAAGGTGGCCTTTTTGCAATCTCAGCTAAGACATTCGATATCAAAGATTCCGACATCTATAGAAGCCTGGCGAAAGAGAAAGATGCCAATGGCATGGCCTGGAAGTTTAAGGGACATGTTTTTTTTGGCTTAGATGTCAATTTCGACATCTTATCACGATTCAGAATGGCAAGATTCTGTCCAAAATCGCTTTCATGTAGCTTCCAGAAGGCACGTTATTCAACTAAACTATAACGACAGAGTCTTCTTCCTCCAGAAGGAAGCATATTCTTTAATGACATAAAACACGCGTATCTATTTTTGCCTATCTATTTTAACATGTGTTTCTTAGTAAATAATTTAATTAATCCGTCACCTTTGATTCTGTGCTTCACAGCAACAAATACAAATCGAAATGCTGCAAAAGCTAAATTCTCACTGTTAACACTTTAGCTGAGGTCTTACTTTTAACAACTGGTCTTTCTTGTATCCACTCATATCATACTTTTTTTGACAGTCAGGATTCAGTAAAAGTTGAATCAGAGCAATCCAGATCTGCAAATAGAGAAAAAAAGGGACTAGATTTTAATTTTACTTTTTTAATACTATTTCATAACTAAAAATACCTACATTTGTAAAATGTTACTAATTTTGTACATAAGTGAGAATATGGTAAACTATTGAATGTCTTTTTATTGCAATGAAAATAGAGCTCAGTGATATTACATGCCTTAAAATTTGAAGTGCTTGTATTTGTATGCCATGAGAATACCAGAAATAAAAAATGGTTGTTACCTATTAATTGGAATAAAGTAATTATATTCACAACACACAAAAAAAGGACGGATAAGAGAAAATCCTGGCAAGAGAATGATTTTTCATGCTATACATTAAATGCGCATGCTTAATGCGCTTTAGAGCATTCAATGAATGTTCTTACTTTGGATGTCTCTAATACTGCGTTCATTCAATGTTTAACTTCGTTATATAGCGAAGAAAATCAAATATATATTTCAGTCTTCTTGCCTTTGACCCATTGGGATCAATATTTGATAGAAATATTTAATTTTGGTGTTATGAGCATATACTAATTTGTGTAGTTTAAGTGAAATGAAGCATCTAGCTCTCAGGGTGATGATGATCGATACTAATGATCAATGTTGAGTTTGGTTAAGACTGTATTGAAATTTTTACTTTCCGAAATGTAGAAAGACGTAGTACCATAATCGTCAAAACCAGCGGGTATGGTGCCCCAAAACTTTCTCACATATTCTCTAATAAAGGAGTTATCCCAGAGAACGTCTTGCATAGCAGGGGCGCACAATAGTTAACCTTTAGTGTGAGTTAGTATTTCTATTGATCCTTGGCGAGTTTTTTGGCGATTAATGCGAGGCATGAGATTAATGATATCCGAAAGTAGAATTTGTGTTTTAGACTTTTTCGCCAACTGAATGGAACGAAAATTTGCCACAGAACTGCACTTGCAGTCACAAAATCACATAACAAATTGGATGTATTTCAATCATTGCATTTTTGAGTTACCATATTTAAGTATTTTTAAAAGTACAGACGAACAGACGGTAAACTTCTTGCTGAATTTAGCTCAGAACTTGATAGATGTCCATTCTATATATGTGTATTGAATTTTATCTATCTACCTTTTTTCGTTTTGTAGTAATCGAGGTAATTTACATTCGAATAGCCGAACAGACAGATTTTCTTTGAACAGATTTTGCTCAAGATTTGACAGAAATTTACGAAATAGGTATACAAACCGTATATCAAATTTCATCTATCTGGCTCAAAGCATTTTTGAGTCATCTTTGTTACAGACAGCCAGACGGAACATTTTCCCAAAAGTCTGTTTTTCGAACTCAGGGTGGTCTGAAAACGTGGAAATTCGTCAGAATCTCGAGTTCGAATTTTTTGACGATTACAATACTTTCTCTCTATACTATTTATACCAGAAAATAAAAATTAAATGAAGAGAATTTGATGAATCTCCACGGCTTTTCAGATCCCTCCTATGTCTGAAAAGACTATTTTTGTGCGAATACCGAATGAATGGAAAGAGCGCAGTAAATGAAATTTCCTGTGCAGTCTTTATACAAAAATTGTAGATTTCTCTCAAATTATGGACAAAAGATAACAGCGAGAAATCGGTTTATCCTTCCGTGTGCATGTGAAAACGATAATTCAAAGACGAAGCAAATTAGATCAAAGACATTTTGGTTGGATAAAACAAAAGGGCTTGTAGTTAGAATAGTTGACCTGAATAATTTTTTTTTATAAAATCTATCAACAAGTAGAATGTCAGTTAGTCTATTTGTTTGTGGGCAACTGAATGCACAAACTCAAAATCCAAAGTAGCCAGTGAATGAATTTAAACTCCAAACATCGACGGATTGGAAATAAATTGGAAAATTAAATTGAAATTTAATTTTAAGCTACTCACATCAACGGACAGATTGTCTGTCCTTATGCATTGCGAAACGATAATGTAAAAACATAAGAGAGATAATCAGACTGGCTACTCCTTCCTGCGTAACTAAGGTATTCGGATTAAATCTGATAAACCGGACTGCCCCAAAAGCAACTCTGGCGGGAACTATGATCGAGTCCTCCATCATCAACGGCCACAGTACAACCCTTCTCATGGGAAGCACGTCCCATCATCGACAGGAGGTAGTTTTTCCCACACCATTTCTCTACCCATTAGGGTGGCGAGAACTAACTACCATATCGGAAGTTTCTCATCCTCGTTTTCTGAGATGTTCCCAGGGGGGGGGACACAAAAAGGATAAAAGGAAACCGAAATGAGGTTTTAACATAAATATGATAAATCTGTCTACCAAAATGAAGAATTTCGAAATGCATTTTCAATTTTCTACAATAGACTATGATATTAAATTCAAATCATATGAAAGTATAATACAGTAAGCAAATTAAGGGAGAGTATATGAAAATCGAAGGAAAGCATTGCCGAGCTAGATTTTTCATAAGGGAGATAGGTACAATACTAAAGTTTTGTAAAAAAAATCATTACTTGTCCTTCTATTTTGTTGATTTTCATGAAATCAATGGGGCTCAGCTTCTTCCATTTCCCATCGACATACTTCACTCTTTCACCATTCACTTCCTTTGACCAAGGAGGCTCATACAAGAGATTTGTAAAAAGCAAAGGAATGTCGTGTACTACAAGCAGGCGATGCAAGACACCTAAAGGTATTCTGCAAAAAATTGGAAATAGCAAGTCTTAAATTTTAAATAGGAAAGAAAAATGTGATTAAATTCTTGGGAATAACCATTATTAGGTTTATTTTCTCATGGATTCTTAGTTAAATTTTGTAAAGTTTTGAAAAAGAGGAATGGCAGCAAGAATATTGTTACAAAATTTTTCTCTACAAATACCACCAATCAATCGTAATGACTCAGCACATTTAATATTTAGTTCAGCAGCTTGCTTACTGTCTAATCCTCCAAAATCTCTGTTACTTGTTGGCGACTCCGACTACCCTCACACACGACTTCCCTGTAGCTTAGAAGTGATGTTAAGGAGAGCCCGCTTCAGCCAGAAGCTATCTCCTGTAACGGCGGAAATTTGATGTGATGTAGCCTTGGTCTTGATGAATGCCAGGGACTTTATGTGGTCCTTGGTTGTTGGTAACTTCCCTGTAGCTTCAGAGTGCCTGTCTTTTATAGTTCCGGGAGGCGGGGCTAGAATCTTCCAGATCAATCAGAGCATACCTGGGTGTATCTCGGTTCTTAGTGGATGGAAGGTGAAAGTTCTCGAATTTTCTAGCATTATCCATTTTGTCGCCAAAATCGCCAAATTTATCGCCAAGCTCTGAGTTCATTGACGCGGCACCCACTCAGCACGCACAGGGCAGATCGTACAACGGTCTTTCGTACGATGACACTAGTCATACTGGGAAGCAAAATTAAAGGTTTGTAACATTATGATTTTTTTTAGAATGGGTGGAATTAAAAGTTGAAAAACAAAATAGGAAATGTTTGTTTTAGAAGAAATTTGTTTATATTTCTTCAAAGTAAATCAGTTCATAATAATGAGAATTAAGCAAACAATGGTAGAATAAGCTTTTTTTTTCTTTTCCATTTTTGCAATCTCTTACACAAAATATATAGCAAGTATTGCAATCATCCAAACAATCGGACTCGGGATTTTGACGAATCTACGCGTTTCAGATTTCACCGAGTAAGAAAACATATTTTTGGCATTGTGTCTGTATTTGAAAAAGACAATTAAAAAAAAAAAAAAAAAAAAAAAACGTTTTGCTAGAATGCTGCTACAACTAAATTTGTCGAGTTTTATTTACGGGAAGTTGTCAACCTGAACTCGATAATTACAAAACGCAAAAACTGAGGTAGATAAAATTTGGTATACAGGTTTAGCATCTAAAATATAAATACTTATCAAACCTTAAACCAAATTCGTCTAACGATTGATTGTTTGTCGATCTATACTTTGGCATGTAAGTAAATGAAATAAATGCAATCAACGAAATCCTGTACATTGTGATTATAATTTCTTATCAAATTTTGGTGTCAATCGGCCGGAATGTACTTTCACGACAGATTCAGTACAAATTCTAGATTCACTTCAAAGATCTACAATTCATAACTATCTTTCCCCAATGGCAGGGAATTCGCTTTCTTACACAGATCCAAAATTTTATACAGAGGAAAGGGTATAGTACCTTTATTGGAGAGTATACCAGAAAGGATAGGGTAGACCGCTTATGCATTATGTTTTTATTTTCTTTCAGTTAATTTTCCAAGTAATTCCTCTATTTTATATACCTGCAAAGCCGCGGTATTGGTAAAGATTTGAGTCCTCTGATGATTCACCACGGTATATTTTAGACCAATGTTCTATAGGCCAAAGGCACGCTCACCTTGCTGCTGTCTGATGAATACCTTTATTTAGATATCTGTTGGAAACTTAGAGAATTAAGTATCGGCTCAAGTGTCATCTTCGTCATCTGACCACAGTTCAAAGATACCATAGTAACGAAGTGGATTTTCTTTGGAGTATTATATGATTCTAGAAAACTTTGTAGCCTTTTTATTGCAGTTCCGAAACGGGACGTTAATATAGCTAAACTGAAATAATTATCTATATACTTTCTTTTCGTAGAGAAAATTTTTAAATCCTTTAACATACTTATTGATGCACATAGCTGGAAAGGTTTTGTTTTGTTTATGCCATTTTGTTATGGTGTTAAGTTTTGTTTCATGGAGCCAGAGTAGAAACATTTAATACTGCGTATGATATTTTGTTATGTTATTAAAGTTGTGATTTAGTTAGAAAGATAATTAAACAACGATGTGATTTGGATACAAAAATCAATCCGAGAAATTAAACCATTGTTCAAGTAAAGAAATGTAATGTCGCACTTCATTTTCTTATGATATTTGACACATGGATTTCGCTAGATATGCTTGCCAAATACACTCAAGAAAATCACAAATCAAATTTAAAATTCAACGATATCTTACTGAATACTTTGACATGCCTTATAATAAGGGAAATATTTTTAAAGTTTTGAAAAATACCTCTGTATAGAAATTGAAAAGTATACTTGCGTTTTCAGATGCTGTGTCATATACGATAAAAGAGAAATACATTTTATTCCAGATTCGAAGGCAATTTCTCTTCTCTGGTGCTCTAAGCGACTATTGTCATCTTGATCATCGTTTGATTCACTGATGGGGTCTTCTGATTTTTCTTTTTCTAAACTAGTTAGAAAAATAAATTTTCTTATTTATTCTTCTGAGCTATTCTATTACATATTTTTTTAAAAAAAAAGTTGACACATTTTTCTGCATTAAAACACATTTTATTGAATGCCGATTAATTAAATTGAATATTCTAAGTTAGAAATGCCAACATTTATTCCAAATTTAACTGTGGTAATTTAACTTTTACTCTCGTTACTGGAAAGTGACTCGACTTCCAAATTTTTTTCTTTGAAAAATATTATGGGTGTAATTTCTGAATTACTACTACCAAATTATTCTACTATTTTTTTCAACATTTTTTTTACTTCTCTAAATGATTTGCCAAACTCAGGCCGAAACCACTTCACCTCCTGCTGTAATTTATTAATATTTCCACTTTAAATCCTATAAACAACATTACGAATAATCAAAATTTTCCAATAGGAAGCATTTTTATCTTTCTGTTATAATTAATTATAATAAATTGCCGGCATCCTTGCATAGGGGTAGCGCATCTTCCCCGTGATCTGGGCGTCCCGGGTTCGAATCCCGGTTCGGGCATGGTTGTTCTTCATCTGTGAGGTGTGTGAATGTGCCCCCCTGTAAAAAGGGGTTGTGCAAGCGAATGTGTGAGTTTCATCTTCATTTGAGCTAGAAGTCAGACTTCTGCCCTCGGGTGCTCAGGGTCTTTACCCTCAGAAGCTACTGCACCCCCTTTCCTTGGTAACGCGGACACGACATCATCATCAATTATAATAAATTAACTAGACATATTAATTAATTTATTATAATATGTCTTTCAAGATAAAAAAAAGAAATGAATTTGACATTTAAAATGAAATGATAACTGCGCTTATGAATATAGATTCAAGCAGTTAAAAATTTTTAAGTGATATTCAAAATGCCAGAATGCTGCGTGTTATATTTTAATAAAGTATATTATTCAAAAGAAAAAGTCGTAAGATTTTCTACTATATCCTTACATATTTAAAAGTTAATAATTTTAAGATAAGCCCCTTTCTAAGGGCATCAGGGAACTTAAAGTTCCATTATAGACGATTCAATGTGTTCTTATATGCAGTTCTTACTGTTATGTCTCAGAATGGAAAAGATTTGTTATTATCACATTCCAAATTCGTCATAAAATTGATTCAATAATTTAATAATATTATTACAAATAAGAACCAATTCGTTTTTTTTTTTAAATATCAAAAGACCAAACAAGAGGAACAGTTCCTCTAAAAATTCAATTCTACAAACTAGTATCTTCATTGTTGTATTTCGCATGTGCCTTTAGTTTTAAAGAAGTGTTTATTATAATTAATGCCTTTTAAACTAATAATTTATAGTTATAAAAATTTTAATTCCATGATGTTCATAAGTTGGCATATCTATAAACTACATGAATGCTGAAAAAAATCAATCAAAACGTTATTATTGCTATTATCTTATATCTATTGCTATTATTGCTATATCTATTGCTATTATCTTATATCTATTGCTATTACTGCTATATCTATTGCTATTACTGCTATATCTATTGCTATTATCTTATAGCTATTATCTTATATTTATTGCTATTATTGCAATATCTATTGCTATTATTGCTATATCTATTGCTATTATTGCTATATCTATTGCTATTATTGCTATTATCTTATAGCTATTAAATTAGATTAGTAGTTACTTTCTATGTAATGAGTGCTTACTAAGAAAGGACATATGAAAATTTAATTAAGTTTTTTAAAACTATCGAAATTTTAGTGTTTTTCCTTCAATAATTTTGGAATATATTAACGTCCTAAACCATTTTCAAACCATTTCAAAATTCATTTAGGTTTTTAATATTATCGGTTTTATTTCCGTATATTTTTCTGTAATATTAATTAAGTTTTCAAAATATTTTTAAGTACATTTTGCAACAATACTTTTTTTTAATTTTAATAATTACATTTAAACACATGCGTATTGAAACAATATTATAAACATTTTTTTTTTTGCGCGTATGTCATTAACCAATAATTGTTAACAAATTTTCAAAAAATAATATGAAGAGAAAAGAATCAAAATTAAAATATTATGATGCTACGATCTTCTAGGGTTGAGTTTCGAATATCTTTTGATCTTTTAAAATTGATATAGTCGGCGTCCTGGCATAGGGGTAGCGCGTCTTCTCCGTGATCTGGGCGTCATGGGTTCGCGTCCCAGTTCGGGCATGATTGTTCTTCATCTGTTCTATCTGTGAGATGTGTGAATGTACCCCCCTGTAAAAAGGGGTTGTGCAAGCGAATGTGATGCGTGAGTAGCTAAGACATACTCTTGGCCCTAGTTGGCGCTACTAAAAACAAGAGACGCTCTCTTGGCTTAAAATCGCTGACTTTGTCAGCAAGCTTGTCCATGGTGCCATTATAAACAAAAACAACAACAAAATTGATATACCGAAAGAGAAAGCAGAATTAAAAAATTTTAATCAAGAAATTATTCAGAAAATCACCTTGTAAATTGGATTATATTTCGATAGCAGTAATCCACCAGATCTATAAGAGAGTCTCCGGCTGCTTCCATGGCGTCTTCATGAAATAAAACAGCTTCCAGAAATGTTTCTAAGGCGACTTCATGGTACAGCTATAGCGATAGAAATACGAATGTTACATAAAAGTTCAAATCTGCATTTTGTATCTAGTGCACTTTATATTCAACACATTTCTCCCACTGTTACACTCTTTCTGAAAAGTTGTTTACAAAAGTGTAAATCCCTATTATATCTCGATACTCGGACTTTTATAAGAAATTCTGTAATTTTCAATGAATGGTCATTATAAGAATCTGTCAATAATTAGAATCGAGTTTTCAATAATGGTAAGTTTTCCAAAAAGATTTTTGAATATACATTCGAGCTTTAAATGCGACGAATTGCATTTCAAGTTAACTATTTTAATTTTATGTGTTTTCATCAGTAATAGAAAGTTTCATTATTCTTTCAAAAATTTAGCAATCAAATGACAGAGACAAAAATAATAAGTATCATTATTTCGAAATTATACTTTTCATTAATGATGATTATTAAACAAAAACTTGAAACCGATATGGTTTCTATTGAAAAACAAAATTAATACAAAGAATTTTCTAAATTTTAATTGGTCGAAATATTTCCAATAAATTCAATTTTTAAATCGTGATATTAGGTATATTATTGAAACAAAATAAAAAGAGAGTATTTGATTTAAAGGAATTATTTGCATTTTTGTATCTTAAGAAGCAAAAATAAGATAGCTGAAATACCATGTTCCAAATATAAATGCAATATGTTGTTATAAAGTAATAATGAAGATTAGCTGCTGTTAAAATAGAAAGTTATGCACAGATTTTGAAATTTATTACACCATAGAATGTCTTGAGCATTATAGCTATCGTATGTCAATACACACACATATCGATCCATTTTAAAATCAACGATAAGTATTTTAATTGTATGCCACCATTATCATAAACACAGTTTTTTTTCTATGATTATTTTGAAAGAAAACGTTACTCTATTCGCTACATGGATGCATTTTACAGTGCAGTTTCTTTAAATAAACATCTCAGTCACATAATAAATGTAATTGATCATGCCATCTAACGTTTAATTGTGCGTTACTTTACATTAGGAAGTGATGCTTAATTCTTTTTCTAACAAAACAAGCGCAAAGGATTCAAATTTTAATTTAGACACAGTCATTTAAAGTGCTATATGAGCATGAATTGATTCTATTGCCACTGAATAAGTCAAAAATTATTGGTTTTACTTTAATAAAAGGATTTTTTTTTTGTCTGCATAAGGAATTTAAGAACAGACGATATTTTTACGAAAGCAATAAATTTATTTTTTCATCCTGTACTAACAAAAAATAAATAAATAAGTATAAAACGTTTGCTATAATAAATGCAGGAATACATTTCGATATTTTTGATTTAATTTTCTATAATATAAATCTTTAGACATTTTGAAACATTCTTCAAATGGCAATAACATCAGATGTCGAGTAATGTGAATTGATAAAAGATTGTTATAGCATAATAGACGGACAAATTGAAAAAAATAAGTTTTGTCTTCCAATGATTTAAAATTCACCAATTTTTCTAGTCAATATTCAAGGCTTGAATTCTTTTTTAAATATGTTTAGCACAGTGAAATTCCACCTAATATTGACTAACAATTAGGCTTAATAAGAATTTTTTAAAAGTTAAATTAAAAAATAGTATTATTTAATTAAATTGTATAATTGATTTTAAAGTTCCTATTTTGAAAACTTGTTACATAAAGATGTACTAACAAGTTCATATAATAGTCTTCGTGGATTATGAGCTTTATGTGCCTACTCTAATACATATAAAACTTTCAAGAACACTCATTATGAATGAAATCGTGCAACACTTTTTTTAATGTTGCCATACAAATTTATCAAAATAATACCTACAACTAAATAAATAGGAATAACAGATTTTGATGGATGCTCCATTTTTAACAGCAAAGGAAAAATTTTCAGCCGCCATATTTCAGTTGCAATTAATTTGTAAATCAATACAGGAATCTGAAAAAAAAAATACATGCAAGTTAATTCAAAAGGGCAATCAGGTAGATAGATTAGGCATTTCTAGGCATATGACTTATTTCTAAATTTGTGAATCTGTAACAAATTTTGAATCAAATCCATCAACTAATTGATAGATTATATGTCTATCTGCTCAAGTGGATGTTAATATGATAGCTTAAGCAAGCAATTTATATAATTTATGATGTAAAATCATAGATCAAATTTTGGTCCAATTAATTTAGAGAAGAGGTACTATTCCAAAATGTATCCTTGCAAGTTGTGCATTCTAATTCATTCACGGTATTCTTTATTTGACAAAACGCGACATATAATCAGGTTCGCTGATTTTTAATATGAAAAATATATAATATTTGGTTAGCGTACTATTTAATAAATTTTGCGATGTGTGCTGCAAAAATCGTTCATAATGCTCTATAGATCAAACCTTGAATCTCAAGCTACCAAATTTGGCACGTAGTTGTTGTCTAGGAAATAGATGCCAAATAAGAATGAAGTTTTCAAAAGTTTAACCAGATTTTTAATTACTTAAAAATTAAGCGAAACTTTAAGACTTTTTCTTTATAATTTCGGAGTAAATTATTTTAAGAAAACAGCTTTTACATCGTTTCAAAATTTAAATTGAATAACTTTTTAATAAAACCAGCTTTATTTAGGCGCAATATTTCTTTGATTGTAATAGAATTTTCGAGATTTTCTATATTATGGCTGATGCAATACATTTTTAGCCTTTCATTCCTTCTCAGTACTTCAATTGTGGAATTGAACTTTTGAAAAACCAGCGCAGTATCTCCACAAACTTTCTCGCATACTATCGCAAAAGGCGTAATTCCAAAGAACATCTTGCAGAACCTTGACTTACAATAGTTACAAAATATTTAATTGAATGAATTAGCATTAATTAAACATTTTTACTGAATCTATCGTGTAATCCTTGGCGAGTTATTTGGCGATTAATCCCTGGAATAAGTTTAATAGCAACCGAAAATCGAATTTATATTTTAGACAAGTTTTTCGCAACCGTTTATACCAAAATGACCCACAATCCTTCGTTAGATTTGGCTCAAAATTTTGTTGGTATCTATTTTATACCTTGTATATATATGTGTGTACATAATTTTATCCATTTAACCTTTTTCTTGTAGTTATTGTGTTTATTTTCATTCAAACAGCTGGAGAGACTTCTTCTGAATAGATTTTGCTCAAAATCTGACAGAAATTTTACTAATTTGGTATAAAGATCGTATACTGAATTTCATCCATCCACCTTAATGCATCTTTGTCGCAGACAGACAGATGGACATTTTCCAAAAATGCATTTTTCGAACGCAGGGAAGTCTGAAACATAGAGGTTTGTCAAAATCTTGAGTTCGAAATTTTTGAAGATTGCTGTTTAAAAAATTAGCAAATTCACATTTCAAAAACATTTAACTTTTAAGAATTGCTACCATACCTTTTTTTCTGACTGAGTTGAAGCATAGTGGGCGTCTCTTAATGTGATCGCGGTGTTATCATTTGCTTTATATTATCAAAATCTTCTAGTTCCGAAACAACATATTCAAATGTATTAAAGAATATTCGTTTGGTGTGATTACTGCATCGACTAGTATTATTTTTTATGTAAACAGTCAATCGAACTTTTGTTTTCAACCAGCGTTAACGATTGACGGAAATTTCTCGCTCCAGTTTTAAGGAAACATCTGGGAATCTGGACTAGAGAGGTCTGGATTTATTTAAAAAGAGAACTAAACTGCCAGACTTTGATTGAAATTTGAACAACCATAAAATACTGCGACTGAGTTACGAAAGCAAAATGGATGATAAAAGCTGATTTGAAGGTTAAAGATAAAATCGAAATTTTTAAAAGGTATGAAAGTTTTCTTAAAATCGGTCAATTAAGGCTGCTGCTCAGGTGAAAATTGCATTGCCACTTTGTGAAATTTTGTAAATTTTTTAGGTTTTTTTGTGAGCAAGATCAAGCAATAAATGTTGATGATTTTGAGGTAGATAAATGTGTTGAAGAAAATCCTGTCACGAACACTGAAATGTAGTGAATTCTTAATAGTTTGAAACACACCTTGCGACAATGTTAAAATTTTTTTGAAAAGAATATAAATTATGATCAATATATACTATAAATGAACTTCTGTGGAATAGTTGTTAATAAGAAACAATTTATGAGTTTTTAAAATTCTTTTTTTTTTAAGAATTATAGATAGCTGTCAGTTAAGTATTTTTTTATATATATTTTGCTTAGTTTTATTATAATATAATTGATTTTATTGAATTAAGTTATCGTTATTAGTTAATTAATTTTATCAATAAAATTAAGTCCGATGTTATCATATTAAATGACAGTTACAGTATATCTCATTTTGATATAATTTTATGAATTTGTAAGCTTGGTTTATAGAAGACGTCCATACTATATTGTAAAAATGCAAACGATAAAATAAAGAATATAATTTGCACGATAACCTTCTTGAGTTCAAAAAACACACTTTTTGGAAAATGTCCATTTGTCTGTTTGTGACAAAGTTAACTCAAAAACGCTTTGAGCTAGACGATTGAAATTTGGTGTACGGTCTTTACACCAAATTTGTAGATTTCTGTCAATTTGATAATTCTGTTCAGATTAATTCCATCTGTCCATCTGTTCGAATATAAGTTAACACTAACTACAAAACGAAGAGAGCTAGATAGATAAGATTCGGTACACAGATTTAACATCTATAGCGTAGTTACCTACAAAATTTTGAGGCGAAACAATAAGGGATTGACCGTCTGTCGATCTGTACATTTAGAAACATGCAAACCGTTAACTCAAAAACGCAGTAAATTAAATATTTCAAATTTTGTTACTACAAATGCAGTTTTGTGTCAAATTTTTGTTTCAATCGGTTGAGAAAAACGTGTCTAAGACACAAATTTGATTTTTGGGCATTGTTAACGCATGCCAGGAATTAATCGCCAAATAACTTGCCAAGGATGACACAATAAATTCAGTGAGCATATTAAATTCAAATCAAAAGTTAAAATTTCGTAACTATTGTAAGCCAATGTCATGTAAGTTACTGGCATGACAATTTATTATCGAGTACGCCAGAACATTTTGGGCCACTCTTGTTGGTTTAGAATGAATAATCAAAAGAAATCAACCTTTTCAAGTGTGAGTAGAAACTCTTTCACTATTTCTTCCCTTCCAGATTTGACATCCAACGAAGCTTGAAGGGACAAGTTATGTATTCTTTCTCTTTGCTTGAGCCATCTATTAAATAAAAAAATATAGTAGCAATTCAGGATTAATAACTGTGACTGTGACTTTGTTATTGATAATATCAAGAATACTATTTTTGTTTGAATTTTTAGAATTGGAATAAATGCCTTCTTAAATTTGTTTTATCTGTTGTATTTATTTTTAGTAAGCAAAAATCGTCTGTATTTATACAAAATTAAAAATGTCAATTTGTATATAATACAGATAATGAGAATTGTTCTTCTCTGTGTTATGCAATTTAACGAAAGGATCATGTATTTGAGTATATTATGTAAAATATACTCGAAGTTAAAATAAATTTGCAATAAAGAAATTCGAATTACATTAAAATGTAAGTTATTACTATTAATTTTCTAAATTTAATTGCAAAAAATGTTAGAATGTTGCTTCAAGCAACAACTAATTGTTAAAAACCAAATATCGGATTCAAACACAAATTTATTTTGTATTTAGATTAACTTTTAATTGTTATCGATATAAAATAATATCGGTTAAAATGAACAAACGATATTTTACGAAATAAAATAAACAGATTGTTGGAACCAATCAAAGTAAAAAAACTGATTAAGCAAAATTTTTTTCTAATTTGGAACACGTTAATGAAAAAAATATAAATCAAACTCTTCAATTTCAATAAAACATTGAGTTTTTCTTTTATCTTTTTTTTTAATTAAAAAAGTTAAATTATATCTGATATCAAAATAATTAAGCTATAGCAAGAAAAAATATTTTTATACCTAGGGCTTCCAATTTCAGGAATGCTGATGGGTTCTAAACTTTCTAAATATGCCTCTATTTCCTGTGGTAATAATACTTGCTCGTTTTCCTCCATTTTACTTCGATCTGAAAATGTTGCATTTATCTTGAGTCTGCTGATGCATATGGTTGCTATGGAAACGTACAACTCCGTTGCCATAGTTTGTTCTTGGAGGGGAAAAAAAAAGGAGTCGTTTGTACTTGTCTGAATTTTCTTGTAACATAACTGTTTCAAATTGCTTCAGTCTGGAAACAGCTTTCATAGCCAGTTGGGATGATTTTTTTTAACTTGATTTTTTTCAGATTCATCTATACAAGACTCAAAACTTAATGTGTGAACTAAAAGTATGATGTATGTTTGTATGTATCATGGAATCAAATAAATTTACTTGATTTATATCCATAGAAATGAGCTAAAATTCTCCAAAATTAGCTTTTTAATTTGCGTTTTGTTATCTTTATTATTTATCGTTTGCTGTCTTTCATTTGTTTTTATTTTGTTGCTTTTCTGTTTTCCGGTTATCAACTCCAATTTATAGAATTTGTAAAGCTGAAAAAAAAATCTTGAACACTTGCTTTTTCAATAATATAGTTTTGAAGGACGAAGAAATATTTTTCATTGTGAAACGGATGTTATAACTTTGCTGTATTCATAAATTTTCACCATTTATTAAAATTGGTAAAAAAATTTTGCAACAGGGAAATTTTTTATTTTATTCACAGTAACTATTGATCTCAATTTTTTTCAAACTTCTGTTTTCTTCTCTTTTTCTTATCCTTAATGTCAAGCTAAAATCAAAGATATTTTGAAATAAAATAGCCGAAGAGTGAGCATATCTACTACTAATAAAAAAGAACGTGTGTGTGTCTCTGTGTGTGAGTTTTTGTGTTAGTGCTCCACATGTTAGATCATTTGAAATACAGCTGCCAAATTTGGTACATATGCATCTTGTTAGATAGGAATGTACATCTCGGAGCCCCTTTTTTGAAAATTTTAATTAGGACTTTCAAAAATTATAAATTAAACTGAATTTTAGTTTTTTTTTGGTGATAACTTCCGAAAAATTTTTTTGTACAAAAATAAATTTTATACCATTTTAAAATTTAAAAAATTATCCTTTTAATGATACTAATTTAATAGACTTGAAAATTTATCCTGAATTTTGGCAACTTTAGAAATTTTTTATTTTTGCATAATTTTCAACAACAGATTACGTTGTTGCCTGTAAATTCAAACTGTCCTCCTTGTATCATAAAATATTTAATCGCGTGATTTTTTTCTATTCTTAAAAACCTAAGAATAATATCTGTGTTAATCTAAGAATAATATGTATCCGTTTAATATCTGTATTGTTTACATGACGAATTAAAAAAAACTGATACAATACCTGAAATTTAGAAAATAAATGAATCCTTCCTTTATATTTTGAATAGCTCTATGATGTCAAGGGACATATCTCCAACAGAAAGGTTTATGTAGTCAATGAACAGAATGTATGCAAGTCAAATAAATCAGTAGGGGTGTAATATTTGGCAATTAGATGAAATCATGGTCATGAAATCGGATCTAAATGATTTTACTAAAATTAAATATAACCAATATCCCCGGTAAATCAGCCTAATTGCCGAAGGCGGCTAGTAAAATACATGTAAAAAATAATGTATTTAATGATAAGTTTATAATGGCATTTTTTCTCGTTTCCAAGTTTAGAAAACTTAATATTTGGCTCTAATGCTGATAGCTTATACAATTTTTTTTTAATGTTTTCAACGGTTTCAACTTGATAGTAAAGTGTAGATAAATGCAATAATTACAATCCAACAATTTGTTAGGCTCAATTACAGGATGTAATTACAACAATTTGTTAGGCTCAATTACAGGATGTAATTACAACAATTTGTTAAGCTCAATTACAGGATATAATTACAACAATTTGTTAAGCTCAATTACAGGATGTTATTACAACAATTTTACGTGTAAATGCAGCAAAATATGAAGGTCATATTTGTAAAATGTTTTCAAAATCAGTTAAAAAAATTCTTGTATTCTGTTTTCTTTTCTTGTTTCTTTATTATTAATAAGTGATACAAAAAAAAAATCTTTTGAAGACATGTACTCTATTTTTTTTCATCCTTTTGGTTATCTGCAACAAGTCTGAAAAGAAAAATTAAGAAATTCAAATTCAACAAAGTGAGCAATTGGTGCATATGTGACTTATTTTTCTTTCATACTATAACATGAATTTAAATGGTATTTTTTACATTTAAAATCAATAAAATTCAAAATATGTATCAAGTTTCAAACATTTATGTTCACACTAAAATCAAATGGATATACACTATAACTGGATCTTGCAAGATTCAGTAACGTATGAACCATTTAGAACTCCACTAACATGTTCACTCGCAAGCATCGAAATTTCTGAAGCTGAAGTCTTAACGCATTTATCATATAACAATTGCTGTTCTGTATGAGGCGTTCATAGAAATAATCTAAGGAAACTAGAATTTCAATTATATTTCTAATAAACATTAATTTTTAACAAGTTTTCAGTAAATTTTTTTCTTAGAAAATTCACCGTAGATTCATTTCCTTATTGAATTAATTGACAGCAGAGCTTCACGAGTTTTTTTTAAATCTTGGTTATTTCAATTTTTATATTTTTGATTGAACCTGCAGAAGTGTCTTTGCTTCAATTTTCTCATATACTTAAATAATCTAGCAACCTTTTTTCTTCAGCATACTATTTTTAATACTTTTTTACATACTTTAGCATACTTTTTTTAACGTTGTAAATGTGATTAGTGGTTCCTACGGTGCGTTAGTGCTGTTACCTACAATCGACTAAAAAATTAAAGCAGAAAGAAATTTTTGTTTATAAGTGCTTGAATTCTAAATGGAAATTGAGGATATGAGTAGAAATTATAAACCTTTAATGACCACGACAATCCACAAACATGTGTGCTCCTCCTGATTTCCGTAAGAAGATATGCAATATTATTTGTCTCTTAACATAAACAAGAAAACTGTGTACAAATTTCTGATGCATTCCTTTTTCGAATTGGATCTAAAACAATATAATTTTAGCTATAAGAGAGAGTACCAATTTAAGTAAAAACTGCATACCAAATTTCATCGTTTTATCTCAAAGCAATTTTGAACGATCGTGTTCACTGACACACACAATTCCAAAAATGAGTTTGAAGGCCTGGAACGCGGAATTTTGTCAGAATACCGCAATCGAATGTTTTGACTATCACAATATTTTTGTATATTGCTATGGATTACTTCAAATCCACCGCTACTAAGTCCGTAAAGTCACCGGGTTCGCTTGTATGGGTGAATGGTGCGAGAACAATCAGCAGACAACAATAATGAACGAAGACGACTTTATTTAACACGAAGACACTAATACAAAGACGACAAATACACACCGAGACGAACACAGGATAGCACACTACAGCAAACAGTAGCTTGCAAGTAATACACAGCACACAAAGCGGCCAGACAGAATTCAGCAGAAGGAGGGTTCACGTAGCTTCACTCTATGGCCTCTCCCAATGTTTGCAATTCTCTACAGTCTACTTGCTTTAGCTATATCCAACTGCCGACTCACTACTCACGATTGGCTACTCCACACACGACACAATGCTGCTTCTACAATAAACGACAAGACTCGGCATACAGCTCAATTCAACAATCGCTTGAGCTCCACACAACGCTGGACTATTCCGCCATTGCTTCGTTATCCCCTCAATGACTCCTTTCATGACTAACTGATTATGATTCATTGCAACTTGAGACTGCTGGCCTTTTATAGCTCCCAAGAGGCGGACAAAGAAGGTTCGGGACCAATCAGGGGAATCTCGGTTCCAATTGGCTGGATTGCTAAAATTCTCAAAGTTTCCAGTAATATCTATTTTGTCGCCAAAGTCGCCAAGTCACCAAATTGTTATGTAAGTATGTTGCCCCGCCTCTTACTTGTAACGCCCTCAAGCGGTAATGTAAAAAACTATCAGTCTTGTAACATCATCGATGTAGCAGCAACGCCGAAAGACAACGCTCAAAGGAACTCCCGAAAGCGGAGAAACAATAAAATCTTTAAAATTCTAAAAAGGTCCGTCATCATTGTTGAACCTCTCCACAAATGGTTACGAAGTTTTTCGCCAAGCTCTGAGATCACTGACGGGGCAACCGATCAGCACCCAACAGAGCTGATAGTAAAATGGGCTTTCCAGTGAATGAACTAACCTTGCTGGGAAGCAACATTACAGGTTTGTAACAATATTTTCTATACAAAAATAAATAAATAAATAAAATTGCTTACAGAACCTATGTACATTAACAAGAAAGATTTTTTTTAATGTTTACTTTCTCGCACACAAAGATACAAAGGAAAAAGTATCGAACTCGACGAATTTATATATTTCAGACTTCCATGTGTCCAAGAAATACGTTTTTGTAATTATGTCTGTCTTTGAACGTTTCATGTTTATGCCAAATTTGTTGATTTAACAAATTTTGAATGACATTCATTCAGAAGAAGTCTGTCTGCCCGGATGTCCAAATATGTTAAACGATAACTGCAAAACAAAGAAAGCTAGATGCATAAAATTTGTTTCATAAATTTTACATCCAAAAGGTAAATACTCTTTAAATTTGGAACGAAATCCGTCAAGAAGGTGACCATTTGTTGATCACAAACATGTAAACGCGATAACTCAAAAGCACAGACTTGAATACATGAAATTTGGAATATGATTACAATTTTAATTGTGGTTTCAGTCGGTCTGGAAAAGGTACCCAAAATACGCATTCAATGCTCTGTTTAATTTGCATTAACTGCATCCCAGGTATAGGCAAAGAAATCTCCATAGAGAGGTTTTTTTAGGTAACTATTGTTCGCTAATGGAATGCTATTAATAATACGCAAGTTTATTTATTAGATAGTACAAGACCATGCCTGCTGGTTTTGTTTTACTATTCGACTACTTGTTGTAAAAGACATTTTTTGAAAAGATGTATTTGCCCTTTTAGGAAAATGTAGTATGTGGTGCCTTGTAGTATATAATCTTAATGTGAAGTAAAACCTCTGAAGGGTTGTACACGTAGACTTGTTGCATATTACATTTATTGATGGGGATCAATAATCCGGTTTTTTTAGGAAGCGTTGGGATTTTGGGAATGGATTTTATTCTTGACATTCCATTGGATTATTTTTTTCCCTCTTATATTTATTTGCCGAATAAACTAGTTAATAAAGAATCACTTTTATAAGAGAAATGAATACAAACACAGAACATTTCCGTCGTTTCCTCGTGATTAATTCCAGCCACTTGGAAGATACACCTCACTATAACCCAGGTTTCTGGTGCCAGGAGCTGAAATATTGAATTTTTTTAGAAGACGAGTGTATATCTATGCAGGATATTCTGATACATCTTTATTCACAAAAATAATTTGAAGTGCCTGTTATACAGAGTGCTCTAATACTGGACTGACAAACGCATTAAAAGAAATAGAACACGGTGCTATGTACCGCGTTTAGAAGATGAAAGTCGTGAAAAAACGCATGCAGACTCTGAGTCCAGAAGGCAATTGTGAATGCACATAATGCACACATGTGAGCGATGGATAATTTCCAGGTGAGTTTATAATGGAAATCTTTGTAGAAGTTTGGAGTTAACGTATGGGCAGGTATTCTTTGTGGTTATCTCTTGGAAATGTAATTGCTTCCGAATATCCGAATATTGCAACATAACTTGTTTTTCTGCGTATGTTTTTCTTGAAATATTGCAAAGTGTGCCGGTCACAGTGTAGCGAAATATGTGTAGTGTAACTGTTCGTGCATGATAGTTTCCATGATATTTCTCTCGCTAAGTGTGTAATCATCTTACTGTTATATATACAAGGAGATGAACTGGACAAACAGGAATTCATTGCTTGGCCTCCACGTTCGCTGGATCTTAATTCTTGGGACCTTTTACAATGGGGCCTTTTTAAAGGACTTGATTATGCAACACCTATGGACGACATTACGGAGCGTCTCAGTGTGTATTGTCGTTGCTGCAACAGACTTCAAAAGCATACCTGATATCTTCGAGCTTGTCCGGTTTGGTTGGTTTTGTTTTGTTTTGTTTAATGACACAAGGAATATTTTAGCCATACTCGAATGTGTCCGATTTCGTTTGGTTTAATGGCACAAGGGTGATTTTAGCCATACTCGAGCGTGCCCGGTTGGTTTGGTTTGGTTTAATGGCACAAGGTCCAATTTAGCCATATTCGAGCATGTTTGGTTTCGTTTGGTTTAATGGTACAAGGACCATTTTAGTCATACTCGAGTGTGTCGGGTTTCGTTTGGTTTAAGGGCACAAGGACCATTTTAGCCATATACGAGCGTGCCTGGTTTGGTTTAATGGCACAAGAGACAATTTAACCATATTCGAGCTTGTCCGGTTTCGTTTGGTTTAATGGCACAAGTGCCATTTTAGTATCAGCAGTAGCATTTTCCAATAATTCTTGCAACAATAAACAGATAAATCTTTTTGTAGGTATTATTGTACTTCTTACTGTTCCAGCCTTTGACGTCAAAACTTGCAGGCATTTTTGGCACTTTTCCCACTTTTACCGTAGATTGCGACACACGTTTAATTTTAAATTTTTTGTCTTGATTATCTATTAACAGCTCCCAATCTTTTAATATAATTATTTTATTCTATGTTATAATGTGACTAATTAACAAAGGATTCGATAAATTCGCAGACAATAAAATTTCGTAATTCAGAAAATTTCTGATTGTCAAGGAGGTAGTATGCGTACAACAGGCGTGGTATGCAAATCCCAGAACTCTGAAGAGTTCCGGGGTTTAGCTTTTAGTTTTTGGTTACATCAGTTAGTTGAAAACAAAAAAATATTAAAACAGAAAAACTCACTTGAGGGATTTTGGATCCAGGATGGTAACCGCTGTAATGACAAGTTTCATTTGTGTAAAGATCGTACTGGAACTTCCAAGGATTATAGTTGGGCATGTTTAGGTTCCTCCCAGTGAATCGGCCAAACTTTGTCACAAAGGAAGTGTACCCACAGTACTGGACAGCCTGATGAAGCTGCAAATATAAAAGTCGCTATGAAATATTTTTTATTCATTAGATCCCACAAATTAATGATAATCATATATTTTCAATATTCAGAGCATAAATAAGAATTACTCTAGCATGTCCTAGGAATCTTCAAATAAGCTATAATTTTACCTATAATTTTTTCTATATATTATACAGAAATAATATTATGCGCTAAAAAATAATTTGTGGATAACAATAGACTAAGTAGATATTGAAATACTATGTATCCAGAGTTAGAAACTTTTCCGTTTTATGCTAATAATCAGTCATCTTCATCTTTCGATCGTTTTCTCTCTTTCAGTAATGCAGCACATCCTATCCCAAAAAAGAAAGATTCGTGGTCTTTTATTCTGAAATCAGGCTGTCTTCTGTTAATTAAAATCTTTCAGAAATTTTCATTAAGTCTTGTTTTATAAAGTATTTAAATTTGCAACTAACAATTTTTTAATGCATAATAACTTTTTCAAGAATCCCATGCCAGTTAAGAAAAGCAAAATTTTGGCCTTTGATGACACTTTGGTCTTATTATTGAAGCTTCAGTGTTGGCTTGTTTAAACAGGATAAACTGATAAGCGCTGTTTACCCGCGTTTTCGTATACACTGAGGTATAATTCCAAAACTATTTTTGTTTGGACACCAAAGAGATCTAAACGTACCGAAATTCCCCACGGTGGTCAATAATATTTTGAAAATTTCATTAATTTATGGTGATGTCCTAAATAAAGTATATCACACTAACAGAAGTTCAAATTTAAAAATAAATCAAATATTATTGTAAATTAAATATATTAACAGTTTATTTTGAGCAGGTGTCTGTATGAAGTGAAAAAAATTTGAAATATGATATTTTCTAAAGAGTAAATGGTGGAAAAATTTTCTATGATCTTTTACAATATCTATATTATTAATTCAATAAAACAGTTTAATTTTAGGTAAACATGGTTTAATATATATAGGATAACATCTCTAATTTAGCGTCCATCAGCTAATTTCGGGCATACATCTGCTAACAAAATGGTTTAAATGAACTAGATAATTATATTTTATGTCACTTGAAGTTAATAAATGCTCCGATGAATTACGAATTTTAAATTTTTACATAGATCCTCTGCCCTTTGAATTATATTTAACAAAATATTCTTGAGGCACCAATATTTTAAATAAAAAGAGCTACACTCCAATCAACTAAATCAATCACTAAAGCTGGCTAATTTATGAAATTGAATATGTCTTATGAAAACTAGTGATTTTAGACCATTTCATCGAACATTTCAAAGAAGATACGCCAATCTTCTGCCAGGGTTTCTCAACAGTGATTAGCTTATGATTATGAAAATGTTGATTGTTCTAAAATCGATATGTAAAAACGTCATAAATTGGTCAGATTTGATCGTAGAAGATAGAAACATTTATTTATTTATTTAAAAGTGGAAGAGCCAAGAGTATTTCGCAAAATATGACTCCTTAGGACAAAAGGACTGTATAAAATTTAAACTTCATAATTTTTTCATAAGTACATTTATTGACTGAAATAAAATATTTTTTACATCATTTAAATATTTTGAAAGTAAAACTGAAAAGCGAATTTTACGATGAATCAGAATTTTTTGTTGAATAATTCTTTAAGATATTATATAAATTACGAAAATTATTCTGCAGTGCACATACAACTTCAATGCCGAACGACTCTTTTTTTTATTATTAAATATGAAAATTGAAAGCAAAGACATGGTTGGTTTCAGTAAAAATGTTTTTTTAGTAGTTGCAGTTTAACGTGTACACTTTAAATTAAAGTCGAAATTTTATGGGCGCTGGCAGAATATTAAAGAGCGAGATAAGTAATACAATTAACAAAACTGTTTAAAGCCTACATAATAGTATGACTTAATTATATAACTTTTAGAATCTGAAGGTTAAAAATATTTTGCAGGAAAGGCTACTAAGAGACCAATTTACATAAAGTATTTAATTGAAAATTCTAACGATTATTAATACTGGTGAACCGGTTGGTTGCCAAAGGCGGCTAGTATAAACAGAATCTTATTCAGTTCTATTATTAGTTTACATTTATGCAATTTTTTTTTCATGATAATATTAATAAAATTAAGAAGAATCTTTTCATTAATAAATATATTTTTTCATCCTTTCTGAACTGCATCTGAAAGAACAATTAATTGCACATGTTTTGTTGAGTTAATGATAGACAGGCATGTTGAATATAATTAATTCCCAATTTAATTTTCAACAGATAATTAAAAAATTTTTATATTTATTGGCACAAACTTTTATGGTTGATGGTTAATAACATCGAAATGGACCATACCCGCTTAGGAAAGCACGGAAAGAGACAATTAAAATGCTATATTTATTCTTACTTTTAAATTACAGCCTTATTACGACGGGCTTGATTCAATACATTCATCCGAAGATGACAGAAAGAATTTATCCCAGAGATGACAGAAAGCCGAAGGCAATAAATAGACAAGCTTTTCAGAAATGTGAGAAGTCCTTTCAACGCCATTGCTAAAGTTGCGAAACTGCAGGTGTGTTTGACTGAGCCTTGTGTTACATCGATTTCAGAAAGTGTATCACTTCTAGTGATGGATGCTTTGAACATCTTAAAGTTTTAACCAGAGCCCTTTTTTATTAATTGTGAGATATATCCCGTCTTTTTGCGACAAATCATATTTAAAAAGCGAACTTACTGTGAATCTCCGACCAGGCAGAAACTGTGACATGCACTGAATTCTTTGTTTACAAATATTCTAGAAAATTTCTAACAATGAGAGAAAAATTAGATGCAATATATGCATAAACAAGTAATATATAAAACAAAATTTTTTAAGTCAGTTCCTACTTAGATCAACATAATTTTTTTTTTATTTTAGTTATTTTTTATTAAATAATTACAAAATTGGTGATAAATTTGGCAGCATGACGACGGATTTGGCAACTTTGGCGACCAAATATAAATTGCTGTATAAATTTAATTAATTCATTAATATTTGAAAAAGCAACTGTATTAACGTCAAATGTTATCCACTACAATTTAAAAAAATGTATTCGAACTTGAGTGGATGAATAAAAAGTATTTTATTAACGATTGAAAATATGAAAAAGATATATATATATATATAGGGAGAGTGTGAGCTAATAGTAGGAATTGAAAGAAGAAAATGAAGAGGGGGAAGAATTTCACAAACTAGTTAATATTTAATTGGTTTTAATTAAATGTAAAATTAATCATTATGAGTTGTTTTGAAGCTAAATTAGATATATTGTGCTTTTTTCTTTGTTGGATTTGTCTTGTTACCCCATCTTTAAACCTCTACCGCCGCATATGTTCATTCCAAAATTGCAGATTTCTATTAAATTTTGAACGAAATCCATTTAGAAAAAAATTTATCTATCAAGCTGTCCGAATTTAAGTTTATACGGCAATTGCAAAACAAACAGACCTAGATGGATAAAATTTGGCACATAGGTTTAACATCTAAAATGTAGATATGTATCAAATTTGGAACCAAGTTCGTCTATGGTGTTGACCGTCTATCGGTTTGTGCTTTCAGAAGCATGTTAATGCGATAACTCAAAAGTGTAATGACTTAAATATATGAAATTTGGATGTGATTACAATTGTAACTCGGTGTCAAATTTTGGTTTTAATCAGCCGGAAAATAAGGTCCAAAATACATATTCGTTTTCTGGTATTTGTGTATTAATTGAATCATCGCAATTATTGTTTGCCATCGCATGCCATACGCAAATACTTTCATTAGAGAATATGCAGGAAAGTGTGGTCAGACCACTACATTGGATACATGCCTAGTTCTAAGCCTTTTGAACAACAGTGGTGGTCAAACAAAAAACAGAATATCTTTCTAACGATTCTGAAAAATAAAAATTGCTTATACATAATTTTGTAATTAAATTTTTAAAACGATATTTCGGAAGATAGTAGCTTAAACAAAGGATACATCGAGCTTTAAAATTCCTTTTATGATAATTTCTTTTCTCAATTGATAATAAAGGCGAATGTGTGTGTGTGTCAGTGTATATATTGATGCTCTACAGGCCGGACTTTTTACTAACAGTTATCAAATTTGGCACGTTTATATTTTGGAGAATCAAAAAATGCACTTGGAGAGATTTTTTAAAATATTTTTAATTAGAATTTTAATGAATTAAAAATTGAGCTGAATTTTGCCGTTTTCCTGCTATTACTTCCGAAAATATTACTGCATAAAAATAAATTTTGCACCGTTTCAAAATTTAAAAAATAGTGTTTTTTATTGATACCTATTTTATAATTGTGCAAATTTTCCAAAAATTTTGATGATTAAAAAAAAAAATATTTTTCGCCTAAATTCCAACAATAAGTTGTACCGTTACCCAGAAATTCAAATTATTTTTTATCTCTTTATCAAATATTAAACTGTGTGATTTTTTTCCGTAGTTGAAAGTTAACGAATAAGGTTTTGGTAAGAATTTGTATGGTTTACGAGATAGATAAAAAAAAAAAAAAAAGTGAAGTTACAATACCGTGTACTTTAGTAGAAAAGTGAATCCACATCTAAGTTTTTAATATCTCTTTGATATTATTGGACTGGTCTTCTTTAGAAAGATTCACATGCACAATGAAAAGAACACATGTACGACTGTTATGATTAAGCTTTAATGCTTCTGAAAATTTGGTAGAATTATAGATATGAAAATATATATAAACGTTTTAACTGGAATTAAATAAAAACCAATATATCTGGTTGAGGTGATTAACATATAATAAAACTCACATAAAAGTATATATATTTGAAATTAAGATGAACTTTATAAATATTTATTTTTTATAAAAAGTTTCATTTCAAGCCATATATGCTAGGGCTTAGGCGATAGAGCTCTTTGATTTTGGTTAATAATTAAATCATTAATAATTTCACAAACGATTCCCCATTTTCTTATTTATTGTTTCATAAAATCATATCTAAAGAGACATATTATCAGAATTACAATAATAATATTAAATCGAAAATATATAGAATTTAATATATAACAACTACAACTATTTTTATAAGTTTGGTCTGAGATTTTTAATAAATAATCTCAGACGAAATATTATTATTAAATTATTTATCATTATTTTTGAGAATAATGATTATGATTATGTCTATTTTTTGCGATTTAAATACTCATTAGGTAGTTAATATTAATGAATATGAACGCATGTTTGCGTTTAATATATCCTAATAGCAAAAGATATTTACAAGATTTCCATTATGTATTATTATTATCCAGTATTAATGCCACAGGGCAATAAATACTTATGGTATATGAGGTGAATATTTATTTATTTTAATTTATAGAAATGAATTTGACATGTTTTTCTTCTTTACATTAATTTGTTATTGTTTCAGTATTCTTCCCTCATTTGAAACTCATAACAAAATTAAATTTTAAACAACAGAAACTCATAACAAAATTAAATTAACATAACAAATTACTTTTTGAAAAAATTAGATTCACAAATAGAATTCAACAATTGAATAATTATGTTGGATATAAATATTTTTATCAAATATTCTTTCTATAAATATATTATTTATTCTAAACCATATATATATTTTTTTTTTTTTGGAAAACATTGTCTGAAATTAGTAAAATGTGAATCAAACAAATTTACAATTTCTTTGGTTTATGGATAAGCAAAGTTTTCTTGAAGTATTGGGAGATTTCCTGACCAAACTGATATTGTTGTAAATTTGGTAGATAAATGACACATCAAACAAATTTTATTGAACACTCTTATTCGGCTTGATCAAATAAGTGGATTATCAGTTTGATCCTATTATTCATTAATTATATCCAATTTATCCATTAATTACATCCAATTTATCCATTAATTATATCCAATTTATCCATTAATTATTCTCAATTTTGATCTGACTAAAGATTTTACTTTTATAAAATTAAATTAATTTTAAATACTTAGAAAAGTGGAGATATATGCATTAAAATGGAAACTTACCAAATTCATTTCTTTCTGCTGCATGTTTTATAATATATATATATATATATATATATATATATATATATATATATATATATATATATATATATATATATATATATATATATATATATGCTTATTCAGTTTAATATGATTTTCAATTAACTTATGCTAAGTGCTGTAACTGAATGATTAAAATACCATTTAGATGTTGACACTGTATTGTCTTCAACACTTTTGTATTGGTCCATTTCAAGAACTTATCAATAATTGTATAGAATAGAAAAAGGAAACGAAAAAAATCTAAAGGTGATATTAAAATCATAGGCAAATAGGATAGAATAATTTTCTGTTATACTTTACCAATTTAAATTTTAAATTTCATTAGCTAACTAAATGAATTTTTTAAAAAATCTTTTGAACTGAACTGATTTGCAGCTGTCTGTCTGTTGACAGAAAAAAGAAAGTAAACTAAGGAAGCAAAGTTTCGGTTTTTTTTAAATAGCTGTGAGCTATAAATCTAAAGAATGAAAATAATGTTTGGGTAGTTAATTATTAAATTAAATATTTTTGGAAAAGAGTAGAAGTTCAGAATTGTAATCATTTTATTAATTGCATTAATAAATGTTAGGCAAAAGAAATCGAAGTTTCAATTAAAGGATCTCTTCTAATTATTAAAATTAATTTACTGTACAGAATGGATTTAAAATTAACCACAAAAGTACGAGATCTCCGCCTACGAGATAGAAATAAATTAACTATGATCTTGACTGTAAATCATAGCTGGAAAGATTTAGCTGCTGTTTTAAGAAATCCTGATAATCAAGATATGGATATGTTTACTGCTGAAGATATAGAGTAATAGACATTTTTTTAATAATCATTTCAATTACATAGGTTAATAGATTATGGGACCACATTTGCCATCCTCTCATTTGCCATTTAAATAACCAAAATTTTGTAGAATCAAAAATAAAATCATTTTGGTTTTATTAAAAATATTTTTTGGCGTTAAATCTACTAGGATGTATGAAATATTTCAGTTTACTTTGATTCTTAAAGTCTGTCATAATTTTATACAATGGAAATAATCCTGAGACTTAGTTATGTCTCAGATTTTTCTAAGGTAGAAACTTTTGTTATTTTGGATTTTTTTTTTTTTTAAACATTAAAGGTTGCAGAAGATATTGGTATCTTTGCTGTGAAAATCTGACTTTCTATTCATTTCATTTACACCATGCTTTTGTTTGTTACATATTTGAATTATGCATATAAGATAATTTCATGCTTAAGTATGGGTATTTGACTTATAAGATTGTTAGAAATCAGGTGTATATTTGAGGAACTGACAAAGTTATTAATTATGCTTTAAAGGCTCATTATTATTGCATATAATGAGCCATTAAAGCATTGCTTTTGTAATTAATTGATGCTCTTTTATTTTTATTAATTTAACTAACACCTTGTGCTTAACCTTTATATTAATAGCAAAAAAAAAAACAAAAAAAAAAAAAAAAAAGAATATTCACTTATAGTAATAATTTTGAGTAAAAAACATTAAAATGCTTTCTCCTCATTTAACCTTTTCTAGGGCCATGGGAAGTATGCTTCCCACCAAATTTATCAATCTTTGTATGAATTTATGTAGGTTGGCATAAGTTCTGATAAATTTTTTTAGAAAGACAGAAATTTAGATGCTTTAGTTCTTTATCTCACACAAAATGTCTTGATTTGTTACTTAATTATTAATTAATCAAATTAAATTTATCTAATAAGCTAAATGAATCCTTTTTCTTATTCTAATTTCAAGCCTAAAAATATTTTAATATAATAAGACCAAAAAAAAAAAAAAAATGGCTCTTTAAAGGGTTAACTTTATTAGTAGATTAGGTTTACAGCCTTTCCTTGATGACTATTTGTTTTTACCTTATTAGCATTCAAAATTATCTGTCACAACAGTGATTGAACAAGACTGGAGAGTAAAATGGTCAGTTAAGTGATTAGAGTAAAGATAAGATTAGTTAAACAAAAGAAGTGTAATCCTAATTATTTAGTGATACAGTAATGGTACCAGTCAATAAACAAATTTGAAAATCCTGTTTTTTCTGCATTTGTTCTGTCTATGAAAACCAAAACAAAAATTTAAAAAGATTGTAGTTGGCATTGTTTTTTTGATAATCACACAAGATAGAGATAATTGATTTCAATTAAAATATTACTTTACATATGAATTATGTATTTGACTCTAATCTTGTATAATATGCCAAGCAATATGACATTTAAACATTGATATATCATCACAAGTGGTAATGACAATCTCTGTATTCAGATTATAAGAATATGCAAAATAACTGTATTTGGAACAGATCAATTGTTTGAATCTTACTATTACATTATACTATTTTATTATATTATTCTGTATTCATTTTGCCTGTTTAGGCTATGCTTGCCATTGGATCATTTTCAAGCCTGCTGTGTTCATAAATTAGATATTATCAGTATTTTATCTCAAAATTATTTAAATATTTTCAGTAATTAAATATTTGTCTCATTTAACTATTGACTTTTTTTAGTTACTCATTTTTTTTAAAAAGAGATTTATTAATATTAAAATATTAGTTTCTATTATATTATATTCATTTACTGTAAACATCTTTTATTAGCATTTTAGATTCAGATTCAAGACCAGCTGAGGCATTTTTAGAACAATGGAGCACATATGGGCGCAAACAACCAAATCTTGGAGATTTGTTAGCTGGACTTAAAGAAGCCAATTTATTACGGGCTGCACACTTTGTTCAGAGTGAACTTTTGAAAAGTAAATACATTTTATACAAGATATTAATTAAAAAAATATTTTATCAGGAATTAGCAATTATTAGACACTTCATGTCTTTAACATTTGCATCTATTTTACATTTGCATAATATTCTTTCTCATAATATGGATAATAAAAAATATGCCTAAATAATCAAAAATCATAGTGCATTTCTTTTTTAAATATCTGAAGTATGAAAATCTTTGTTATTCTATAAATTATTAATTTTAAAGCATTTTATAAACTTAGATATATTTAAGGAAATTGATTAATTTGGATGCATTATTACTTTAGCACTTTCAGTTGTACTTTGATTTATTCATATTTTTAAAGGGTGAAATGTAATTAGTATTCATACATTTGGGAAAAAAATTTCTGTTTACTCTGTTATAAAATGTGTAAAAATATTAATTGTTGAAGAAAGTTGATATTGCTTTTGAAAACAGCATTAGATAATTATTTACATATGAAGCAACTATTTGGTCATAATTTATCCTGTTTATTACATAAATTATATTTGTTTTAAAAATCTTATTATTAACCTGCCTATTATAATTTTAAATAAAATGCATGTAAATTATTTAAAATTAAACAAACTGACTGTGATTTCTGTAAGCAAGCAATTCTAGCATGTGTTCTAATTTTTTTCATAAATCCTTTATTTTTAAAAGCTTGAAATAAAAAAAAATTGATTAAGTAAAGTGGTTTTTTTTGTGTGTGTTTATTATAGGCTATTATCATTATTTTCATTATTAATATTAGCATTATTTAAAAAAACAATAATGAAGTGATAATCAGGCTGTCATTCATACTGAGTTTCAGATGAATCTGAAATAGTCAGTCTATTTAATGAAATTGTTGGATGGATCTGCAATTGAAAAGCAGGATGCTTGTTTGATTAATATAGTATTTTGATTTGACCTGAGAAGTATTTTGGAGTAATATTCTAATTTTGAACAAAACTTGATGATATGATTATATTTAAGCCAGCACCCCTCTCTTCAAATTTTCATTACCACATTACTATTAAATGCTACATTTGACACTCAATGAAATTTATTCTTAAGCAGGTACATTTATATAAATGATGATTTGATCAAGTTTGTGAATCACCAATTATAATACTGAAATGCTCCTACTTATTTATTATAATTATGTGAAAAGGTCAATAAAAATTTAATTTGACAATATATAGAATGCCATACATTTGCAGTATCATGATGCATATGATAATATGTATTTTTGAAGCTCATTAAAAAACAGCATGAAATTAAATAAATTTAATTTAAAATATAGAATTTATTATTCAAGATATTCAGTTTTAAAATATCAATACTCTATAAGTTTAAATGTATTGATTGTATTTAAATACATTCATATTCAGAACTATTAAATTAATAATCCACATTGCTTTCCAGTATATTTTCTATCTGTTGATTTGAATTGCCATAATTATAGAAAACTATTTTATGAAAATGATTTGCTGTTGGAAAAGAAAATAATGAGGATGTGATTCAAAACAGGACAAAAAATAAAACTGATTTTTTAAAATTATTTATATTAAAAGAAAACTACTAAAACAGTATGAATATTTCAAAATTATTCAATTTTTTTTCATATCTGCTTGTTTGTATTATAAATTATATGTTATAATCAATTTTTCAGATTCAAATAATACTTTATTTTTAAAAGTATATAATTTTTCTTTCCAGTTTCTGATGAAAGCTTAGAAGAGCAAGAGGCTGTATCAGAAAAGCTTGAAACAGTGTTGCATTCAGTCGCTGAAAACCAAGAAACTGCTGATGCAATAGACTTAATTAATGAACATTTGCAAGGAATTGATTTGAGTGAACTGACACAGTTTCGTTTTTCTGATCTTGCCAAGAGCACAAGAAATTTCTGTAATATACGAGCAGAAGAAGGCGGTCATAAAATAGGTGAAGGTGCTTATGGATCTGTTTATCGAGCAAATATTTCTGGCATCACAATTGCTGTGAAACTACTGAAAGAACCCATTGATAAACAATTTTTTACAGAATTGAGCATTTTAGTTAGGTAATTCAGATTTATCATAAATAATTATTGAAATTACTTTATTCAGTTATTAATTATATATTTAATGTGTTACATTTATTTATGGATAAGATTTGTATTTCATTTATAAAGAATGTTAGGATTAATATAGTTGAGCCACATAAGGTCTACTAAATGTCATTATAGTACACTGATTGTCTTTTTACATGCTTTTCCTTTTGAACTCTGTTTTCATTCTCTTTTATCCATAATGAAATGGAATTAACTTTGCTATTTATCATCGTGTGACTGATATTTATTATTTAATAAATATTTATTTATTTTATTGCTTTATGGATATATTTGATGATTAGAAAGAAATGGAGGATTGTGTTTCTAATATGTGAGTATTTTTAGATAAGAATTCTAGAGCTGACATCATGTGTGTTTAACTTGTTAACATGTTTTTATATTAGTTTAGATGTTAGAAAAATACTCACTTATTCAAAGAATCATGCTTACTGAAGGGTTTCACCTTAATCTGAAATGAAAAATTTAGGAGTTGTTTTATTGTTTTATTTAGGAGTTAAAGAGTCGTTTTTTTGTTTGGTTTGTTATTGTTATTGACTGCAATGAAGATTTGCATTTAAACAAATTATTATTTTCAGTTAAAAAAAAAATTCTTACAAATATCATATTTTTTATAGGTGCAAGCATGAAAACTTATTATCTCTTTTAGGATGTTCAGTTGATGGTCCTAAATGTTGTTTAATTTATGAATATATGCTTAATGGATCATTACAAGATAGATTAGGATGTGTTGTAAGTAATATTTATTCCTTTTTTTTCTTACTTGATTTCTTAGTTAATTATGAGAAAATCGGATAAGATAATTTTAAAATTCTGTATAAAAAGATAATTTTAATTAAATTTATATTAATAAATTATGTTAAGATAAAAAAAAGTTAAGAATATTCTTACTTCAGATGGATGTTATTTTTCCTTAAGTGTTATTTAAGTTGCTTTTTATTGATTTGTATATATTTTAAAGAATGTTTTTTCAAAATTATGTTTGTAAGTAATGCAAATATTTGGGTTAATAGCTCTAGTTTTGAAAGTTTTTAAGTCTTTAATAATGAAAACATAAACTTCTGCTCTTGTATATTTTTGTCTAAGAAGCCTGAAAATTAAGAATGAAAATAGATTTTGGCCTGATTGAAAAATGTTAATATTTATCATGTTCTTATTAGTTAAAGTTTATACTAGAGCATTTATTGCTTCTAAAACATCATAACAGTTTGTATAAATAAATACATTGCTATTGCAAGTATTAAGCTAATAAAAATGGTTTTGTCTCATGATGAAATGACTATTTTCGCTTGTTTTTTACGATTAGGGCAGCTTAACGACTGTGGACTGCTGCAAAATTGATTTGTGAGCCCCTGTAGCAAATTTTAAGCAACAAAATTATTTATGGCATTTTATTATTCATTACATTGTAGTAATCAGCGCAATAAGAACTTTATATATGAAGTATGTAAATAATTATAATACATGAAAATGATAAATAATTAAATTATTTTTTATAAGTTTAACACTTCAGTCACAAAAATTGTTTTAAAAAAAGCAAATAATTGAAATAATTGCTTTATAAATTTGTAAAATATAACTTGGTCTGCAACTACTTGCATAAGATTATATTATGTGGTTTTTATTTTATTTTCTTACATATTTTGTAGCAAATTTATTGATAATATTATCATATAATAGTATTTTTAAAATTCAAATATTGTAGATGAAATGCTTTAAGTGTAAATCAACCTTCACTTATATTAGATCTCATGCAATTTTTTTTATTATTATTTTCAATTTTGAGAAATTGTTTTGAGAGATGTGATGATAAATTAATTAAACCTCTATAATTTCTTAAAAAGTAACAAAGTTGATACAATTCAAATCAATTATTTTTAAAAATATTTTATAAAATTTGTAATTTTATTATCCTCTAAAGCAAAGACAAATTTTGATTTTATTGAATAAATTGATACAATTAATATTGGCTTGAAAGGTGCACTTTGCAATATAAGATAATTTTCGGTCAGTTTATGAATATTTGAAACATTATTTAAAAAAAATAATTCTAGGATTATCTCAAGTTTGATCAAGGATAGAAGTATGAATAAACTATCTTACAAGCTGGGAGAATCAAAGCACTCAAATTTGGTAGACAAAGAAATTATATTATTCAAATATATGCATACATAAAAGTAAAAAAAAATCATTTAAAAATTAATGGATAATTTATTTTGTGTACCCACAGTGTTCTCTACTTTCTCAGGTTGTCCTCACATTAAAAAGTCATTTTTCTTATTTGTTTAAAATGTGAAAATTAGCTACATTGTTTTATATTTATTGTAGTTTGTTCTAAAATATAACAACTATTTTTATATCAAATATTGTATTGCCTTTTATTTTCATTCTTTTGCATTAATTTTAATTCTATACCATATTATATTTTCATGAAGATACCCTTTTTTTGTTTCCTTTTAGAAATATTTCAAAAGCAATCTTTTCTTAAACAACAAATTCAATGGAGTTTCCAGACTCTGAATAAACTGCTTACCATTAAACTGATTTAAACTACTCTTTTTTTGAATAATTGAACAGTAGCATTATTGTCCTGCAAATCCATTACACAGAATTTAATTAACACATATTTATCACTTTGATAAAAAATACTATTAGGTCTTCATTGCAGACTCCTTCAACATAAAATAAACTGCAATGGCTTAAAAATATTATCAAAAATCATGTATCAAGAGCCAGATTCTGACTTTTATTGCATTTCATGTGTCATGAAAACAATCTTCTCTTTGATGAAGGCATTGAACAAATTTTCTTCTAGCTCATATTTTTGAATTTTTTAAAAAATTATATTTTTTATATTTATTAATGTAGTTTTTTTTTTTATTATTTTGCTTTTTGTATCATTTATCTATTTTTATATGTTTTTGTATATATCTTCCATTTTGTTCTTTTTCTTTCTTTCTTTGTTATTTGTCTTTTTTATTTTAAAAAGTAAAATTCATTTCCATCCAAACTAGGAGGGAGCTTTTTTGCTCTAAAAATGGGAATGTAAGTGGTGTAGTGTAATGAATTGTTATTTTGCATAATAATTTTTCATTTTCTGATACATTTGCTATAAAAAAATGTTTGAATTACTTCCAAAAACAACTATTACATTATCAATATTATTTGAGAGTGGTTCCTTTGTTCATCTTTTTATTTTTGAAAATTCCATAATATACTAGCAGAACCAACATGATGTCACCTTTGTGATTATATTTTATTTGCAATTGGGAAAAACAAGATAGTTTTATATTTATTGTTTAGATAAATACAATGTATATAGTAGAATGGCAACAGCCAATTGTTTTTGAATAAAAAAAATAATAATGTGGAATGCACGTTACAATGTGTACATAAAATTACAAATACATTATGCTACAGGTATATAAAGAATTTTTAGTTTTGTCCTTTTTTTAAAGATGTTTTATGAATAATTTAATTAATTAGTTAAGAATACAAGAAATCAACAGAAGGGGGATATTTTTGAAGCCTTTATTCAAACTACATCTGACTATTTACAAGTAAGCAAGGTAAACAAGTTTAAATATCAAGATACATTACATTTATTGATTGATGTAATATAGAAACTGTATCATTCAGTTTTATTGCAAAAAGATTTTCAACTTTCTCTTATTTAAAATTCAAATATATTCATCAGTTAAGCTCATTAAAAAAATGTATTAGAAAATTTATATATAAAAAAACGTTTGCTTTATAGTTCCAATACTAAATCATCTGTTTAGAAGTTTTATCTAATAAAGAAATATTTCAATAAGTATAAAAATGTCTATTTTTAGTAAAGTAAAAAAATGTTATTTAAAAATATTGACTGAAGAACTGGGAAAAGATATTAGACATTCATATAATGAGCGATTTGAAAAAAGATGATTTTGGCCAGCAAAGTGTACAATGAAGAATTTACCAAGGTATGACTGAACACAATAATAAATGAAATAAAAAAAAGTGTTGAATGAAAGTGGCAAGAAGAAATTGAAGAACATAGACAACAGTAAGCATACAAATTCAGTTACCAATCTTAATGTTGGCAGTATGAAAATGAAGCCAAAGAATTACATAATTTGATGCAAGCAGTAGAACTCCTGTTTTAAATTTTTTGGATAGGTTAAATACTTTGAAATAGGTTTGTCTCACATTGAGTGTCGAAGATGAAGTTCTTATGATGCAGCATATAGATATTAATTTGAAGGAACTAATATTAATTCTCAAAAAAGATATTTAAAACAAAACCGAAAAATAAAATTAAAAAGTTTAGAATTATGTTTTAAAAGGAAATAGACTATTTTGTATCATTAATGAGGATGTGAAAAAAAGACTTCTATTCTTCATACTGGAAAGTATGAGTAAAAGCATTGTTATAAAGTTTCATGGCCTTATGAGATATTGTGCTCTAGACAAAAATGTGTTCAATACCGTATAACTATATTAATTTCCTTGTATGAAGTGATATATTTGTCTGATATAGGTACTTAGGTATAGGTACTTGAGGTAAAGTCTTCTCTATCTTGCCAGGCCAGAGACCATTTGCTATTATAAATCTTGTTTCCTTGGTCCCTATGTAACAAAAGAAATAATTACTTATCATTATTGATAATATAACTAGATTTATGTATTGGTACTTATTAATTAATAGTAAAGAGCCAAAACTCACCAAATATAGTCAACCAAAAGCATGCTTCTTAGGAGAAAGAAACAAGAATCTGTTTATACGAAGTTTACAAGAGAAAGATCGTATTATCGCCAATCCTTCACCATTAATTAATAAGTACCTATATGCCTTTACCCTGTGAGAGACATTGATTGAATCAATAATAAATTTTGAAGATTTTGAGTTAATGAATTGTATTATATCAGAGCGAAATTCCTCTTTCACTTTATATGAGTTTTAAAAGTTCTGCATGGAAATTGGAATCTAGTGCACATTGAGCTCTGCATCCCATCCACAAGAAAATGGAATGTCCGAGAGAATACATAGAATATTATTTGCCATTCTAACATCAATTTAAAATACTGATAAAAGAGATTGGGACAATAAAATAGAATAAACTGTGAATAAAAAAGCCTTTTGAAATTCTTAATGGATATGCACTTAGATTTAAAGATGAAATTTTGAAGTTATTCATTGGCATATTATCTTTGTTAAAAGGTGAATTGTAGTAGTAAGAAGAAATTCTAAGATAACAGGTTAATAATAATAATAAAAAAAGCAATCAATGATATTAAGGACCAAGAAATACTTCCACAGAAATATTTCCTAGCGATATACATGTAGAAGATCACAACTCAGAGCTGGCTATAGCCATTTTTATGCCACTATAATTCAAGTCAGCCAATTAAAAACTTAGAAAAGTTGGGATGAAGATGATGATGATACCATTGTCAATTCTAATGATGATTCCAAAACGCAACAGCCCAAGGGAGCAGTATATAATTATAGCATTATAGAGGTTCTATGTAGTTTACATTTCTTTTATATATTCATATTTAATTTTATATTTGTTTTATTTTTCATTATTATAGTTAATATTTGATTCAATTGAATAAAATGGGAAGATCAAGTTGACCCACTGTAGTCATATTTTATGTAACTGACAAAAGCAAGATAGTTTTATAATTATTATTATTAAAGAGAGAATACATATAGTGGAGTGGCTACAACCAAATGTTTTAGAACCAAAAAATCACATTCAAGTTCATTGCAAGTCAAGAAATGTATATTATGAATACTATAATATTAAGTTAAGAATATGTTTTTAATATCTAATAAATGTTTAATTTGTCCTTTTTTAAAAAAATGCCTTCAAACTAATTTAATTAATTAGATTAATACTTAAGAAGTTAACACCTGTGACAAGATGAATATTTGCAGAATTAAAATCACACTAACAGAAAATGAAGTTATAAAAACGAAGTAAAAAAATGATATTGCTTTTTCATATTTATTTTTCTTTGTATCAAGCATATTAATAAAATACAGATGATAAAAACTGAACTGAAATAAAAATGTGTTTAAAAAAGGAAAAACAATAAGATAAAAAAATTTGCTAAAATGATGCTATTATAGTTTAAAATAATAAAATTAATTGTCATGATTCTTAATATCATAATAATGCTCTTTGCAAAATTTGTGAAGAATTAAAGTTTCTCCTTGCTGATCTGCATTTTTTTTTTTTTTTTGCTACAGATCAGCAAAAAAAAAAAAAAAAATGTATTTGTCAGAAAAGCAATTTATTGAAAAATCAATGAAAAAAAAGATAATTTGATTGTTCTTGTTTAAAATTAAAGAGGCTTATTTGAATGATTCTCTCAAAAATTTATAAAGGATAACACAATTATATTATCATATACAAATTTTTTTTATTTTAGTGCTTAAAATTTTTGAGGCAAAGTTTCTGTTTTCAGATTTTTTTTCTAAATTCATTAAATTATATTAGTAGTACAAAATGAATTTTTAAAAAGCATTTTGTGTTGCACTGATAATTCCCTGCATTGATTCAAAATTACGTGATAGACAAATGTACTCAAAATATCATTTAAAATATACAAAATATTTGTTTAAATGTTGCATTAAATTTTAACATTTGGTTTTTGAAGTTCATTGAGGATCATTCTAACTACTTGTATGCCAAATTTCATGACTTTAAATACATACATACACACACTTTTTTATTGTCTAGATTGTTTCAGGTTTTAAATCTAATATTGAAATTTTGTTATTTGTCTTTCTGCAAATTATTTACCAGTAGTTGCTTTAAGTCATATTATTTTGATATTCTTTTAAATACATAAGGGTTGTTTGATTTTGTTTTTAATGCTATTCGTATTATTTGAATTTGGTAAAAAGTTTTGTGTTCTTGGCATACTATGGTCTATAATCTTGCATAAAAAAATCTTAAACAAGTCCCGTTTAATTTAGAGGAAAAGAATATGTATATATATTAAAAAAAACATACTAAGTGTGGAAATCAATAACAGTAAATATGTTAAAAGTAGAAATGTGTGTTCTTCTTTTTTTCTTCTTCCCTTTTTTTTTGTTTTATTTTCATAATAGATATCTTACTAGATTTACTAGGTATTTATATATTTTTTTATTTTACATTGAATTATTAAGACAAGTAAATTGCTAAATAAATAAATAAATTATTTTAAAAATATATGTAATGAAATATGTATTATTTATTTAATTTGTTTATATTATATTCCATTTGTTAGTCTGGAAAATAATATTTAATGTCATGTTTGTTTGAAGCTTATTATTTTCTTGTTAATGCATAGTATAATACATAATTTTTCAAAGATTTTATTATTTAATAAAAGGTTATATTTTTTCATAGGGTTACTAATATAAAAATAAAATGAACCAGTAACAGTTAAAAAAGTAAAATTAAATCAACCAATAATTAAAACATTTGTCTCATAATTATGCTACTTGGTCCTACTTTAATCTATTGATTTATAGTTATTCCGTTGGATGTGCAAGTATTTGATTAAACATTTTATTGAAAATCTCATCAGTTCTGAGTTAGTGAAAAAAATTTTCCCCTTTTAAAATTTCCATAGATAAAAAATTGAAATAAAAAAGAGACACAGTTATGCAGTCTGTTTCTTCATTATATAATGTGTTAGCTATAGTCTTTTTAAAAAGTAGCATTTTATTTTTGTAGTTAAATGCAGATATAATGAATTAGAATTGGTGATTTAAATGTATCGAATATTATGTTTAGCATTAATTTCACTTCCACTTACTTATATATATAATATTACTTGAATTTTAGAATTTAATTTCCTTTTCTACTTATTTTGTATTTTCCTTATGTCTTTTTTTTTCCTGTATTACAGGGACATTCACCACCACTGCCTTCTCTAACACGTTTACAAATTGCATATTCTTCTGCTCTTGGTCTTAACTATTTGCATACATTTTGTGAAACTCCAATGGTGCATCGAGATGTAAAAAGGTAGAATTTCTTGCATGTAATCTGCTTTTAAAGTATTTATTTTCAAATGTTAATATCAAAAAGGACAAAAATATGTTCTCTTCTGAATTTATTATTTGTGCTAATTTCGTACAAAATCAGCAAATCAGTTATATATCTGTTGTTTCTATATTATTTCATTCTGGATTTTTACTGGGATATAATTATTTTCTATCTGAGAAAAAATATTTTTGATTTTAACAGAATTCTGCTGTTACTGTAATTATTTTTAGTAGTCTTCCTTAAAAGTCTGACATTTTTTTCCCATAATTATTCAGATTTAGTATAATTAAAATTTTTACTACTAACATTGCAATAATAAGTAAACTTTTAAAATAATAGAATGTTAATTATTGAAAATAGAATTCTGTTAGTTGATATAATTACTAAGTTAAAACATAATAAAAGTATGAATATTTTTTATAGGATATCACTAAACTTTCTCTTTTCAAATAGATATATAAATAATTGTATTGTATTTAGGAGTTATTTTTATTGTAGTAAATGCACTTAGGCTATAAATTATGTCTAGATGTGATATATATATAATTTTGTAGTATCCAAAGCTAATTTTTAAATTTAGCAGGAGCTAATCAGATTTAAAAATTTTATCTGGATAAGGATGCTAGCAAAACTCCATTACTAATAAGTTAAATTTAAGCTGCAAGAACAAACTGTTCTAATTTACTTTTAAGCAGAATACTTTTCAAATACGTTTCAGTATACTTACTGTAATGCAGTATACTTTTTCAAAATTTCTTAGCAAATTAAGTATTTCTTAATTTTAAATTTGCAAAAATTGTAGACAAAAAAATATTCTATTCTTTTAATTTGTTTCCTTTGTATATTTTTAAAATTAAATTCTGATATTGATCTTGCTTAAGTGTTTTGAAATCAACATTTTTCATCATCCATCAACATTTACCAGTGCTATAGGAACATAAACATTTTAAGCAGAACTTAATATACTTTTTAAAAATTTCTTAGAAAAATTAAATGCTTCTAATTTTAAATTTGCAAAAATTGGAATCAAAAAGTTCTATTATTTTAATTTGTTCTGTTTTTATATTTTTAAAATTAAATTCTGGTCTTGATCTTGCTTAAGTGTCTTGAAATCAACATTTTGCCGTTGCTATCAGTATTAACATACAGTGTCAATTTTTATTACTGCATATTTCTAAATATAAGTTGATATGTCTGCGCATAAGTCAAGATTCCACTTTTCTAGCATATCAGAATTTAAAATTTATATATGCCAAAAATTAAAAAAACAACAGCCTTTAACTTACAAATATGTCACTATGAGGACAAAAATATTGCAAAAATGAGTGCAATATTTTCCAGTCAAGTCGTTATAAAATAAAACAGCATGCACCAATGGTTTTAATCTTTGAACTCTGCAATTCTTCCCGTTCATTTGCAATCCAATTTATAATGTGTTGTATCTATGCTAGTCCTATTTTCTGGGCTATTTTTTTTTTCTTTAGATCATGAGTGGGAAGAGAAATTCTTATATGAAAAATTTCAAACTACAGGTGATTATGTTTGCTTAAAATTCTAACAATAGAGTGGCTGTCTCAGCATTTCTCTAAAATCTGTCATCTGATCCAGTAATAATAAACAACTTTGAAAATAAAACAAATAATTTTTGTAAAAGGAATAACTCATTTTATTTTAAAAACTTTTTCTTAAACTTTTGAAATATAAACTATAAGAACAAAAGTGTTATATTTGGTAAGATTTGGTAATTTATCATTTATACCCAGCTAATGATATCTTTCTCTTTTTTGAAATTAGCAGAATCATATCTAAGCTGACCCCTGAATTTTAGAAAACATTTTAAAAAATCTCAACTTAACACGGAAATATATGATATATTTGTGTAGCTTGGCAAGATGCTTATAGATCATAAAAATTCTAAATGTCACAAATTCTAAACAATTCTTTATTTTGTCTTAAATGTCATAAAAAAAAAGGGAACAACAACACTAAAACAAAAAGATTACTGAAGATTTTTTTTTGTGTGTATTTTGAATGCAAATAAGTCAACCTTTTAAAAACATTGTATGTTGTTATTTAATTAAATTTAAGGTTTTTTTTTAAAGCTGCGTTTGATGTATTTTCTTATTATAAATTTATTTGTTTTATATTACAGTGCCAATATTTTGTTGGATAGGAATTATGTTCCCAAAATAGGAGATTTTGGCCTTGTTCGTATTGGAGGTAGCAGTACAACTTCAACTATGGCCATCACTGAGAATGTGTATGGAACATCTGTTTATATGGCTAGAGAAGCTTTTTGTGGTGATGTTTCAGTTAAATTAGACACATTTAGTTTTGGAGTGGTTTTACTAGAAATATTGACTGGTCTTCCTCCATATGATACTAGAAGGGAGGATAGAGATTTAGTGAGTATACTTATTTCTCTTTTAACACTTATCCTTCATGGTAAAAAGTGCCTGTAACTTGAAATTCAGTGGTTGTAAATCAATAACTAATTTTTTCGTCAATGAAATATGGAACCATATAATTTAGAATGTACATTGGATTTTACCTTGAAATTTATTATGCCTTTCTTAATTAGATAACTCATATGGAAGGCTGTGATGATATATTGACAATGCTTGATCAAAAAGTTATATGGAATGCACAAAATGCTGTTGCCCTATATAAAATTGCCAAGCAGTGCTTGATACCTACAAAGAAACAGAGGCCTACTATATTTGAAGTATGATATATTAAAGTGGTATTTTTTTCCAATTAACTTTTTATTTATTTCATAATGGGGCATTAATGTCTTATATTTTTTTCTAGCATTTATAAAATTTCATTCAATTTACAGTTTTTATACAATTTACAAAAATTCATTTAGTTAAAAAAAAACTCATAGATTTTTATAATTATGCAATTTTTCTAAGCTATTAATGATAATATAAATTTTTATTGTGAATGATACATCATCAAGATTTTAATTGAAGACCACTTTAATTCTTTAAGAATATGTCCGTTCATATTGTATTTTGTGTATTTCAAATAAGTTGACATTTAAATGTATTCTTAATCTTAAATTATTCATAAATTTGTGGGTTTAAATTTTTAATAGAATTTGCATACAAACTTTAGAGGGAGGAGGAAACAGTTACATGGATTGTTACTGTATAATATTAATACCTAAAAATTGTAAGATAATTAATTTCCATTCATATTCACTATATTATCAATAATCTGTAATTATTGCAATAATATAGTTTTTTTATAATGAATATTTAATCTTACTGTCTTGAAATTTCCATACTTTAAAAGATGGGTTAATTTATGTCTGCAAACCATTATACATAAAGGAAATGTATTGCTTAATTTTTAAAAATATTTTAATTTTTTTTGGAATGGGATAAAAAGCAAATTTTTAAAAATCTGTATTCACAGTAAAAAAATATACTAAGGGATGAACTAAAATGTGAGAAGGAAGGGGGTGAACAGTAGGAAAATAATTGATTGTTAAAAGCAAAATAAGATTTGTAACTCTTAAAAACAGTTGAATGTAGTCAATGTGAAATAAGTTTTTTTTTTTTAATACAAACTGCTGAAAATCATTAACTTTATTGTAATGGAGAGGGGTGACTCATAAAATTGTTGTAGAAAATTTATTATATTTTAATTCTACATTTTACACCATTTATTATATAATGTTGCAGAAATTTCTATCTTTCATGTATAAAAATTTTAAAATTTATAAATATGCATTGCAATGTAATAAAAGATTTTTTCTCTTTCACAGATATTGCCAGATTTGCACAAATGTTGTTGTGAACACAGTAGCTTTGTGGAATGGGTTTCATTTCTTTTCACTATAACATATCAACTCAGATAAATGCAATCGCACAAGAAATATAAATATTTTTGCATTTGAACAAAGTTTATAAGTGTTGTTTTAAATAAACAATTTCACACATTGTAAATAGTTTGTTGCATATTGGGGATCATATATAAAACTGTTGTAGCATTTGAATTAATATTTAAAAATTGTTATAATATTACATTTTAGTTAATTTGTGAAAGTACTATAACTGTATTTGTTAATATCTTTACATTTATATATATATTAATAAAAGTTTCACTAAGAAAGAAAGTTTTTCCATTTTAAGCTTGCATTTTTGAGACTATAAATATTTAATCTTAAAACTAGTCTTAATGTTGCATTTTCTTGTGGCAGTAGCATTTTAAAATATATATATAATGTATGCAATCAAAATAGAATCAATTCTTTTTTATTATGTATACTGTTATAATAGCTTTATATATTTTTTGTACTGAATTAATATATTTTAATATCGTCTTTGAAAATTAAAGTAATTAAAGGTATTTTGTTAATAAAGATATTTTTTGTGTCAAATTTATTATTACTTAATTGCCTTGTCATTTAATAATATTGTATTTAACTATAATGTTGTTAATATATAGGTCTAATATAAATTCATTCTGGTGCAGTTTAGCCAAAAAATGGCGCTAATACCTCTAAATAAAAATCTCAGTTGAGTTAAGTTAAATTGGTATTTATAATTCCTTTTACTGCAGGAGTGAATGAATAGGGGAAAAAAAAAAACTTACAGTCTAACTTTGCTTAGTGAGCATATCATTCATTCCCGAATTTTACTTGTGATGTAAAACATTCGTTAAGTGAAACTATTTTTTTTTTCCCATTGGGAACAATCCATTTAAAATAAGACAATGTGTTCCATTAAAAAAAAAGATTTATAATTATGTAATGTAGTATTTTTAATGCATGTTTTTTTTAAATTTACAAAATTGTCTAAAAATATTTGCCTTTAGAAAGCTTCTATGTTTTTCTATGCTTCTTAATTTAATGACGATTAGACTCAGCATTAATGCCTTATTAGGGTATGCTTCTGAATATATGATACAATATAATGTCAAAGGCTTGACTGCCTGTTGGACTGAATTTTCACTTGCATGTGAGCCTAATAACTTATGAATGCAATAACTTATGGTTATGTGATCATTTGGCAATAACTCTAGTTCTAATCCAAATTTAGGTTTCAATCAGTCAGAACAAAAGCATCCAGAATATATACTTGAACAATTTGTTCAGTAAAATTGCTGGTTTACCACAAAAGATCTATAGTTCATAGTTATGTTTCACTTAATTCTATGCAAGGTAATCACTCACCCAAGGTTTCTCAGTTTTTTTTTTTTTTTTTGTAAGAATAGTGGGATAAGGCTTTTATTGCCGAGAAAGTTTCAGAAGACTCTCCTCCCCCTCCAAATTGTTTGACTTTCAAAATGATTTAAAAGTAATTTTGTGTCATAATATTTTTTCAAAATAATCTGGAATCAAATAAGTTTAGAAGGGTGGAAGCATAACTGGAAATTCACACATCAAAGAGTATATCAACAACAATTAATGATTCACCCGTTTTCTATTATTTTAGTTGGTTCATTGAGAATAGTAATATCTTTGAATGTTCATACATTAATTGGATCAGAAGTGTGTGTAAGCTATTTTATAGTTTCCCACCACCAATTATTCATTCATTTGATTTTTTTCAAGACAAATTATTTTTGTGGTATGGTATTTTTTGTCCCTTTTTTACACTGCTCTATTATACAATCTTTCTTTCCATATTTCCAAACTAAAAATTTAAATCTATACTAATAATAAAGATGAATGTGTGTATGTGTGTTTTCGCTCTACAAGCTCGACCATGTGAACTACAATTATCAATTTAGAAGTAGGAAAAGTGCACTTCGAGTGATTTTTTAAGTTGAAATTATGACTAGAATTTTAATTAATTAAAAATTAAACTTAATTTTCACGTTTTTGTACAATAAAAAAATATTATCGCAAAAATTTTTTTTACACCGTTTTAATATTAAAAAAATTATCTTTTTCATGATACCAATTTAATAATTGTGTCAATTTTTGCTGAGTTTTGTCACATTTTCTTACATATATACCAAATAATAATTAAGAAATTAAAATATCTTTAAAAAAATCTTAAATTAATATATAACCAAATTAATTAATAACCAAATAATATTAAATATATTAATAAATTAATTGTATAGCCAAATTAATTATATTACCAAAAATTAATATATCTTTAAAAAAATTACCATTTTCTTAAATATATATATCTTCTTCTTCTTTCTAATCCCCTGATCGGAATCAGATCAGGTCCATGAGACCATTCGCCTTCAAACCATCAAGGACATTATTGGGGCTATGAAGCAGGTTCTCCCGGGAAAAGCCAATACAGCGAAGCAAATGTTCAGCAGTGGCCCCGCTTGAATTGCACTTTGTGCAGATGGGGAAGATCTTGTTCCCACCGGAGAACTGAATAGTCTTGAGGTGGCCAGATTTAAATCTAGACAGAGCCGTCTGGTTTTGTCTAGCACCGCCAAAGCTCAGAGCACCACCAGGGCCAGAGCCAAGGTACCAAGGATGGGAAGGTGGTAGTTTCCAAGATGAGTTGACAAGGGCCTTACTTCTGGAATGCATTTCCTTGAAAGTTAAGGGCTCAGCAGAATTCAGAGTCAGGGATGAACCCTTCTTAGCCAGACTATCGGCAATGTCATTATATTTAAGGTTTACATGAGATGGTATCCATTGAAAATGTATAGCGGAGGACTTGGACATCAATTTTAATTTTTCAAAAACACGGATGCCTCTCTGGTCTACAATATTCCTCCAGTTTTCTAAGTACTGTATGACGCTACGACTATCAACTAGAAGCCAAATCTCACCGATTAATTGGTGATCTAAAGAAAAGCCCAGAGCCATGTCAATGGCTATCAATTCTGAGCCAAAGACGGAACTAAAGTCAGGGTTGCGCTGACTAAGGAAAGTCTCTTCATTGCTGGATTTAATTACAACCCCGCTACCAGTGTGACCATTTTCATCTTTACTACCGTCAGTATAAATCAGTACAGCTTCAGATGGGATATTATTGATTACTTCAAGAGCAGCTTGTCTTAGAAATTCAGGATGTTGAGAAGATTTATTAGTGTAAGTCAATAGTTCTGTATGGAAGTACACACCAGATAATTTGTCAAGAGGGGAAGCAATAGGCTTTAGAGAGTTAGAAGAAACAATGGGTTGCAAAACATCTATCTTTTCAGCATGTCCAAGAGGACTATACCTCTTCAGCCTCTGAGTGTTCTTCCAACCACACAGGAAATTAGCGGTTCGATGTTGAGAACGGTAGCTATAAAGTTTGCTAAAGTACTTTATAAGATTAGGAATACATCTATCTCTCAATGGCTGTAAGTCAGCCTCGTAGAGTACGATGTTGGATGGCGTGCTTCTGCGGAGCCCAGTGATAATACGAGCTGCGCTGAGCTGAACTCGCTCTAGTTTCTGCAAATTGGTATTCGAGGCAACATGATATATTTGAAACCCGTATTCAAGAACTGGGCGAACCAGAGAAATGTATGTAGTTCTTAGGGTCTTAGCATCTGCACCCCAGTCACGTCCAGAAATAAACTTCATAACGTTGAGGCGAATTTTAGCCCGGTTAACAAGTGAGTCAATGTGTTTATTGCAAGAGATCTCAGGATCAAGAATAAATCCAAGATATTTAGGGTTTTTTTCACAATGTAAAAGTAAAGAGTTCATATAAATTCTAGGACTATAATTAAATAGCTTCCTATTAGTCGTAAAAAAGCCTGTAATAGATTTACCAGGGTTGAAATGAAGTTTATGGTCCTCCGCAAAATCCAGAATATTCTGTATTGATTGGTTTAAGCTTGTCTCAACAACATCAATACATGAACCACTACACCAAAGAACAATGTCGTCAGCAAATAGACCAATCTTGCAGTCACCAGAGATCACAGATTCCAATCCAGAGATGTAAAGGGCAAAGAGGGTTGGGCTCAAAACAGAACCCTGGGGCACACCCTGTCTGGAACGATAGTAACTTGAAAGCGTGCCATTATAGTTGACTCTAAAAAATCTATCTTTAAGGAAGTTGTTAATCCATGAGAGAGCCCGACCGTCAATAGCAAATTTTTCATATAACTTATTGATTAACTTATACCTCCATACTTTATCAAATGCTTTATCCAAGTCCAACAAGACTGCAATAGTATGGTTGGTCGGCTTATTATTATGGGCATCTCGCACATGTTGGGCAAAATATAAGATTTGGTCTTGAGTACCATGCCCCCTCCTAAATCCATATTGTTCACTCGGCAAAAGATTATTAGTAGCCAGGTGAAAGTTGATACGATTCAAGAGCAGTTTCTCAAAGAGCTTGCAGACAAAATTTGTCAGTGCAATTGGGCGATAACTGTCTGGGATGCCTGCAGGTTTATTAGGCTTCCTAATGGGAATTACAATAGCACTTTTCCAATTTCTCGGTAGCCTGCCAATTTTCCAAGAATGGTTAAAAATATCGAGTAAAAGTTGCTTTCCGCAATCACCAAGATGAGCAATCATCAGCCCATGCAAACCGTCAGGTCCCGGGGTTTTTGCAGGATCTACTTGTTTCAAGACCATTTCCAGTTCTTCACGATCAAAAGGATCATTAAACAAAGGGTTTTTTGATTTAACCTGGCGGCAGCGATGCGCTGTTTTCCTAGCCTGGACTGCAATAAATTTATCGTCCTGCACAAACTCAAGATCGTTAGCATGACAATAATGCCTGCCAAGAGTATCCGCCGAATCCCGGTCATTTAAAGGTAGAGAGGTGTCTTTTGAGTCGATACAATTCGATTTCTCGTATTGTGGTTGTTCTCTATCAATAGCTTTAGCCAATTTCCATAACTTTGTGTTTGAGGTCCCAACATCTATGTTCTCACAAAGTTCTGTCCATCTCTTTCTTCTTGCACTAGCGTATAACTGTTTAATTTCAGCATTCACTTTGTTGAGCTCTATTCTGACAGATATATTGTTGTGTTCAAAGAGTTCCCTAGAAAGATCATTTCTCTTGAGAATTAGAGGCTCCACCACAGAAAGGTCATCCGCAAAGTTTCGATGGTGATCCTTAATGTTTCCTCTAGGAATACCAGCTTTGGCTGCACTAATGATGGTTTTTCGGAAGAGAGACCATTGCCCCTCCAACTCAGTGCAAGGAGTTACCTGTTCCAAAGCCTGCGCAATTTTAGTACCATAGAGGTCCCAGTTCGCCTTTTTGAAATTCCAATACTTTCTCTCAACTACTTTTGCATCTGATGACTGATTTAATTCAATTAAAATAGGTAGATGATCACTTCCTATATTCTCTAATACTTCCCATTTGCATTTGGGAAACAGATCGGCACTAACAAAAGAAACATCTAAAGCCTCGCTTGTTGCATAGCTATATGAACTATGAGTTGGAGAACCATCATTTATACACATGAATGCTTTATCGTCGATAAAATTTGAAAGATCAACACCAATCTGGTTACTTGTAGAACAACCCCAAGAAGTATGTTTGGCATTAAGGTCTCCTAAAATAAATGTCTGTTCGTCAGTGACAAGAGATAGGCCATCGCACAATCCTCGCCCGTTTGGAGGTAAGTAGGTGTTGAAAATCTTTATTGGTTCTCCATTCCAATTCAGAGAAATACCCTGTATTTCAAGATCACAGTCATTATGGAGTTGACCGATATTGATGACCTGGAAGTTTGCCTTACGTATTAGAAGGGCCAAGCCACCACCTCCTCTATTCAATCTATCTTTACGAAAAATATTGAATCCCTTTAGTTTCAACTTAAAGGCAGTCTTGTATTTAGTTTCTTGCAGAGCAATAATTTGTACTCTGTGTTGATCTGCTAGTTTCAAAAGGTGGTCAAGTTTAGCTCTAGTAGCGCTAGTACAGAGCCCATTGATATTGCATTGCAATATTCTCAAAGGCATAGTTCGTTTAGTTTTAGGTGGAGACTGTAACACATTAATCGGTCTGGACCCTCTGCCTAAATCCAGATCGCGTCCCTTGTTAACCCGCGCGACGGACGATGCGGTATTAGAAGCCAAAGGCGAATCCATCATGAACAAAAGGGAAAGGGGGACGGCTTCAATTGGTAGCAAACTACCTAGAGCACCCAAGAAAGGTAGAAGTCCGACTTTGCTCTTTTCACCTCCTAGCGTTAGCTGGATATAATGGAATGGCCTTCACGCCTTGGGTGGCCCTACCAGGAGTAAACTCCCGACGTACTTCACCCATTCCATCCAGAGACACCCCCCCCCGCCACGGAAATATATATATAAGATATATATATTATTTTCACTAAAATTGTTGTTTCCATTGTTGCCCTGAAGTGCAAACTGGTTTCATTGTTTCAAATACTACTTTTTTTTTCATTGTTGAAAGCTAAAGAACAAGGTTTCTATGTAATATCTGCATAGTTTTTGGGAATATAACCAGTGGGAGGGATTTATCCAAAACTTTCTTGCATACTCTCTAATAAAGATGTTATCCCAGAGAAGGCTTTGCATGGCATTGGCACACAATAATCATGAAATATTAACCGTTGGCATGAATTTAGCATTTTATGTGACACAAAACTGCACTTGTAATCACAAAGTGTCTTATAAAATTTGATATATTTAAGTCATTGCATTTTTGTGTTGCTTCTTTTACGTACTTGTGAAAGTATAGATTGACAAATGGTTAATCCCTAGTTGGATTTGACACAAAATTTGATAGATGTCTACACCATAGATGTTTAATTGTGTACCGATATGTGTGAAAGAACTACTCGACAGGCAATCAATTCTTTGATTATTTGGTTCAAAAATTATTAAGAACTTATATTTTAGATGCTAAACCTATATATCAAATTTTATTTATCTTGCTCTTTTCGTTTTGTCATGTTCTTATATGCGAACTAGGAATTGCAATACCGGACCAAAATTTCAATACCGGTATTTGGTATTTTTTATACCGTAATACCAGGATACCGGTTTTAATACCGGTATTAGAAATTTTAGAAAAAGAAAGAAACACAGGTGTTTCTTTGTTTTATTTGCCAGTTTTATTAGAGAGTGTAAATATCACAAAAAATATTTTGTAACCTATAAATTGACAGTATATAAAGAATCACTAAAAAGTAAAGGAACATCTTATTTATTTAAATCACAAAAAAGTGCAAATATCACTAATCAGTCTGTGGTACTATTACAAATTTTTGAAATGTGATCTTAAAAAACATAATGCATCAATTGTACTGTCATTAAGCCAGAAAAGTTATTTTGTGCAAAAATACTGTTAGCAATGCGCTATATACTTTCCCAATACCTCTAAAATAAAAAAATACTTACCTCTAAATCTCTCATGTTCAAATAAATCGATTTCTCGTCGGATGGTTTTGGATATAGCTGATTTCTGTATTGTATTTTGATTCGTTGAATTTTTTTTTTTTTTTTTTTTTTTTTTTTTTTATTTATCGCTAATTCTAACTTTTGTTCAAGAGACGATTCCTTTCACTATCGACATTAGTGTCATCATAATCTTCGATAACTGAACCGAATTCTTCTGAACGTTGATAGGATTGTGGGTAAAAAATTTTTAAGAAAATTTACTATAAACTTAATCAGATTTGAATTGGTTATTTTCTTTTCTTCTTTTTCATTTTTAAAATCATTATAATTATGTAAATACCATAAGACATTTTCTATTTCGGTATGCCTTTCTTCCGTACGATTTTTCAATGTAATATATAATTCTTCAGATAGTTGCGTGTGCTGTTCTTTCAGTGACTGCAACACGAAATTTATTGTTGCATTAGCTGTTAATAAATTATCATTTCTCCGACATAATACCTGAATAATCAGTTTTATTGGAAGTAGAGCTGATACAGTTTTGGATATTAAGTCGAATTCACTATCTGAAAAATTAATTTACAGGTTTAAGTCGATTATTGCTTTTTGGGTTGGATTTCTCAGTTTCAAAAATCGTTCCATCATTAGGAGTAAACTGCTCCAACGTGTTTTAGAATCTAATATTAACATATATTCTGTTTCATTTTCAGTAAGTATATATTTTAGTAATATGTCATTTTTTATAGGGGAACGTTTAAATAGCTTAACAATTTTTCGAACTTTATAAATTATAGGAAGCAATTCTTGATGAGTTAATATTTCATGCTCATTAGCGATATCTTCTTCAACAATTACATTGTCATTATCTTCATTGTCAATATCACTCTCACTCTTACTCTCTTCAAAGTTGGAATCCGAGGTTTCTATATTCACAGTATTTGGATTCTTCTGTTCCATTATTTTTTTGGTATAATACATGTATTATTCCTAATTGAATTCCATCTGCATAGCACAACTGCTGATTTGCACCTAACAACTTTCCAACTTTTTTTATAATTGTTGCTCCATCAGTCGTTATGGATACAATATTTTCTTTCAGGGAAAATCCATGTTTTGCTAATTTAAATTTAAGCAATTAAGTAAGCCATTAATTAGCTAATTAATTTCGCCCGTTAGGGAGACATAAAAACAAAAACGTATACTATTTTGCTATGTTGGCGGTCTCTGAACATATAGTGGAAACAATTTTAAAAATTTCTAGTAAATACCGAAAAACCGGTATTTAAACTTGTGAATACCGGTATTACAAAATTGCACAAATGGCTCAAAATACCGGTATTCGGTATCCCGGTATATCGGTATTGCAATCCCTAATTCGAACAACCGGATAGAGAGACTTCCTCTGAACTGAATTTGCTCAAAATTTGATAGAAACTTACAAATTTGGTATAAATACCATATACCAAATTTTATCCATCTAGCAAAAATAGTTTTTGAGTTATTTTTATCACAGACAGACAAACGGATACTTTCCAAAAATGTATTTTCCGAATTTGGAGAAGTCTAAGACATAGAAATTCATCAAAATCTCTGCATTATGTATACGAGAAAGTAAAGAAGGAATTTGCAATATCGTGAAATTTAGAATATAGATTAACCGGATATTTACATTTGTAATAGCGCCAGATGTCATGGCACTAATCTCCATTAGGGAGGTTCATGTACAAAATAAACAGAGTACATGCAAGAGACAAGTAAAATAGCACTACTTTAATGTCTTATAGTTTTGCGGAATCATGGATATGAAGTTATATCTACACGATTTAAAGAAAATTAAATATAACCAGTATTTCCGACTAACCAGCTGGTCGTCAAAAGCGGATAGTTTTAAATAAAAAGAAAGGTCCACTCTATTGAGCCACACTAAAACTGAGTGGGTTATGAAATCTGAATATTATAATCATATAAAAAACGCGTGAGTTTAGACCACTCTAGCGATCCAGAATTTTCTCCAGATTCCTAGCTAAGATTATGAAAATGTTGATTTTTCTAAAATGGTAATAGCAAGATTTTCATGATGCAGTCGGATTTGATAGCAGAAAATAGAAATCTCTCTCTCTCTCTCTCTCTTTTTTACTTTTTCATATACGAAGTATAGAGAAAATATTGTTATCGTCAACAAATTCAAACTCGAATTTTTGACAAATCTTCAGGTTGTAGACCTCACTGAGTTCGAAAAATACATTTTTTGGAAAATGTCTGTCTGTTTATGACAGAGATACTAACTTTGTAGGCTTTACCATAAATACGTAAATTTCTATCATATTTTTAGCAAAATACATTCAGAGGAAGTCTGTCTGGCTGTTCGATTATCCTCTTCAGTCCTGATTTTTTTAAAAACTGGTTTAAAAATTTGATTTCAATATTTTTTACCTTTGTTACATCTCAATAGTTTTTGGAAAAAAATATTTGCTGATCAAACAATTTTAAGTCGCATAATTTTAAGGTACACGTATGTGTACCTCGGGTCTTAATCAATCAAAGCATCTTCGACAAAAAAAAAAAAAAAAGTATTTAATTTTTCTGGTTATTTAATAGCTATACTTTTCTTATTCTAAGGCCTTAAAAATGAAAAAAAAAAAAATACAAAATTTATTATATTAATAATCTATTAAACCTTATTTTGAAGGAAATTTCATTTTTAAAAAATATTATGTAAGTAGATACTGCATTTTGAGCAGTTGACTCTTCTCCTAGAGTTAGTTACATCCTGGATGCCTGCATTTTGATACATACTTATCGTCCATGTAATGTTGTGGATGGCTTGACATATCTAGTCTTAGTTTATTTTTAATTGGGGAGGGAAAATTTTTCTTGGTCTTTTAGAGGTATCTTCACCAGATGGTGGTAATGAAATCTACAATGCTCTTTTAGTTGCATTTCCATCATTTCATGACCCTTCCTCTATTAATTTGTTTTCATTGAAAGAGGACGTTTTTACTTGTTCTTGGTTTCCTTTCTTGCTGATGATGAGAATTCCCTCATATTTCAACAGGAACCGAATTATATGCATTTGAAATTGCAATAAGGTCATAACATTTCCGGCTTCATTCCTGATAGCTCAGCTTGTCGCTTTGCCACCATTTTATGGTATATCAAGCAATTGACAACTACTGAATCTAAAAAATGCGCGAATGCTCGCGTCGGTCATTTTTTGTAATTACTGCATACCGGTAATAAGCAAAATAATGGTCGATGCCTCCCATATTATATGTTTTTACAAAAGCAGATTATTTTATATCAGCTTTTTGTTTCAATTATTTTGTCTGTCTTCTGCCTATTCCAATTGACTCATTACCTATACATGTGGATAATTGCCACAGATTTATTATTTTTCTACTTGACAAGGCACATTTGACTATCGTCTGTGATCCATTCATCCTATTTGCCAGTTTTCATTATTTTTGATACATGAAAAATTCTATTGCTTCCCCTAAAATCATTTTTTCCTAAAAGTTCAATAACCTCCTTTTGAGTTAAAGCTACTTGACGTGAAAAAATATTATTAGCATATAAAATTCTGTATATTCTATACATGATGTCGGTTTGAAATATCAATTACTGACTACAAGACATCTATAAAATGAAATTTCTTACTAAAAAAATAAATATTTTTAAATTTATATTTTATTACATTACAGAACATAAGAATTATTTATTATAAAAAGATATACAATATATTCAAGGACAAGAAATGACAATTTGAAAACAAGCGCTCAAAAGATAAGCAGCGCAATGCATCGCAAGCAGTCAGCAAACGGGCGCGAAAACGTCCGAGGTACACATATGTGTACCTTAGTTAAATTTGTATTTTCACCGATTCTATTATAGATAGCAAGATATAATTTGTTAATGACTTTAATCAGACACTTAGTATTATATAAAAAAATATACGAGTGTTTATTTTAATGACAAATATTTTTAAAAAAATGCACTTATATTTGCTGAGTTTTCTGTTCAACGCCCTTTTCGTTATGTCTCTAATTAATAGCGATGGATATGAAAAAAATATCGAACTGTAATGTTATTTATTGATGCAAAATGGAAGCTACATTCATAAAGGTTAAAATGCATGCATTATTTCGTCAAAATTTAACTTTACCGGATAAGAAAAATGAAAAAAAAATTGCAGGTACACATATGTGTACCTCGGGACTGAAGAGGTTATGAGCTTATTCGATAACAACAAAACGAAGAGAGCTAGATGGATAAAATTCCGCAGATATATTTAACATTAACAGAGTAGACCCCTGCCAAATTTTGAGCCAAATCGGAGCAAGCGTTGTCGGTTTGTACTTTCAGAAATTTGTTAACATGATAGCTGAAAAACGCAATGACTTGAATACATCAAATTTGGCATGTGATTTTGTGACTACAATTATAGTTACATATCCAATTTAGTTTTCGATTAGATGAGGAGAAACGCATCTAAAACACAAATTTGATTTTTGGGTACGATTAACCGCATGCCAGAGATTAATTGCAAAAAAAACTCTCCAAGAATCACACCATATATTCAGTAAAAATGCTAAATTCTCGCCAAAGTTTAATAATTATTTTACGCGAATGCCATACAAGGTGTTTCCTGCCTTAACTAAGGCTCATAATTTTCAGTGGGGGATAGGAATAACAAATTTATTAGGTATCATTGCTAAAAAATTTTGGTGAGGCCAGTCAGTCCCAGCGGTTTTATTTAAAAGTTGAAATTTCAAGAATACTTTGCAGAAAATTATTCTTTAGGACCAAAGGACTGTATAAAATTTGGACTTCATAATTTTTTGAAGTATATTTACTGACTGAAACAAAATAAAACATTATTATTTACGTCATTTAAATCCTTTTGAAAATAAAACTAAAAATTGAAATATTTGACACATCAAAGAAATTTTTATTGAACAATTTCTTGAGATATTGCATAAATTATGAAAATTATTCTTTAGCGCACTTAAAACTTCAATGCAAAACGACTCTATTTTCTGTACTCATATTTCTTTCTTTCTTTTCTTTAATGCTTGGTTTGAATAATAATAATAAGTCAATATAAAATTTCAATTAATACAAAAACATTTTTTAATAAACCTGTTTAATTTAAAGTTCAAATTTTACGGGATCTTGCAGAAAATTAAAGAGATACATGTAACAATGTACAGAACAGTTTAAAGTTTCTAAAATAATAGAAATGATCTGACTACCAAAATTTGAAACTTAAAAATATTTTGCTGTAGGAACTATTAAGAAATCAACATAAGATATGTATTGAAATTTTTAACCAGCAAATAATCCCGGCGAACTAGCTGGGCACCAAAGGCGGTTATATAACAATTAATATATAGCATTGGTTTGCTCTTTATTTTTGTTGTTACTTTTCAATAAATCTCAGCATGGTTCTTGAAGACAGCACATTTGTTAGACACAGAAAACGAAAAGAAGAGAACGTACGTATTCACAATTACACACACAGCATCATGTTCGCGGGAGGAATGGTGCCGGAACGAAGCGCCAGAAGCGTAATCACACAGATATTCCTACGCGAGAAAAATAGTCCGCTCACTTCAACCCAACAATTTTGTATTGTAATAACATTGTCATTATTCGTAATTATTGCATACATTTCAAATAGAAGATTTTTTTTTTGTCAAACTGCAATTTTTGCTTTTTATTCTTCACATAGTGCGTTTTTTTTATTATAAAATATTATTAATTTGGACTCTTATGTTTTTTTTTTTTTTTTTTGGAAATTACATATTAAAATTACAAATATATTAAATAAGTGACGCATTTTGAAGATTGATTCAATATAACTGTCTTAAACTGAAACGATCAGTAAACTGTGTTGTCTAGTGACATTTATATCGAATGTCTAGTGACATTAGTTTCGAAATAAGTGGGCATATTTTGGGGTGAATTTCATAATTTTGAACAATGGTCAGAAGTCCATGTTGACACCTGAGTCCGTATTCTTCTCACCAAGCTTCAACGTCACATTAACAGGCGAACATATATCATAGGTATTGTCATCAGAATTACTTACATAACGTTTCTTCTACGGAATCGGATTTCGAGTCTGAAGTCCTCTAATACTTCTCTCCAAGCACCAACGCCATATTAACAGGAGAATATCTACTCCCGATAGTGTTAAATAGTCAAATTGAATATTATATATATATTTTTTAGTTGTTCGGGCCATTAATTTATTTTTTTAATAAGATTTCAATAATAACATAAAAATCTGATATTTTGAAAATTTAAATAATAACGTGAATTTAATATCTGTGAGATATACTTCTTTTGAGAGTATTACTTAATTGCTCATTGCTTATCAATCCGTCGGACGATTCTTACTTTGCAAACATTTAATTATTGCAAATAATTATTTATTATAATTGAATTATCTATTAATTATTTTATAAGCCTTAATTAAATATCAGATTAATTATTGTGTGTTATTTAGAAACTCAATCATAATTTTTTTTCTTCTCTTCTTTTTCCAAGTTTTTAAAAATCTATATCGGAGATGTCTTACCCTCTCTATCTACCGCTACCTCTACCATTGGCACTTAAAAGCAGGAAGCATATTCTTCTTCTTTCGTTTAATTTAGATACATTAAACGTCCCGTTTTAAAGCAATTCTAGGGCTATTTTGGGACGGACCTCATAATTTTGAACCGCTGTCAGATGACGAGGAGACACTTGAGCTGGCACTCTGTCGCTCTCCAAACTTCCACATCACACTAATGGGGGAACGTTTGACCCGACGGATTTAACGTGCACCAGACCTGCTTACATGACGGTTTTTCAGTGGAATCGGTTCTCGAGCCTGAAAAGAGGGCCTCGAGCCTCCAGTTTCGAAACCGAGACCTTATCACAGGCTCCCGTGGCCCTCTATTCTCCTTTCTTCTATTGAGACAGAACATTTCGCGTGTTTTTGCACATAGACTCTCTAAAATTTTTAATTTGGCGGGAAAGTTTTATACACCAGTCGCTATTAAATCAATCTATTATTTATATTTTTAAAGCTGTTTGTCTTTGGCGACTAGTTCGTTGCTATTATTATCTTATGTAACTTGGTTTTAATAGCTCTATGAACAAAACACCTTTAAACTTCAAATTTTTATAGACATATAACTTCATAATATTTTAGATGGCTTGTGGTATTTATATTGCTGTTGTATTGTACTATGCGTTTCTCTAATTTTCTGTCTGTATATTTTTACATCCATTTATATCATAGGAGAGAGAAGTAAAGTTTAAAAATGAGCGCAATTAAATTTTTTTTCACTAACTTAATTCTGAAATCAAACCTTAATAGTAAGTGCATCAATATTAAAAAAAAAAATTATAAACGCTCTGTATAGAAATCCACTCAACATGGGAAAATAACCCGAATCTTCACATCTTGATTATCAACAACTAGTCAAGAACAAAAATGAAAACGATTTGAAACTCACTTCAGCAAATAAGTATATTATTGTCTAATATGCTTAAGATATTTTTAAAAATTAATAAAGTGAATCAAAATTGTACAGTAAAAAAATTGTTTTGATTTTTTGAGTTTTAAGATGGCATGCTGTAGTTTTTTCGGATATTGTAGTGAAAAAAAGCGTCAAGATTTCGACTAATTTTTATTTAAATAAAATTTTACTTGAAATTTCAAAAACTCACTCCTGGGTGAGCATTTCTACATTTCATTAGCTTATCCGGTATGGATTGGTCGGGTTTTTGATCTTGTATTAATACCCTGCAAAATATATATGAGGCAATTTTGATAATTCCTGGCCAAAAAAACCTGTAGAGTGCCAGCACACACGTACGTGCTCACCCACACCCACCCACGCATACACCCACACACGCTCATTTTATAATGAGTGGAGATAATAAAGAAAAGAAATGAATCAATTACTCGGCTACGATCATTGGTCCGATTTCACTACTTCTTGTTCCATATGATCTTTATGACGATATTCCATATGATGATGGATCAATGTTAACCCATCCACTGTTGCCCTTCGTTTCTGAGAGAAATCGGAAAAACATTATTTCTCATAGGGAATGTGAGAGTTTTCTCATATTCCCTATGAGAAAACTCTCGACAGAGTTCTCCAGCCAGAATCATTAAATCTGTTTTTAAAAGATTTATTTCATATGAAAGCGCATGACTTTTAGATGCATCAATGTTTATTGCTTGTCAGCTTCGATAGATACCTATGAACAGCAACTTAGTAGGGGAAAAAAAAGGGATCTACCTATCGGCGCAAGTGACGATCGACCCCGCACTTCTCCATTTTGAAGGATATATAATAAAATAAAATTTAAATTTTACAAGTTAAGACAAAGCCCTTATTCTTGATCCAGTTGTTTAAGTTGATGTTTGGCTCTATTTATCTCTCGAAAATAGATGTGGAAGTAGCTTACAACTTTGGATAATTCGTATCTAGGAGCCATGAATTTCATATGAAAAGAAAACGCACAATTCTAACATTAAATATACATTACATTTATTAGTAGTTATTCGAGGACTTGATCGGGATTCTTCCTTGCATAGAATGTACAATGAAGTAAATTTTTTTAGGATTTCTTTTAAGAATGGATGATGGTAGAATAATGGAGTGCCGAGCAGCATTGATGGTATTGTGGTGAAAGCTTATAAGCCAGTTAACAGCTACGCTACCCGAGCAATTGCTTTTATATTGTGGACATGTTACTGGGCTGCGAACCACAAAGTCCCAGGTTCTATTCTCGCTCAATTCAATCCGCCACAGGATATCTAAATCTCCTTTATTTTAATACGAAATACAGATTTCAAGTATCGGTACCGCAGTCATTCTGGCTTGGATGACTGGTTCTTTTGTTTAGTTTTGATTTTGGATTTTAATTATATAAATTGTAAGTGGGCATCTGTCTAGTCGCCAATTGTGGCAAGTTATTTTTTATAATTAAAATGATCAGTTTACTTAAAAAAAATATTGTCTAAATGCAATTTTTGAAAAGTTATTTCAAGAATTCTTCCTAACGTTTTCACTTATATAAAAGAAATAATATTTTACAGGGGATAATGGCCTTTGTTACTAAAACCTCTTCAACTCGTGATCTCAATCAGTCAATTAGGAAACGTAAACAAATTGCCGATAGATGAGTAATTTCTCATAATTTTACTCCTCCTGTCAGTATGATGTCGTTTGCAAATCTTATAGTTGAGCAACAGAATACTAATTAATTTGGTTTCGAATCAAATCATTTTTCTACAGGTACATATATTTATTTATTTTATCTTTCTACAGCTTATTATTCCATTAAAAAGCGCACGTCTTTTTTTTTTGTTTTGGTTTTAAACGTTTGGATTAAAACTTGGATAGAATCTGTCTCAGGTTACGATCAAATGTAGAACTCTCAATATTACTTTGTTATTTATAGAAATATTGCCTTTGATACTATTGTGAGTTTAATTTTAAGTGAATAATTAATGAATTATTCGATGCATTTCAAGCCATGTCAAATCTGTCTGAAGCTGATCTTTCAGAAAAGTCTTGTTTATATGAAATTGATCTTTAAACCTATAGTACCTGCATTAAAGCACAATGTGTCGATTTTACTGAAGTTACGTGGAAAAATCAGTATGCTTCTTTAAATGTTTGAAAATAATTTACAAATATTTAATTGCATCTTAAATAATTTTCAGATTTTTTTTTTATATTTTGATTTTCTTGATCTTTTAAATGTTTTCTTACTTTGTTTGATATAGATGTAAGCTTTTAAAATACATGTATTTTATAATGCTAAAGTTTCTTAGATACTAAGGGAAAGACTGCTTTTGATTTTTCATAATCATTGCTCTCCTTTTTTTTTAAGCATAATTAAAAGTCATGTTTTTATCATTACTAAAATGGACATAAATTCTGAATAATTTTCAGTTTCATATTCATAATTAGAGAGTTAATATGATATTTTTAAAAGGAATTTGTGAAAATTATCATGTTTACTTTCTTTCTAAATTAAATGCTTTAAAAATGTCAAAAATCTGCCATGTCCTACAAACATCATACATTTTCTAAGCAAACTTCAAGTTTTGCCTATCACTTTTACTAATAAAATCCATGCATTCTAGTTAATTATATTTGAGAAATACAAAAAGTTTGAAATCAAATATATTTTGCTACATTAAATAAAAATTCTACTTTATTTAGACATGCAATATCTCTGAGCTGCATTATATATATGTGTGTGTGTTTGATAAACTAGATTTCCTGCATTAAAAGAAATTAATCTTTTTTTAATCTTTTAAATTTAAATTCAAAAGCTCTTTTACTTAAATTTTTGAGCCCTGTGAGCTTTAGGTTTTTCTTGCACCTCTCGGAGAATAATTACTGTAACTTTTATAACATGATCTGTCATATCACATGAATATCATAAGTCTAAAAAAAGTGATGCATTTGGAGTTTTCTTGAAAATGTCATTAACATTTAAGTAGCTAAAAAATTAGTTTCTGTTGTCGGTTTCTGTCCTTGATATTTCTATTATGAGCACACTTTTCAGGTTCTTAATCATAGTTGAAAAGGTGTACTGATAATTGTCATTAATATAATAACTAAGCAGAATTTCAAAGGAGAAATTAAGAGCATGTGATGAAACTGAAAATTCTTTCCATTTTGTTCATTTTTCTGTCTCTCTTTTTAAATGTATATAAACATATTTTAGCAGTAGTTTGGCTGAATAGAGGGGACTTTTGAAATTTTAACTTTGATTTAAAAATAATGAATTAATTGATGATTAAAAATTAATGCTTAAAAATTTTTTCTTGTTGGGCCAGGCTATGAATACAAATATTGCCACAAAATAACTGATTTTTATTTTAAAGTACATTCTTGATTACAGAAATTTCTAATAAATTTTAGAGCATAAAACACACTCTTGTACTTATATACTTCATAGAATTTAGAGGTTGTTTGTATATCAAAGCAATTATTTTCTGATATTTAAGGCACTTTGTAATTCATACAACCCTTTCAAGCATAAGTAGATAATATTAGAAATTACACATTTAATAACAGATCCTTTTAAATCTTTTTTTAAAAAAATTAATCATCTTGTTAGATTACAGTATTAAATGAATTTCAAATGTACTTATCCTTATGACTATGATCAGGCTACAGTTAAATATTGAATGACAAACACAGATCAAGGAATGCCTTAGTCACCTGAGTCCATCACTTATAATACAGTTAACAATATATCTGGAACATTATTGATGCTTAAATTCATGCCTCAATATTGAATATTTTTTTATATTTATATTGATTTATTTTAATATTGATTTTTTTTTCTAAAGCAGGTACTACTAATTATGCTGCTGCTGGATTTACTTCAGTTATGACAGTATATACTGGATCTACTGTTTTGGTATGACAGGAAATACTAGAGTTGCTCCAGCTATGCTAGTAAACACAGGACCTCCTCCAACTATGCCAGTAATTACTGGACCTCCTCCAGTTATGCCAGTAATTAATGCACCTCCTCCAGTCATGCCAGTAATTACTGCACCTCCACCAGTCATGCCAGTAATTACTGCACCTCCACCAGTCATGCCAGTAATTACTGCACCTCCACCAGTCATGCCAGTAATTACTGCACCTCCACCAGTCATGCCATTAATTACTGCACCTCCTCCAGTTATGCCCGTAAATACTGGATCTATTCCATTTTGGTCATCAAATATTGTATGTCCTTCAAGTATGCCAGTAAATCCTGGATTTACTCCAGCTTCAACAATGTATACTAGCCCTGTTCCATTTTCAACTGTAAATACTGGACCTCATCCAAATATGACAGTAAATACTCAAATTGCTCCATCTTCAACAATGTATACTAGCCCTGTTCCATTTTCAACTGTAAATACTGGACCTCATCCAAATATGACAGTAAATACTCAACTTGCTCCATCTTCAACAATGTATACTAGCCCTGTTCCATTTTCAACTGTAAATACTGGACCTCATCCAAATATGACAATAAATACTCAACTTGCTCCATCTTCAACAATGTATACTGAACATCTTACAGCTGTGCCAGCAGATACTATACCTACTATAGCTTCAACAATAAATAATAGGCCTGATCCATTTTCTATAGCAAATACTGGATTTGCTTTTGATTCTTCACTTGCTACAACAGTAAAGTAAGAAAAAAGTTTTTTGTTTTGTTCCTTTGTCAATGAACTAGGAATTGGGAAAAAATAACGAAAATAATAATTACCTTGATTTTATTATTACATATTTTTAATAAAACGGAATAGAATTAAGAAATATTAATTGGCTTATCTATTAAATTTATAAAGTTTGATAAAAAAAAAAGAAACTGAAGTTTCAATGTAAAATCTTCATTTTATGTAAATTAAATATATTCATAATATTTAAAATAGTCCTTTTGAATACTATATTTTCCCCTCCAATAAAAAATAAACTATTTTGATTTTAATAATTGTAAGAAATATTTAGCCTTTGTTACGAGAATAGATAATAGAGATGAGCCTTAACCCTTTATATACAGATGGAACTTAAAAATACCATTTAAATCCAGCTGATATTTATACAATATGACTATTTTTTGGAACAGTATTTGAAAGAACGCAAAAGACTGTTTTTCCACTAAAAAGAAGTAGATATCATCTAAAAAATAACATTACAAATATTTTATGATTAATTTAATTAATTAAATTATTTTAATTAATTAAAAAAGTTTTTTTTCTTCTTCCAGTGTTTATTCTGTACAAAAACTTAACTGAAGGTTCAAAAATAAATTTGAAAAATTGATGGTGAAGTAATTCAGTAAATAAAGGCATAAAGTGGAATGAAGAAAGAAAAACCTTTTTTCATGTCATTAAACTATTGAAAAGTTCCAAATCAATGAGAAATAAATAGTAAGCAAAAAGTAATAAAATTTATAGATATCTTCTTCGTGGCTTAAAATCCATAAAAAGTGGTGAAAGTTGATTGTTTTTTTACTAACTTTTTAAATTTCTTTTATCTGTTGGAAATACTCAATCTATTGAAAAGTTCCAAATCAATGAGAAATAAATAGTAAGCAAAAAGTAATAAAATTTATAGATATCTTCTTCGTGGCTTAAAATCCATAAAAAGTGGTGAAAGTTGATTGTTTTTTTACTAACTTTTTAAATTTCTTTTATCTGTTGGAAATACTCAATTTCTTATTTACTTTTAAGTTAAAAAAATATATATGAAACTAATTCAGAAAAATTTTTAAAAATAAAAAACAAACAGACAAACTTTATTAATGTTTTTTGTCTATGATAACTCATTACAAAACAAAATTAAAATATAATTTGTTTGTGAAGAATGAATTACAAAAATACAGAAAGTAACAAAATTAGAAGATATTCAAGAAAGCAGTTTTACTTTTAAAATAACTTTGTCTCACAAATCTTTCACATTGATTTTTTTTTTTAATCATTAGATGAGATTTAGAAGTCTGATTTTGGGAAAAACTTGGGCATAATGTCTTTTGATGCAGTGCTGAGAAAAAAAAAAATATTGAGTAAGGATTAGTATTAGCATCTCAAGCATCTTCTCAATTTGAGTTGCTATAAAATTGGCTGAAAATATCAAACCTTTTTCCTTCTCATTTTATTAATCATCAATATATAATTTCTTCATGGCATATTCTAATAGTACAAGATGTTTTAAAACAGAGGTTCCCAATGTGTGGATTTGTCAATTTTTGGTAGGTTGTGACAACAATTTAAAAGTATAATTACTTTTTCCATAATTTCTAAAATATGATGTGGGCTTAAATCTTCAAACCTACACATAAATATTTTTTGAAAAAATATATTATTGGCAAATGCTTGCTTCTCTACTAAAGTTTTTTTTGGTCCAAGCATGGTTAACCAAGAAATTAGATTGTAGGGTTACTTTAGGGAATTATGTTTATAGCATATCAATTGTTTGAATTGTTTCCTCATTAGATTACCATATATTCATCTTGTGTATATGCTTATGATAAATAAATTTATTTGCTGATACAATTAGGCTAAATTTACTATATAAAATATTAGAGAAAAATGTTTCTTAAGTTCCTTCTTGTGTTTACATCAGGGTTGTCTTCAGGGATGTACATTCATACAAAGTGTATGGGTGCTTATTCCTAATCAAAAATTTGAAAATAAAAATGCATTATATGGCTGCCTACCATAATACAGTAGAAAGAAAAGCAAATGAAAATTAACTGGAAATGAGTTCAGTGTGAGAGAGAAGTGTTCTCTTTTCCTTTGCATTGAGTTTTTCAGTGAATAATGGAACAATCCCATCGTCATCATTTATCCCTTTATTTACTGATGGTACTTAAAACTACCATTTAAATCTGGCTTATATCTTTGTAATATGACAATTTTTGCTGATGGTATTCTAAAGAACACTGAGAATGTAACCCAAATAGCAAGAAGTTAATATAAGCTAAATGTAGGAATGAAAAATATTTAATTAATAATTAAATTAAGATATTTTTATTAATTAAAATATTTTCTTGGGTTCCCTGGGATTATTCTGCAAGAAAACTTAACTACTAGTGCAAAAATGAAGTTGAAAAATTGATGGTAACATAATTTGGTAAATAAAGGGTTAAAGGGTGTCAAGTCTTAAACTATTATTAAACTTGGTCAAGCATTAAAAAAAAATTAATTTATCTATATACAGATGTGTTTTATATGGCTTCCTCCTCCAAATGCTTATACATGGCATTACCTCTAAAGATTCTGAAACTGTTATAAGCCTTGAAAGTATCATAAATTACACTGATTTCTTATTTCTTACTTTAAATTTGTCCACTCTATCTTCTAGGGTCTAATAATTTTTTAAAAAAAAAGCTTGAAACAACATTGTGCCACCTACTATTTTTAAACCCCATTTAATCTTTTATCTTCTACTGGATTTTAAATAAATATTGCATTAAAAAAATTGTGAACTTTGACCTTATTGATGAGTAAGCATATGTACAAATCTACAAAATGTATGTAAGCGAGATGCATCACAGTAATTTTGTGCAGGCATTGGTCATGCTTTATACAATTTTTAAAATTGTCAGGTTCAAAGGAATAATATCATCAGTATAATTAAATATTTTTCTTATTTAGCTATTGACATTTTTATGAATTTCATTTTGTGATTAAGATTCATAAAAACATAAATCAGATAAGAATATTTTAAATGTTAAAGTATTAATTTTTATTGATCTGTGCTAATTTTTTTTTTTTTTTTGTTAGCACTTCAGTTTTGGAATCAAGATCAACTGGAACTAAATCACACTCCCTCCCTCAGAACAATGGAATTGCTGATGTTGTAGACTCAATTAATGAGCATTTGCAAGGAATTGATTTGAGTGAACTGAAAAAGTTTCAGTATTCGGATCTTGCCGAGAAAACTGGAAATTTTTGTGACTTATGGGTAGAAGAAGGTGGTTATAAAATAGGTGAAGGTGGTTTTGGATCGGTTTTTCGAGCAGATATTTCTGTTGCTGTAAAATTGCTAAAAGAACCTGTTGATAAGCAGTTTTTTACTGAATTGAGCATTTTAACTAGGTAATTCAAATTTATTATAAATAATTATTGAAATTTCTTGGTTTCATTATTGACAATTTATTCATTGTATTTATAAATTGGAAATAGCTTCTGTTTTATATATGAAAATGTTCAGATTCTTATAGTTGAGCCAGAAAATGTCATTTTGCTGTTATATTTGTTAATCCCATCCTCTTTCTTATTTGTTACATATAAATGTAAGGGTAGAACGTTTTTGCATGACTTTTTTTTTTATCAAAGAAAAATTGTTTTCATTATTCTCTATTCTCAGAATGGGCAATCTAAATATTGGTTTCAAAATTTCTCGCCTTGAAACAGACTGCAAAGTTCCAGCTTTGTCGTGAATATGAAAATGCTTGTAGTGGGCCTGTTTGGAAATCTCTTGCAACACAAGTTACCTCTTCTTGCCTATTCCTGTTAATTAAACCAGACATTAAATACATGTTTTCTATATCAAAAGAGTGGTTCTGCTTCATTTTAATTTCCCCATTTTCTTTGACTAGAATACTTCCTTTAATCATATGCCTAGCCACACACCTTGACCTTGATTGCTTGATTACTTTGACAAAACATTTTACATGACTCTATATGTATAGTTCTTATTCTTGAAGAATATTTACTTTTTTTAAGCAATTTTAAATGCTAAAAATTTTAGTTATGTGCATGGATTATAAACAAATAGTGCAAAAGTTACACAGAAGAATAGCTTTCATGTTGAAGTGCTGGCACAAAAGATATCTTTTCTATTGAATCCCTCTTCATCTCAGTATTTCTGATTTTCCAACTGATTGTGGGCTATTTGTGAAAATATATATTTAAAATTGACAAAGGATTTTTCTTTCTCTTTTGCATTTGCCACCTTGCTGTTTGTAATCATCTTGCTCAGGCTGGCATTTTTTTTTTTTTTTGAAGCTGGTGTTAAGGATGCATATTTAAACGGAGCTTAATATGGATAATATCTTCATTAAGATTAAAAAGGGAACCAGTAATTGAATTTATTCATATTTATGAATAATTAATATTAATGATATTAACTATGAATTAATTTATGAATCTAATATTTATGATAATATAAATTGTAAAATAATGAAGCTTCAGCTGGATACATTTAAAAGAGATCTTTGTCAAACACTTGTTAAAAATCAACTTTAATAGGATATATAGGATGTTATCAACAGCTGAAATGCTCTAGAATCTCCATTTATCTTATATAGAATACCTTTGATTTGCTATAGAAGCTTCATATGTACTTATATGTGCACAATATAAATTAAGAATGTTTTGAAAGTTTCTGTTTTTTCATAGCAATTTAGACTATGAAAAAAAATTCAACCCAATTCTGAAAGCTAAATTGTAGTTTATAATTAAATTTTGTCAATTTTGAATAATTAAAATTTTTATCAAAGTTTTGAAATGAAGTAATTTGAATAAACATTTATCTTTCTTTTTAATGCGGATATTTGTGAGCAGCTATCTTAGATAGTATTAATATGTGGAACTAATTTGAAACACTTGAGAAAAGTGCAAAATTGTTTAATCTCAGTCGTTTATTTATTGATAGATCAACTAGTACAAAAGATTATTCTAAATTGCTTTGAATAATTTTGTCACATGATTGTTTTAAATGCTGTCACTATAATAGACAAATTAAAAAAACATTAATATTTATTTTATGTCAGTATTAATAAGCCTTTAAGCTTATAATTAATTGCATGATTGCAAAAAGCTTATTTTATGTTTTTCTTGCTACTTCACTTGTTACTTTCAAATTGTTTTGAAAAGAAATGCATAGAAATTAATAATATAGAATAAAGTTGTGCCTTTTTGATAGTTAAAATATTATAAATGGTTGTATTTTTAATTAGATTTCTTGTTAATATTTGTTTTTCTTTCTTGTGTACAAAAAATACCAAGAGAAAACATTATAATTATCAAAAAATTCGAACTCAAAATTTTGCAGAATCTCCACATTTTTGTAATTCAGTCATGAACTTGATAACCCTAAAAAACATTTTGAGCTAGAAGATGAAATATGATATATAGACTTTACACCAAATGTTTCGATTTCTATTAATTTTGGATCAAAATACATTCAGAGAAAGTCTGTCTGTCTGGATGTCTGAGTACTAGTAAAAATAACTATAAAATGAAAAAACTAGATATATTAAATCTGCCTAACAGATTATCATTTAAAGTGTAGTTCCATATCAAATTTGGAATATTATATGTCAAAGGGTTGATTATCTGTAATTTTTCATGTATGTAAATGCAGTCACTCGAACATACAAGGATTTAAATAAATAAAGTTAAATATGTGCATTTGTATTCTATGTCAAATTTTATTTTCAATTAGCCTGAAAAATCCTTAAAAATACATATTCGATTTTTTTTATACTTATGTCAGCAATTAATTGCTAAAGATAGCATGTTAGCTTTAATAAAATTGCTAGATTCATAATGAATCAATCTTTCTTAATTATTGTTCACCAATGCCATGCAATTAATACAAAACTGTCAATTTTCTTAACAATGCTACAAGGCACATAATTCTCATATACATGAAAATAAAAATCTGAGCAATCAGCATTCATGGCCTTGCCCAATGTCTATAATTTTGTGCTGGTGGGGGTTAATACTTTTATTGGAAAATATACAAAATATTAGGAGAGTAACTCCCACCAATTTAAAGAATTTTTGTAATACTGTAAAAGATTCTAATTGTAGATTTGAAGAGTAGAAAGAATTGCTTTCTTGTTTCAGCTAGTTATTTAAAATGAAATAAATGTTTGTTTTCATTCAGTACTAATTAGATTTTTTAAAATGAAGTTGAAGATTTATTTTTTATTTAAATAAATATTATTTTAGTATCTGCAGGAATTCTCACAAATCTTATATTTTTTTTAGGTGCAAGCATGAGAACTTATTACGTCTTTTAGGATTTTCAGATGATGGGTCTAACTGCTGTTTAGTTTATGAATATATGCCCAATGGATCATTGGAAGATAGATTAGCATGTTCTGTAAGTAATTTCTGTATTTTTTTTGTTGTTATCAACTTGAGAAGTGATCATTCAATTTTACTATCTGATTAAAAATTAAATAATTAATTTTTATAAATTAATATAATGTATATTAAATTATTTCATCAGAATAATTATCAATTTTCAATCATTAAGATAATGCATATATTTAAAAAAATATTTTTGATATATGAAATTCTATAAGCTTCTTGCAATAAAAACAAGAGTGCTTTATTTTTTACTTTTGTTTAGTGAAATACAAAAATTGACAAGGGAAATTATTTTATACAAGTTTTGGACATTTAAAACACTTGGGTGCTGATTTATGCGATTTAAAATCTGTTCATTAAAAATTTATAAACACTTTTTATAAATATAGATTATTAAGCAGATAAGAGTTGTTTTATAATATAATGACTAATTTTTTTTTTCTTTGATGGTTTTTTTATTGTTAGTGTGTAGAGGAAAAAATTAGCTAAATATTTTACTTTTTAGAGCAATTTTAAAAAATTGCTCTAAAATGATACCATTATCGATAACAAAACCTCCAATTGAATATTATTTTTATCATTTTTTCAATGAAATTATTACCTTTATCAATTTGTTTAATAATATTGTAGCGAAAATTGCTCCTTCCGACCAAGCGCCGATGGCTTAGTCGGCTGAGCGACGCACTTCATAGCGGAGCGGAAGGTCGCGGGTTCAAATACAAGCGAGGCGAAAAGTTAAAGATTGATTTTTAATTTCAATTTGCTTTATGTCAGACTTATGTTAAATATGCAAATTTATGTTAATTATTCTAATGTTATTTATGTAAATTCCTAATTTTCTGCGGGACTTCTTTTCTGCGGGCCTTCAAATTCTAGAAGGTTCTTGAATAATCTTCTGTATATAAATAGTTTCCCAATCGGTTAGATTGGTATTAAAACTCTTCAGTTGATCTTGAGTGTGTTCATTTCTCTTGGACTTGCTACATTCACTTCATCTACGTGACAGTTTGGTGGAGGCGCCGGGTACGACAACGGAAGAGTTACGCCAAAGCCGACGTATTCAAGGACTCGATCCTGAATTTGGTCTTCTACCGGATCCGACTAGACAATTAAGGAAAATGGTTGAAGGAGGAGAAGCCGATCAGAAATTCTCAGCTGGGGCCAGTTCTGCTCCGAGCAACATTGCACCAGTTCCAGTTTTGACCTACCAGCTCCCCAGAAGCCCTTGTATTTTCTCTGGAGACAACCAGGAAGACGCTAACCGGTGGCTCAAGGATTTTGATAGAATAGCGAACTACAATCGCTGGGATGACCAAATGTGCTTGGCGAACGTCATCTTTTACCTCGCCGGAACAGCCCGACAATGGTTCGATAACAACGAAGACACTTTCACTAATTGGACTGTTTTTCGGAATTCGTTGAAAAACACATTTTGTCGTGCGGCTGATATAAAGCGCCAGGCTGAAAGCCAGCTACTCACCCGTGCGCAGCGAATTGGTGAGTCATCTGAATCTTACATTCAAGATGTCCTTTCTCTTTGCCGGAAAGTTAACCCCTCTATGGCTGAAGACGAGAAAGTGGCCCATCTCATGAAGGGCATTGCAGAGGACTTGTACCAGATTTTATCGTCTCAAGAATATGAGACTACGGACGCTTTCGTAAAACGATGCCGTCATATAGAGAGCCTTCGCCGAAGACGCATCGTTCGACCAGGATTTCAGAGACTACCTAATGTCTCTGCGGTGTCGACCGAAACGGATGCCGATTATCTCCGATCATTGGTACGCACCATCGTCAGGGAGGAGCTTCAAAAGATCATGCCGGAAGTACAGGACTACACAGACAATGAAACTGAGAAACCACGTGATATTGCATCTGTGATCCAGGAAGAGGTTATGGAGGCTCTAGCACCAATTACAGGTGCAAGGAGAGACAAGACGACTCCCCAACGTTCGGTTCCAACCAGGCCACAGGCAAGACGTGAAACCACCAACAGACCCACTCCTCAATGTAGAACAGACTTATGGAGAACTGATAATAATGTGCCCCTTTGCTATCATTGCGGACGCCCAGGGCATGTGCTAAGGTACTGCCGGGAGAGACGTCGAATATTTCAAAATGCAAGAGCCACTAGAACCATTAACCCCCGACGAGATGTGTATGCTGACTCCCTTGCTAGCTACGACGACGACTACGCACAGCCTACTTCTTCCAGAATAAGAAGCAGTTCACCTTATCCACGACGTTCCCTCAACCGCCGAGAGTCGCAATCACCAGCACGCCGTTCCAGTCTTTCTCCGCGCCGACTCGCTGAGGAAAACTAACTCGGGCGACCTGTGCAAGAGGTAAGGCCGCAGTGGAAGAAAATCCTCCGACGTACACCACAGCGAAGTTAAAAGAGAACACCACCTATATCGTCGCAAATGGACAATGCGTAAAAGCCCTCGTTGATTCTGGTGCCGATTATTCCGTCATATCTGAAGAATTACGCCGACGATTGAATGCCCCTATGTTTATTGAGAATGGACCTATACTGAAAACTGCTTGTGGTAAAACTGTAGCCGCCTCTGGACGCTGTGTATTAAAAATGGACTTGAACGGGACCGTGAAGCCGTTTGAATTTCTCGTGTTTCCTCAGTGTAGCCATCAAATGATACTTGGCTGGAACTTTTTCCGTGCAACCGATGCCGTTATCGATTGTGGAAACCAAGAGCTCCAACTTGCCGAAATCATTCCGTACAACTCGGGTTCAAAGGAATCGGATTGCTCTTTGATTGCCGCATCTGATTACTTAATTGAATCTAACTCAACAAGACAAATATGTGCTTTGAATTCGCAAGTGCAGGAAGCAGATGGAGCTATGATTGTTGGTAGTGCAATTCTGAGGTACGAAAAGGAGTTATCTATACCAGCCTCGATTGTCGACATTGAGAAGGGCTATTGTAAGGTGTGGATAACAAACTGTTCCCGACGAACTCAATTGATTCCGAAAGGAATGAATATAGGGTGCTTAACGACAATAGCTAATGACGCAATCTGCTCCTTGAGTGATAAAGAGCGAGAAAGTTCACAGGGACACAAATCCAGAAAAAGAGCAACACGAGAAAAGTTAAGAGAAATTCTCGATTCTGATCTAACAACTACTGAAAAAGAAGAGCTATTGAGTCTACTAGAAGAATTTAGTGACATTTTTGATTTTAAGGGGACATTGAGAAAATCTGGATGCAGTTCCGTGAAACATAAGATCGATACAGGTGACAACTCGCCAATCAAGCAAAGACCGTACCGTGTATCAGCCATTGAAAGACGCGCGATTGCCGAGGAGGTCCAGCGGATGCTGAAAGAAGACGTGATACAGCCGTCAGACAGCCCATGGTCATCTCCAGTCGTCCTTGTGAAGAAGAAAAATGGTGAATGGCGATTTTGTGTCGATTATAGAAGATTGAACAAGATAACCAAAAAGGATGTATATCCATTACCTCGCATCGATGACGCCTTGGACTGTCTAGCCGGTGCAAAGATTTTCTCCATGATGGATCTGAAGTCAGGCTATTGGCAAATAGAGGTTGACGACAAAGATAGAGAAAAGACAGCCTTCGTGACATCAGATGGTCTTTATGAATTTAAAGTCATGCCATTTGGGCTATGCAACGCCCCTGCTACTTTCGAACGGATGATGGACACGGTGCTAAGGGGCCTAAAGTGGAATATTTGTCTTTGCTATCTAGACGATATCATCGTGTACGCACCGAATTTCCAAGAACATCAAATACGCTTGAGGAAAGTTCTGAAGTGTATCCAGGGAGCGGGACTGACGCTAAATTCGAAGAAATGTTCATTTGGCAAAAAGAAACTAACGATACTGGGACACCTAGTTGAGCAAGATGGAATCTATCCGGATCCACAGAAAATCGTAGCCGTAGAAAAGTTCCCGACCCCAGACAATATCGCTGATGTCCGAAGTTTTCTAGGCCTATGCTCATACTATCGACGATTCATCAAAAATTTCGCTGATATCGCAAAACCCCTGCATGACTTATTAAAGAAAGATGCAAAATTTTTCTGGAATTCGTCACAGAGGGAATCCTTTTTAACACTCAAAAAATTACTGACCAGTGGCCCCGTTCTGGGACATTTTCTTCCGGACGCGGAAACAAGGATTCACTCGGACGCTAGTGGGTATGGAATCGGCGCAGTGCTGGTGCAGATCCAGGGTGGCACAGAAAGACCCATAGCCTATGCATCTAGGTCACTTACTGCAGCTGAAAGAAATTATTCTACAACCGAAAAGGAATGCCTTGCCGTGATCTGGGCTATCAGTAAATTCAGGCCTTATTTGTATGGAAAACCTTTCACAGTAGTGACGGATCACCACTCTTTGTGTTGGTTGGCCAAAGTTAAGGATCCTTCAGGAAGACTGGCTCGGTGTGCTCTTAGGTTACAAGAATACGACATCAATATTACGTACAGGAGTGGCCGCAAACATTCTGATGCGGATTCTCTGTCAAGGAAGCCCCTCGTTGAACCAACAGCTGAGAGCAATGACGAAATCCCCTTCCTTGCAGCTATCGCAGATTACGCAAAAGAGCAACGAAAGGATAAACAATTGAAGACCATCATAGCAATCCTCAAGAGAGGTGAAGCGTACCAAAATTATCAAATGAGAAGTGGTATACTGTATAAAAGAAACTATGATCCGATGGGACAGCAATGGCTTTTGGTGGTACCAAAGCAGCTTCGTAGCGATGTACTAAGAAGCCTTCACGATGCTCCTACCGCCGGTCATCTCGGTTTTGCCAAAACATATGACAGAATAAAGAGAAAATACTTTTGGCCAGGGTTGTATGGGAGCATACGTAGATATGTATCACACTGTCGAGAATGCCAAAGACGAAAATCACCACCACAATTACCACCGGGGCAGCTCCATCCAATAAAACCTCCTGACATACCGTTTGTCAAAATTGGAATAGATCTACTTGGACGCTTTCCAGTTACCCGAAATGGGAATAGGTGGATTATTGTTTGCACGGATTACCTAACCAGATTCACAGTCACAAAAGCAGTACCAACCGCTGAGGCCGCCGAAATTGCGAAATTCATAGTTGAAGAAATTGTACTGAAGCACGGGGCTCCCAAGGAAATGATAAGTGATCGAGGACGTAACTTTTTAGCCAACATTGTTAGAGACATCAATCAGTTATGCCAGACGTCACATCTTCTGACAACCGCCTACCATCCACAGACCAATGGGTTGACAGAAAGATTCAACAGGACATTGGCAGACATGCTATCTATGTACGTAGACGTTGAACAAAGAAATTGGGATACCATTTTGCCCTTTGTGACTTTTGCCTACAATTCAGCAAAACAAGACACCACAGGATTTAGTCCATTCTTTCTTGTTCACGGTAGAGAAATCCAGACTCCTCTTGACGCAATTTTCCCTTCTAATGCCGAAACTTCCGACGATAGTTATGTGCATCATCTGATTACCAAGGCTGAAGAAGCTAGGCAGCTTGCAAAACTTCACATCCGCGAAGCACAAGTTACAGATAAGCGCCGATATGATGAGAGACATCGACCTGTCAGCTACAATATCGGGGATTTAGTCTGGGTGTTCACCCCAGTTCGAAAGGTGGGATTATCCGAAAAGCTCTTAAGGCGCTACTTCGGACCTTATCAAGTAACACGACGACTATCTGACGTGACGTATGAAGTAGAAAGTTTGGAACGAAATAGAGGGCGTCGAAGTTCAAAAGACGTTGTCCATGTACTACGACTAAAACCCTATCTTGATCCAAGAAGACAATTTGTTGATGGAGGGATGCCTGATATTCCCAGGAGACCTGTTACAAGGAGCCACACCAGATTGCAGCGGGACGCTGCTTCCTCCTAAGGAGGGGGAAATGTAGCGAAAATTGCTCCTTCCGACCAAGCGCCGATGGCTTAGTCGGCTGAGCGACGCACTTCATAGCGGAGCGGAAGGTCGCGGGTTCAAATACAAGCGAGGCGAACAGTTAAAGATTGATTTTTAATTTCAATTTGCTTTATGTCAGACTTATGTTAAATATGCAAATTTATGTTAATTATTCTAATGTTATTTATGTAAATTCCTAATTTTCTGCGGGACTTCAAATTCTAGAAGGTTCTTGAATAATCTTCTGTATATAAATAGTTTCCCAATCGGTTAGATTGGTATTAAAACTCTTCAGTTGATCTTGAGTGTGTTCATTTCTCTTGGACTTGCTACATTCACTTCATCTACGTGACAATATATCAAAACCAGCCATTTCTTAAATTAACAAATTGAATAGAATCTTCATATACAAAATAAATTGTTTGCTTATAAATTCATGACACAAAAACATCCTTGTTTTTAATAAATGAAAAAAGAAATGACATAGTTTTAATCCATCGCACTGAACTCTACACAATGTTATGCTATTTTGAGAACTGATGCAATTGCCTGTATTTGTAATTTAATATAACATTTTTTAAAAATATTTTGATTGTATATCCATGCTTTACTGCCAGTGTTCTAAACAACAATGATAATTGTCAGACATTCAAAACTCTCTTGTTTGTCTTTTCAGTTTTTTTTAATCTATTGGATTTTATTTTCTTTCTTTAAAACTCTACACAAATTTCTCTAGTAATGCTTTTTAGGTGAATACTTTTAACAGCAATTTTGATTTAAGATTATATTACTGAATACTAGTCATCTCAGCCAACCAACAAGTTTGCTGGAATATTGTATGTATTTGATTTCAGATAAATCATTTGGGTTGAATTTCATCTTCATGATTCTGCAAAATTTTCTGACAAGAAAGCCATGTTATTTTAATTGTTTTAGGTTTTGTTTATTGTGTATATGAACCTTTGTATTAGAAAGGTCCCATAACATCATAGCACTATTAAAAGTATAAATGTCTGGTTCATATAGTTTGTACTTTTCTGGAATTGTTTTCCCTTTCTTATCTTGTCTTGTAAACTATACGGATATTAAGCACAATTCTGCTTTCTCAGTTTTCAACAGTGGGAGAAAATCCCTCAAATTGATGGGACAATGAAAACGTTACTTAAATGTCAAGGCACTAATGTAATCTATTGTTGCAAATCAAGCAAAAAAAAAAAAAAAAAATTGTTAACATGTGGGAAAAATCCGCATGACTACAAAATTGATGTTATTAAAAAGATTTTTGACCTTTTAAATTTTGAAAAAGTACAAAATTTATTTATGTGCTATAATATTGTCAATAGTCATCATGGTAGAATGGCAAAATTCAGCAAAATTTTTTGTTAATTAAAATAAAAATAAACTGCTTTGTGGTATATTTTTCCACTCCCAAATGTATATATATGCCAAATTTGTTGATGATAGTCAAACAGGTAGACATACGCGCGCACACACACACACACGCGCCTTTATTTTTAGTTGAAAATATGATAAAAAGTATACACATGTTTGGTATATATAACTAATTTTCTAAATTTTTTATTGAATTTGAAAAAAGAAATTAGAAGTTAAAATTATATATACTGCTTTGTAGTTTTATCATCATTTAATTCAATAACTTGACTAAACTTAAAATACTTATAGCTGTTTCTTTTTAATCTTTGTTTTTTCAGTACAAATCATTACTATCTTTTTTCTTACATCGTAATTTCTTGAATTTGTGAATCTCTTGTATTTCTTATTCCTAATTTATGTTAAATTTTATTTTGATTCAGTAGATTAATCTTCAGTTATGTAATAAGTGTGACAATGCGTTTTCTATAAATGCTTAACATGAGTGTTTTTTTTTTTTTTTTTCATTTTCAATATTTTATGTATGCAGGTAAATAAAAGTATTATTTGTTTGAATTGCTTATGCAAATGCTATTTGCTTGAATTGCTTTTTCACTTTCTTAAGTATTTATTATTTGTTTTTATTACCAAAAATTATATCAGGTGAATTTTTAATTAATTTTTTTTCTCTTTATTGCAGGGAGGCTCGCTGCCCTTACCTTCTCTAACACGCCTGCATATTGCATATTTTTCTGCAGTTGGTCTTAATTATTTGCATAATTTCAGTAAACCACCACTGGTTCATCGAGATGTAAAAAGGTATAATTTTTTGTATAAACCTGTTGTGATGGATATTTTATTTTTAAATCAGAAATTGGAAATTTTTTTTGCTTTTTTTAAATTTATATATTGTTCTAAATTCATACAACTTCAGTTATTTTATTACAGTACACTCCCGATTATCCGGTTGTACTGTGGTACTGTGGATTATATGGTGGAAGGACAGGCCAGATAACAAAAAATCCTGATTGGCTGGTTGTTAAAAAGGCTGATTGTTCTATGAATTCATTTGTTTGCCCACCAATACCAGAAAACATAGTTTTTATACCAAAACTCACTATTATAATAAGTATTTTCTCATTTCTTTTCAATACTAAAACCTCCATTTATCACAAGCCACGAATATGAACACTGCCACGGCCCGGTGAATCATAGAAGCAGTTATCAGTAATATATCGAGTTAAAATTGAAGGCTCTTTACTGGTAGTTTATATACTGCACTGCAATTTCCCAGAATTTATTAGAAAAAAGGTAAGTTAAAGGATATAAATCCTTGACATTCTAACATAAATTCAATAATCTTTACTGTGATACAAAAAATTTTAAGCATGCCCCAAGAACAATTTATGAATATTGTATGTACTGTGCTGTTATAATCAGGAACAGCAACAACAATTGAGGTCCATTACACACTGAAGAAACAACAAGCAGAACGCTGCTCTTTTTTTTTTTTTTTTTGTCATAACTAGTATTTTGCACAATTCACATATGAGGATCGTAGCAGATGCTCGTTTCCGATGTCTTGGCAATGTTGCCAATGCAATGCCTTTCTTTCCGGATTTAATTACGATAAAAGAAAACTAGATCGGATAGTATGGAAGCCGAATAGTCACTAACCAGATACTGGGGAGTGTATTGTACTTTTATTGTTCCTTTACTTTTTCTTATATGATATTTGATTTTGCATTTAAAAGTAATCACTTCATTGATTTTTGATGTGCTTTATTTTATGTAAGGGAACTATAACTAGTTGCAACAAGGACATTATACCTTGGTTTTTAAAATTGTTATTTAGAATTTTCGTGAAGTAAGATTCTTACGACAGGCTCTGTTATCTTACTACAATGTACATAGTCAAAATAGAAATGAAGTTTTGAACATGTGGTCCATTTTAGATGATAAATGGAGAAAAAATATTTCGTAAATTTTGATTTAAGTTATAATAACTTATAGTTTAAAAAAAACGTTTTTACCAAATAACTTTGTTTTTACATTAGATTAAAAAGCTGCTTAAATGTTTTTACTAATCACAATATTTTTTTTTTTTATAAATCAACAAAAATGTCCAAAATTATGCGATAGGGCAGGTTGTAACAAAATCATGGGGAAAGTTTTAGGTGATAAAAAATTTGTGATTTCTCTCCATTTGTATTTGATACAAGTGCCCAAATTTTCTGCTTTATATATTATGCATCTTCAAGGATCAGATCTTTCTCTCTAAGGATTCACTTCTGAAAGAATCTAATGGAGGCTCTGAATTAAAAAAAAAATGAATAATTCATTGACTTGATTATGAAGCAGTGTAAAACAAAAATAATTATGCAATCAATAAGAAATAAAAGCAAAAAAAAAAAAAAGGATAAGAGAGAGGGAAAGGATTAAAAAAATATGAATAAGAAAATAAAAGGGGGGTGGGTGGAAAGGTGGAAATAAAGGGAGGTCCAGTGCAGTATATAAACTATCAGTACAGAGCCTTCTATTTTAAGACACATTACCAGCAACTGTTTCTATAATTCACTGGGTCGTGTTCACATTCTGCATGGCTTGAGGTAAATGGAAGTTTTAGTACTTAATAAGAAGTGAGGAAATGCATATTATAACAGTGTATAAAAACTTTATCTTCTGTTATTGGTGGTCATAGAACTCTGTCCTATCCGGCTTTTTTGTTATCCAGTCTGCCCCTCTTCCACATTAGGTTGGATACTCGGGACTGTATTGTATGTGTACAACAATCCTGATAATGTATTATTTTATTGTATATTTCATTAGCATGCCTTTTGGAATAAACAGTATGGCTGTTTTGAAATAGATTATATAATTTTGAATAGTGACATGCTGCTAAAATAGGGCCTTAGTTGTGACCCCTTCTTTCCTTTCTGTGCAAATCAGGGAAAAAATGCTCAAGCCCGAGGATTTTAGACTGCATTAAATCTGACTGCATTATGGTTCTTCGACAAAATCGAATTTCAAATTATGAACATTCTTGCCTGGGATCCAATACAAATAAGTCACTCAATTCTGATGAAGAAAAATGGCTTCAATTCTTAATTTGAATATAAAATGTGTGCAATAGGAAACAGTTTTACTATTTTCCTATATTCATTTCAATTCTGATGCAGGCTGATGACTTCTATGTATTAGGTGTTTGCATATATTTTGATAATTTTTTTCACTTTAAAAACGCCATTTATTGAGAAAAATTGGCACAATATATATCAATCAAAATATTTTCCGTCATTTTCTGCAATTTTTTCCCATTTTCTTCCAATAAGTCTTGTAATTGATTATCTTAGTATTCTTTTTTTAGTCCTCCAGGACGTTCTTTGTCCTTAACATCGAAATCACCACAATTAAATTGTTGAAACCAAAACCTACAATTGGGATATTACGGAGTAGCATCACCATAAGTTTCTAAAAATGTCTGATGGGCTTTGGCAGCAGATTTCTTCAAATAAAAAACAAACAAACAAAAAAACAATGACTGTCGAAAATGCAATTTGGAGTGTTTTATGATTGGGGTCTTTATATGCTGAATAACTCAATAATAATAAATGGGAAACTTTCAAAATGATAACAATAAAGTAATAGGAAGTTGGTATAACCCAAAACCATTATCGTTTATATAGATACTTGACATGTTTACTAATAGATGTCACTGATTAAAATGCATGCAAGCTCCTAATAGAAGCACCTAATTGGTTGAATAATTTTATCTTTATTTTGCTTTAAACCACTTGATATCATTTATTATCATTATGCTAAATGATAGTAATTATCAAATGCCTTATGTATTTTAATTAATAGAAGAATGACAAAGGAAAAATAGCCTTAAGTATTTTTGTTTTTATTGCTACAACTTGCTCCATATATGGAGTAATATATAATAGCTGATTAGTTTTTTTAAAAATCTTTGTGGTAAAATCAGTAAAATTGTTGAATTCTTTTTTCAGGCATATAAGAAATGAATATTTATTTTAAAAAGTATTATAATCATGGAATTGCGAATCATTTAAAATTTAAATATTTCTCCAGAAATTGTTATAATTAGCCTTGCCTTCCCTTCCCTACACTATTAAATAAAAATAATACTTGTTAAATACTGCTTGCTAGTTCATAGCTTCCGAGGTCTATCATAATTATTTAATTACTCACATTTAAAATAGTAAGTTAACTTCTAAATGGTGGCTTGCAGTCAATTGAAACAAATGAAGTAGTGCTTTAGTGAGCAAATCATTTAATCTACTTGCATTCTCCAGTTTCTTTCAAAAATTATGAAATGAGATTTGGCTTACTCCGTCATTATAGACAGACCTTCCTTATTGCTTGATTAAGCCAGAAAGATATGAATTTAAAGAAAGGCTACAAAACACATGTGGTTTCTTATTATTCAAGCACTGTTCTTTTCAGTATTTCTGCTTTCCAGCCGATCATCATTGTGATGTAAACGATTTTGTAGAGCTGATATAAAACAAGAGCATTTGTGTGCTGAGAAGTGATATTACAAAGCAAACTTTTTTTATGATTGATTAGTGATTTACAAGCACAAACATATTGTTATGGACAAATAAAATTCCGCTAAAATCGGCGATAGGTTCGCATGTGTAGTGGGTATATGGTGTAAAACAATAAGCAGGCCTCAATAACAAATGATGACATTTATTTACACAAAGGCACGAATACACACGACAAAACACAGCTGAGGCACACAAGCAACACACAGCAGCCCACAAGTAGGAATTGGTAGAAAACAACAACCACAGCACACAAAGCGGCCAGACAGAACTCAGCAGAAGGAGCTATTCTCTATGGTCTCTCCAAACGCTTGCTATTTTCCACTGTCTCCTCGCTTTAATTGTATTCGACTGCCAGCTCACTACCTTACGATTGGCCACACACGACTTGAAACTGTTTCTATAATAAACTCCAAGATTCGGCAACTCAATTCATCAATCGCTTGAGCTGCACTCAACGCTTGTGCTTCGCTGGACTGATCCAACTCGTTGTAAGAATCTAGACCAAACACACGACTGTCTTTGGCTTGGATTGTTGACCTGTTTTATTTCCAGAGCAGGGAAGGGAGGGCTCTCGGACAATCAAGGATAACTCAGCTGCTGTTGGTCCTATCGCCAAAATTCCAGAACATTCTAGTATCATCTATTTTGTCGCCAAGTCCGGGTCTCATTGATCCAGCATCCAATAGAGCTGATCGTAAAACGATCTTTAATACGATGGAACTAACCGTTCTGGGAAGTAAAATTACAGATTCATAACAATATAATAGTATTTTTAAAACTAGTATGAGTTATGTTGTGTCTATTATGTGTATTGAAAATTGAACAGGTTCATTTGGTTTTCAGGACCACTACACATCATTATTTCTAAAATATTTTTGTATTATAAATGGCATTATATTGGTTGAATTATTTATTAAATTATAACCTATTGAATATGGGCGGTTCTAAATATCCTGTTTTAAATATTTTTGTAAATGATTCGCTTGCATTTTAATAATGATTTTTATAGCAAAATAAAAGCTTATAAACATATTAAATTTTATCTGACATAGATACTAATAAAAATCATTTACAGAAAAAAAAAATGAATTGAAACTATGAGAACGAAAAATTATAGTGTGCTTTTAATTAGGTTTTACTTTTGTAAAATATGCTTTAATTATATATTTTTTATATCCTTGCATAGATTTTTGAGAAATTAATTTTTTTTTGACTTTTTTGAATTTTCAACAATTTTATCAGTAAACTCTACTTTTTTTATCTGCTTTTCCGTATGTTTTAGAAATTTAACTCCGATTATATTTAAATGTTTGGTACCAACATTTTATCTAGTTTATCTTAAATTATTTATTTTCTTTGTGAGCATTATACAGGCTTTTTAAGTGGGGTTGTTAAATGATCATGAAAATCCCCCAAATCACAATTTTTGATTTCATTTTAGTTGTTTCCGAAATGTAATATTTTTATGTAAATATTGTTTTGAAATATTTTGATGTTTTGATTTTTCTGATCTATTTATTTATTGTCTATTGTAGTGCCAATATTCTATTGGACGAGAATTTTATTCCTAAGATAGGAGATTTTGGCCTTGTTCGAATAGGAGGTAACAGTTCAGCTTCAACTATGGCCATTACCAAACATTGTTGTGGAACAGAAGTATATATGGCCAGAGAAGCACGTTATGGCGATGTTTCAGTTAAATTAGACACATTTAGTTTTGGAGTGGTTTTACTAGAAATATTGACTGGTCTTCCTCCGTATGATATCAGAAGGGAAGATAGAGATTTAGTGAGTATATTTAATTATTTCTCCTTTAATACTCATCAATTATGGCAAAAAGCCTGCAACTGCGTTGTTACTTTTTTGATCTGGTATATTCACGTGGGCTGTCTAAAATATCCGACTTGGAATTTTCCTACGTACGGTGATAATGCTAGAGTGGCGCCTTTTTGGACAGTGGAAGAAGACAATTTAATGCTCATGTTTGAATTTTTCTCCGTATTCGAGTGTGTCAGTCCACGACCTCCGTAATACATTAATCCGTAATAATGTATTACGAAGGTCGTGGTCAGTCGCTGCTTGCTTGCCGCTGAGTAAAGTTATGTTATAAGTGTTTATCGAATTTTTGATTTCTCTTAAGCTGATTGAAGGAGTTGAACAAAGATACTGCATCAAATTTTGTCAAAAGCTGGATGATTCTCAAAGCGAAACAATTCGTAAGATTCAGCAAATGTTTGGAGCCGATGTTATTCGAGTAACACAAGTGAAGGAGTGGTTTAATCGATTCAAAAATAGCCGCACATCGGTGTAGAGGATCACGAATGCGTCATGAATATGTAGCAGTTCTACGCCAACTCAGAGATGCAGCTCGGCACAAAAGATCAGACCTCTGGAGGACGTAAAACTGGCAGTTGTATAATGACAATATTCTGGCTCACACCTGATGTAGACTTTATTGGCGAACTACGGAATTCCAGTAGTCTCCCAACCTCTTTACTCTCCAGATATGGCTCCTTTCGACTTCTTGTTGTTTCCGAAATTAAAAGTTTCGTTGAAAGATTCCGTTTTGAGAGTAGAGAAGAGATAATGCAGAACGCGGCAACGATGGACATTACAAAAGAAGCCTTCCAGGAATGTTTTCAGTAGTTTAAGGGTCGGCGAGCTAAGTGTGAGAGAGCCTACTTTGAAAGGGATTAGGATCAAAATTTCATCACATAAGTAATATATTTTTCCTGGTCAAAGATCGGATACTTTTTAGACAGCCCTCGTATATAAGTTATTATTAAAGCTCGAAAGCCGTTAATGTGAAGATTACTTGATTTGCTTTGATAAAGTGCGGAATTATCCGTATTTTAACTAGGTAATGTGCACATTAGCGGCTTCTGTATCGTTAAAGCTCAAAAGTTTTGTTTCTCTCATTTTCTTTCCATACTTTTTCTCCCTCTCTCTATACTTTTATTTTAGTTTCGCCAGCGTGTGGTCTTCTCCGGTTGCTTTTATTTCTTACTAGCCGCCTTTGGCGACCAGCCGGTTCGCCAATCTTAATGTTCGTTAAAATTTTAATAATTAAATATTTTATGCAATTCCTACTTTAATAGCTTCTTCATCAAAATATTTTAAAACTTCACATTTTGATTGTCATATAATTCATTCATAATATTATAAAGGCCTTCAGTCATAACGTAATATGTATCTCTCTAATTTTCTGTTAGCACCCGTAGAATTTATGCTTTAAATTAAAGTGGAAATTATGAATCTGCAATTAATATAATATTTTTTTACTGAAACAGAGCATTTTTTTATAATATGATTACTGATAACAGAGTCATTGGGGGGGGGGGCACTTTATGGGTACTAAAGAATATCTTTCTTAATTTATGTAATATCTCAAGAATTTGTCAACAAAATTTTCTTAGATTCATTATGAGCAGATCGATTCATTAACAATGTTTAATTTTAAATGCATCAAACACTAAGAAAATAAAACGAATCGTTTAAAATAAACGGTCGAAAACAGGTTTTAAAAAAACTACTTAAAAAACGATATACTTATAACTATAAGCATATACAAAAAATATATAACTAACATAAATACATTTTAATTACAAAAGCATACAACGAACCTAAAAAATAATTTAAATCCAGTCCGCATCCATTGATAATAATTGTCAACACAATGCGGAATTCAGAACACAATGCGCATGCGTGAATTTTTAACGCCAGTTACGTAACGCAAATACGTGATTTTTTCTACGCCAGTTGGGGTAACGCTATGCGGATTAGAAATTTTTAATTTCCTTTATTCTGTTTTATTTTAATTCAAAAGTACTTCAGAATGAATCTGAAAGATCGATTAATTAACAATGTTTAATTTTAAATGCATCAAACATTAAGAAAATAAACAGAATCGTTTGAAATAATCCGCCGAAGAATATTAACCCTAACCTCATGACTGTTGGGAGAAAAAAAAACTGAAGCCTTACTCATTTGGCGGTGGGGAAAATGAAAGATTTTTTTGGCGGAAAAGTTGGCGGTGGGGAAAATGGAAGATTTTTTTGGCGTGAAAGTTAGTTTTTAATTAATAATTAAAATTCTAATTAAAAATTCGAAAAAAGGAACCCCAGGTGCACATTCCCAACCTCCAAGGTATACATGTACCAAATTTGGTAGCTGTAGGTCAAACGGTCTGGCCTGTAGAGCGCCAACACACACACACACACACACACACACTGAGCTTTATTATAAGTATAGATATAGATAATTGTAAAGCTGATTTTTTTTTCAAAATCATTTCTGCCAGTACGTGCATGAGGGTTTCAAAAAGTGTGATGCAAAACTAAATGTATCACAAATACGTGTGCTTGTTGCAAAATCCAATTCCTATGCAATTCAAAGTATCACCAATCTGTAGATTGTTCTAATAAGTAAGCATAATTTTATCATATGTTTCGCAAATTTATTCCCTTAATAGTAACAATATATTATACTGTTTGATTCTTTTTATTTTAATTTTTCAATTGATTGATGATTGATTCTATCAACTAAGTAATTCGATGCATTATTATTCATCTAATACAAGGACTTGTTTATTGCTTCAAAAAATAAATATACACAATAGTTTTAAGTCAAATTTCTTTGAAAAATTAATCTACATTTTTTTACAATTCTATAGGCGTTTTTAACTATAAAAATGGAAAAATAAATAAATAAAACGTCAAAATGATACACTGTCTTGAATGGTGAGCGAGAGGCACCATCCGAATACATGGGGTTAAATAAGATTTCTTACTGTCTACTTGTTCGTTATAACTTGCTTTGTTAATGATATTTCTTATTGTTTGAAAGAAATGTCATTCTCTCTAAATAGCTCTTTAATAGTGTAATCAGTTTTTAAGTCAGCCGTGATTTATATCTATTTCTGGATTATATTTAACTTTATACATTATATATATATATATATATAAATTTTTTCTACACAATTGGCTTATCTACAGTGATACTGTCTCTGTTTTTTGAAGCTTTTATTCTGTCGGGTTCTAAGCCATGAGGGAATTATGGGGATTGAGCTGGCAGCCATTGCTCCTAAAAACAGCATCTTTTGTCCTTCAAAGGGATTTTCCATATTGTGATGCAAAAGAATAATTTGCACAACATATATAGTGACTCAAACAATTGAGAATACACCTTACTTTTACTTGATAGATCCGACGTTCAATATAAATAACACATTACCGAGAAGTGCAAACATGTTTTTATTTTTACACATAACAAATAGTTTGATTGAGAGTAGAAATAAAGAAAAATCAACGAAAAACTTTTAAACTGAAGAATTTCAGAAGCATTTTAAATAAACATATGCAGACTTTTGCCTCAAAAAATTGAGAATACACTAATGAAATTTTTATAATATTTCGCTATAAAAAGAAAGTGTTAATATTTAATTGCATGTCTTTTGGGTTTTATAATGACCTTTAAACGTCGCAGTACCGATTCGACCCATTTTTGGTGGTATCTGAAGATATTTTACCCCATTCTTCTTGCAACACTTGTTTTAAATGGGTTTTGTTTCTAATTTTGTGTTTTTGAAAAACTATTTAGAGTGTTGCCCACAGATATTTAATGGCATTGATGTTGGGGTACTGTGGTGGTGTATGTGACTGCTGTTTACAATGAAAAATACCCACATTTTGACATTACGTGCATTCTGTTTGGTGCCATTGTCCTGCTGCAAAATGAAATTTTCATCCAACCCAAATTAAATGTTTTAAAAGTAAAAACATGTTTTCTCTTATCGGTAATGTGTTATTTATATTAAAAATCGGAAAAATCTATCAAGTAAAAGTAAGGTGTACTCTCAATTGTTTTAGCCACTGTACATTCAGTATGACAGGAATCTTGGAATCAGCAAGCAATTAATTACATTCGATTAAGCCATCCATTTCAGTTTGGCAGTGCATAGTCTTGACATCTAGTTGTTAAGACTCTGCATTGGCCATACATGTTTTACTCATAAACCCCTTTTATTTGGCTACCTATTCAACATACCATGTTAATTTAAGTATTCCATATGTTTTTATTGAATGTCCAGTGTTTAATTACCACCGCATACATTTCTTTAATTCATCAATTTTAAATACTCAGGACCTTGTGGGGGAACAACCCCATCCAAATCTTTTTTGATTTTTAAAAGTTACTGTTTTTTCTCATTTAGTTTAGTTTTTAATATTACTGTCATTTTATAGTTTGTTCTATTTTTTTACTAGTGGTTTGAGACTTAATCCATGTTCTATATTTTAATCATATCTATGACGTAATATGGCCATATATGGCTTTTGCGCCAATAAACACCATCAAATCAACCTGCCTTTGAAGTTCATGGTATCTTTCAGTAATATAACTGTTTTGTAAACTTCGAATTATTAATAGATTTTCCTCCATTTTCTTCATGGACAATCCATCACTTCTTAACTGAGTTACCAAATCATAAATAGTTTGAAAAACTTCTATTTTAAGACAGTCTACTAGCTAGAATTAAATAAATGTTGCTGCCATTCCTTTGTGATTCTTATGTCACCCCACCTTTTCAAAATTTATTATGAATCATTTCTGGAGGACTCCTGTATTAATTTGAATATTGTGAATGAAAATATTTTTTGCATGCCGATTTGTAATATCCTTTAAATATTTCAGTTAAAATATTTGTTGCTTTTGTCAACGTAGACATTTATTATTATCTATTTTACATTTATTATTATTATCTGTATTTTTGAAGTTTTTTTTTTCAGTAATTTTTGAAAGTAAATATTAAAGATTAGAAATTATGCTAATTTATATATAACTTTGGCTTTTGTATGAAAATTTTTTTTCCCACTGTTTCTGCGAGTGAAGCAGTGTATTTTTGAATCATCAGTAGCTGGGATAATATGATTCAGAAATATGAATTGAATGCAATCAATGAAGTAAGCTTTGGTGATTGAAACTGGCATTTATTTACTTTGGAAACTGAACTTCTTAAGAAAAATTCCGTGATATCATCGTGCCATTGAAGATGTAATTGTCCAGATAATTTATCTTTAATTGCATGTCATTTTTTATAGTATTGTAACTTTACTTTATTGTTATTCATTTAAATAACACAGATAATCAACAGTATTTTTTACTTTCATCAGTGGAAATAAACATGCAATTAAATATTCATTAATTAATTAAATATGATTAAATACTTGCATATTATATTAAAATTTTATGAATTTTAGTGCAACAATTAAATGCATTGCTAAAATTTTAACAAGCAATATTTTTTAAAAATTGTCAAAATTCAAGAAAAAAAATTATATAATATGTCAAAATTCAAAGAAAAAAAATTAAAAAAAAAATTGTTTTTGCAATTTTAAAGTGGTGTAAAAATTATTTTTTGCAGTAATTTTGGAATTTATTGTGGAAACTTATCAAAATATTACTAAATTTTTAATTAATTATAATTTTAATTAAATTTGAAAATTATCTCTCTGCATGCATACTTCCTTCCTGCAAAGTGTATTTATTCTATATTTGATAACTTTATGTCAAAAGGTATGGTTTGCAGAGTGGTAACACACAGATTTATCGTTATTATTAGTAGAGATTGTATTGTGTTGTTTACTTTGTATATTATTAAATTTAATTGAAATTTGCTTTTTTTCTCTCTTTTTAATTAGGTAACTCATATGGAAGACTGTGAAGATATATTGACAATGCTTGATCAAAAAGTTCTATGGAATGAAGGACAGGCCATAGATATGTATAAAATCGCCAATCAATGTTTGATATACAAAAAGAAACAGAGACCTACTATAGGAGAAGTATGGCATTTTTCAATTTCCTCTAATACAGTAAACTCCTGATTATTTAAAAATGGTGAGAAAAAGACACAAATCCTAATAAAAACGCAATTGAGTCATTTTTATTTGGAGTTGGGGTTCTATAACTACAATTATTAATTTATAAACAGTAGATTTTTGTATTTACAAATTTGTTAATTTATTTTTTTGCACAAAAAGTATTTTTTTATTCTATTAAGACACTGCTGTTTTATTTTTTTTATCAAGATTTTGATCATAGAAAAAACCATTGATAATCAAGAGTTTACTGAACTTCATTTATTGATTTAATAAAAACTGTAATATAATTTTCATATTGTTTTTAAAAAGGAATATTTAATCTCACCGTTGTGCAAATTTGTGCATTTGTTTAAATTTTGGCATCAATTGAAGTCAAAATTTTAAGACAGTTTTGACTCTTTGGAATGAAATTACAATTTTATTCTTTATGTACGTTTATATGTAGTCATATAGGAACAGTATATCAAAAACTGCAATTTTTTGAAGAAATCCTAAATGTTATTTTTTTTCTCTAATAAGATATAACTTTAAATTTATCATTTGCCATTTAAATTTTAATTGCCATTATTTTTTTATCAGTTGATTTAATTGACCCAGTTGCAATTTTACTGTTTTAACTTATCACTTCAGTTTTTATTTGAGCTTATTGATTTTTCAATATCAATGCTTCATAAATGAGAAAGTGAAAACACTTGCTTATATGTGAAGTATATAGAGATAAAGTGTTGTGATTGTTAAAAAATCTGACCTGAAGGCTTTGTTAGATCTCCATGTTTGACTTTCCTGAGCCTAACACACAAAAAACACATTTTGCAAACAAAAGTAATTGTTGCGACGCCAACGCCACCTTGTGAGTTTTTTATAGCTATCGGCAGAGAGAGTGTTTAAAAAGTGAGCGTTGAGTGTGAGAAAACAGTAATGTTTGTCACTTTATGAACATGTTAATGCTAAAACACTTTGAGGTAAATTGATGAAATTTGTATGTGGTCTTTACACAAAATTTTTTGGTTTCTATCAAATTTTGACAAAATTGATAATAAAGTCTTCTATTTGGGTAAAACTGAAAAACATGAAGAACATGATGAATAAAATTTGCTATGCATTTTTAATAACAAATTCAAGCCATCTCTATCAACAAATTGATATCAGTCTACCAATAAATTTGTGGATATGTGAATACTATAATTCAGAAATGCAATGACTTACAAATCTGTAACAAGGCTTAACTGCACAGTTTGTACAAGAAATTCCAAAGAGAAAGTATTGTCATTAAATAATTTGAACATGACATGTTGATGAATCTTCACATTTCAGATCTTCCTGAGTCTGGAAAACACATTTTTCGAATTATGTTTGTCTGTCTACAAGCATAATTTGAAATTCATAGATTTTGTATCAAATTTTGAACAAAATCTATTCAGAGCAAGTCTGTCTGCCCAGCTGCTGGAATATGAGTTAACATGATAAATATAAAACAAAGAGTTGCTAGATGGATAAAATTTGGTACACAGATTTAGCATTTAAAATGTAGATTTTTTATCAGATTTGAAAGAAATTTCCAAATTTGATTGTCTGTACTTTCACAAGCATGTAAATGCAATGATTCAAAAACACAATGACTTATTGAAATTTTTATGTGATTTTCTGTCTGAATGAATGAGAATTTGTCATGAAATTTTGGTTTCAATCAGACAGAAAAAAAAATCCATTTAAAATACATGTTTGGTTTTGTGATATTTCAGTTTTAACTTCATTCCAGCAATTAATCAGTAAGGATCACACACTAATAATTTCATGTGTTCACATACATATTGATGGACAGACAGATTTTTCTTGAATTATATTGCCCAAAATTATACAGAAATTCGTCACTTTTAGTATGAAATGGTAAAATTCCATTAGTATACACATTGTCAGGAAATACCATTTTTAAGTAATGGTATTTCCTGACAAACTTAATTTCAAAAGCTATAATTTAACTTGGAGATTCATCCAAATTTGAAGATCTGGTTTTTATAATGTGACTTGATATCTTTTATACATATATGAGAAATAAAAAAAAAAAAAGGTTCTTGTCAAAATACTTAAGATTTAGTTGTATAATGAAATAATACGGCCAATCTCAATAATGCTTATGCTGGAGTCTTTAATGACATAGACACTTCATTTTTGGAAATGCTCAAGTATTTTTTTATAATACTTGGCATCAGCATTATATGTTGTTAACATTATTGCTGAGCATTGATTGCAGATGTGTAATTCAAAAGATATAATTTATTTTGACATTGGGCAGGGCTGTGATTTTATTAAGGCTTTTGTTTGTTTTTCAACCCTTAGCAATAGGACAATAGCAATGTCTGAATGATTATTTTATTCGTTGATTAACACACATGGGATTTTTTACACTTTGGGTTGAGACTCTCTTTATTGCTTGCCAGCTTGTGTAGAACTTTTCTATTAATTAAATTGATATTTGGCTGGTTTTAACTATTACTAGTAACTACTGCACTCCAGCTGCCCTAAATGTTTGTAATTTTTATTCACCGTAATTATGATTGAATTTTTATACAAACATTTTTGAGCTATGCTTATGTTTGCAATTATTTGCTTGCCTTCAACTTATTGTTCATTTTTCGAATTTTTTGGCTTAGAAGTAATATTTTTTTTCATTCTCTTGAAAAACTACCGCAATTTCGTATTGCATTGAATAAATATACTGCAATTTTAATTACTTATTACTTCCTGGGATTTTCACTTATCAGTAAATGTCAGATTCAACTGTATTGAATGTTATTCTAATTTATTAGCAATTATAGTAATCAAACTCACAGCCGTTCAACCCAAAGAGTACAGCACCCGATCTCTAGTCCCCTTAAATATTCGTTACAGTTTTTGGTGTTCTCCCTGGCGCCATCTCGGGAAGTGGTTTGAGACTGTCACAACCGCTTCTACATATATATACACAGTTAGTACTTCTCAAAGAGTAGACTATCCACTTAAGGGAAGAAGCTAGATGTGTGTAGAGACAAATTTGAAAATATCTTGTTAGTGATATAAAAAAATGGTGTTTTAAAGTTATTTGAATGTATAATGGTAATGCAATTTTTTAGCTTTAATTTAAATCACAAAATGTAATGAAATGGAAGAGTACAGAAAACGTTGAATATAATTATGATGTTGCATTTTTTTTCTTTGTATGGTTGTGAAAGTTTATATTTGCAATAAAATATATTGTGTAACCTTTTATAATTTTTTATTTATTTTTTACTTTGCAGATATTACCGGATTTGGAATCATTGCTGAATGAATTTGATTTCTAATTGCTATATTAAATGTCTAATGTAAGCAATCGCACAAAAAATTTAATTTTTTAGAAATGTTTAAAAATCCATATTGTATAATTTTTGATGTTTCTGTTGTTTATAAATCTTAGAACAAAATTGTGTAAATATTGAACTTTGTAAATAAGTTGATGCTTTAATATTTAGAGTTTTATTATAATATAAAATTTTAATTTATTTAAGAATGTCCGGTGAATTTATTTATATTTAATACATTTATTTTATATATTTATAAATGAACGTTTGTGAAGAAAGAAATATACTTACTAAAAACGTATAGTTTTAAAGTTTTATAATTTTTGAGAGTAATTATTATTAAGATTAAAGGAATGCTAAAATATATATGAAGTATAAAACTATATTATGAAGGGCCAGATTGGTATAATGTGTTATAAGTATCCAGATTTCAATACCAGAAAAACAATTGGAAGAGAAACAAATTTTCATCTGCTAATTCCAAGCTATGGGTTAAGCTTAGAATCAAAAAAATTAATTAGGAAAGCCACAAACTAATTGGAAATTATCCAATAATTCAAGGTTTCGTTTTAATTTGATGCTTTAAGTAAATTCAATAAGATCTATTTAAATTCTTGTATACAACAAATTTTAACTACTCATGGTTGTTTCTCGACGTATGGAAGTCGCTTCTGTGGAAAATCGCCAGATTTTGACTGCTTTACTAATGAAGGAAGTGTCAGCTTTTATATTTATTATCTTCCAAATACTAAAATGGGAAAAAATTCTTTCTAGATTGTTATAGAATTGTGGGAATTTTTGAATTGGTACAGTATAAGATTGGAAAAATAGTGATAAAAACATTATATGAAATATTTTAGAATTTTTTTTTTTTTTTTTTTGCATAACAATTAGTTAACATATTAAGATTTTGAACCATATTTTTTTTATTGCTAAATGTATCACATTAATCTTATATATATTATTATTAATAATAAAAAGAATTTTTTTTATTTATGCCATTATCTTTATTGTATGATCCATTATATATTTACTTATTTTTTTATGTTATCATTACTTTAAATCTTATGTTTGTTATTTTGTATTTTATATTATTGATATCTTGTACTCTTTTAAACTTTACTGTTATTTTTTTAAGTTTTATATATTTTATATTTTCTAAATTCTGCTATAATTGCAGATTTCATTAATTTTTATTCTTACATGTTAATTTTTTCTGTTTTATTGATACTGATATTATCAGTTTGAAAGTCTCTGCCATATCTGCCTCTCTTGTTTTTGTCTGTGTGGGCCTTTGTTCATTTTTTGTAAATATCGATCTACATATCTACTGTGGATTGACCGGGTTTCTTTATCTTAGATATGTTTGAGAACAAACACTAGTCATAATGCTGTGAGTTTATAAATTAATTAATTAAATGTACATGAAAAACTAAGAATATTAAATACCTGCATTTAACTCATTTGTATTGTACATACTTTTATAATAAGCTTCAAATTTTATATATTTTTTAAAACTGAATTAATATATTAGGTATTGATATTATTTGATAAATAATGTGATTAAAACTGATTTGGCAATGACGAAATTTATATATATATTTTTTACTTTGTTTACTATCCAGTTCAGTGTTAGAATTAATAAAAGAGCTATACTCACTTATTTATCAGAGGAATTTTAAAATGCTGGTATGTAATTGAAATAAAATTAAAAAATTTTCATAACGAGCTATTTTAATATTCTACAAAGGTGAAATCAGCATTTGATTTTTTAAAAAAAAATTAAGGCATGTCATGTATTTCATGAATTAGCCATTTAACTAAGTTAGATATAGCAAGACCTAGCCGTACCATGTAACTTTTTTCTGCAGTTTTTGCTAATTTTTAGAAAAATTATGAAATATTTGGCCATTTGTTTGCATAAATGAACATAGAAAAAAAATGTATAATTTTTTACCCAAAACAAAGTAGCAGATGCTTAAGGGTTCATTCAAAAATGAAGGATCTTGATTTTGAGCTATATTTCTTTTAATTAAGGCTTTTCTATATTCATATCAGTGTCTGCATGTGACCTCTTACATAATACTATTTTCCTCAGTTATGATACGATAACATATATTACCTTAGTGAGAAAAGAATGCAAGGAGGGTGCTGCACAGAGGACATATTTACTCAATATCGCCCCATCCATTATCTTTCTGCTTTCTGAGTCTCCTTGGTTTGCTAACCTCAAGTGTGCTGTCTATCTGTACGTTAAGAAATAATACTAAGCTATATTTTATAACTACCGAACTAAGCAATTCTGGATTCCTGGCATATTACTAAAAAACGTCTTAGCATTTAAAATTATATAAGAAAAAAATGATAAACTATAGAGTTAAAAAAAAAAAAAAGCAAGTTTGTGTTTAAGAAAAGTATATGTTCACATGAACAGATTCGATTCAAAATTCGATATCGATCAAACATTATTCCAAAAATTTTTTATATTCTATCCTCAGAGACTTGTAGAGATTACCATAATTTTGTAAAAGATCCATTTTAAGAGGTTTAATTTTGTATCCTTTTGAATTGTCTGCAATGAAAAACTATTTTATACATTTAAAATGATTCTATTGGGTGATATTTATAAAATGCTTGAAACAATCAAAAGCGAATTAAGTTATTTTTGTATATATTGCATTGGATTTTTAGAATTTTATGGAACTGTTTAGATGTATCATGCATTTTTAAATGGCCGAATTTGTATTTTTATACTCTTTGTTTCATTTTTCAAAATTTTATTGTATGTTCATTGTAATATAAATATTGTAACATCAAAATCAATTTCATATAAATACTTTCCCAATATTTAATATACCTTTTTCTGAAAAATGTCACTCTGGATTTCTGTTTTGCTTATTCTTTAGAATAGAATGTTCTTTTATTATGAGTGCTAGTGATAATTGCTCTGCTAAAATGTAACATTTTTACAAAAAAAGGAATAAACACTATTTGTTCAATATCTTTTCTTGTGCAATGTGTTCATTTCACCATTAGATTGCAAGCCGGTTGATGTTTTGCCCAATGAGAAACTTGACAGGGTCTGAAAAGCAATATTACCATGAAATCAGTGTGATAGTTTGATATTCCATTATTTATTACACTGATAGAACAAATTCATATCACAACATAGTCACATTATGTACATTTATCATCTACAGTTACATGATAAATGTAACTGTAATGTCATCTGTTTACATCTTAAGATATGCTTTAATGGCACATATCCTCGTTTTAAAATTCAGAGTAGCCTAAATTAAACAGGTAATGGTTAAGCACTTCCTGTGCAAAAATAAAAATATTGACTAGATCATAATCAAATTTTATTCACATATTCTACTGAGTATACTGTTAAGATGTAAAAAGGGAAAAGTTCTTATTTTGGCCAATATGGGGCTATTGGCACAATTGTTGTGCATTACTTACTAGTATACTAGAAATTATTTCTTGTTTATCACTTTCTAGTACACTAGAAAGTAATAAACAAGAGTAGTGTACAGTAATACAGAGAAAGTATTGTAATCGTCAAAGAATTTGAATTCGAAATTTTGACGATCTCTGCTTTTGAGACCACATTCTTGGAAAACGTCTGTCTGTGTGTGACTAAGATAACTCGAGAATGCTTTGAGCTATACGGATGAAATTTGGTATGAAGTCTTTTCATCAAATTTCTAGATTTCTATCAAATTTTAAGCAAAATTCTTTTTAGAAGAAATCTATATGTTTGGCTATTCGAATATTGTACAGTTACAATGGCCAAGTATTATAACAGATAAATTTACAATGTTTTGTGTTAAAATCGGATCTGTACAACACAAAGGAGTTTTTGCTAATAAGGCCGAAGGTAGATCATTTTCCACTACGTACTATTTTTTAAAAATGCCAAATGGTGAAACCGAACTTCGCAGCTGGTTAATTTATCCGAAAACGCGACTTGGTATTTTGTTTTTGCTGTACATTCTTTCCCAGAGGAAATGAAAAATCTACAAGGTTAATAGGTGTATATAATATCTGGAAAAAGTTATCAACTGTAATTCAAGATCATAAGCGTTCTATTTGTCATTTAATTCATTTATTGCTTGGAAAGAATTACTGAAAAGACTAAATTTATGTTCGACTATTGATAAAACAAATCAAGTTAATATAAATAAAGAAACGGAAAGACTTAAATTACTATTTCAGAGAATTATAGATGTGATTCTATTTTTAGCATGTAATTATCTTCCACTTCAAGGAAACCATGAAATAATAGGAAAACGCCTACTAATGGAAATTTTTTAAGTTTAATCGAATAAATTATTAAGTAAATACGACTCGGTGCTTATAGATCATATAAACAGAAAAAAATAAATTCCAAAAATAGAATTGTGCATGATTTAGCACATACATCACAAGAACAAATTATTCCTGAGTTAGAAAATGAAGTTAACAAAATTAATGGCGATACAAAAGCAGCCACGTTCCGGGGATAATCTGTGACGAAAGAAAGAAAGTATCCAAATGGATTCTACTTCTATTTCCCATAAAAAACAAATTTCAGTCTTTATTAGGTATGTAAATTTGAAGAGCAAAGATAAAGTATAAATGAGTCATTTATAGGATTTATTGATATAACCGGAGAAGGATTAGCAAAAACTTTATTAGACATATTAAGTGATCTTGATTTAGATATGGATTGTAGTGGAAGGCATACGTCAACGGTAGCAAAATGAAAGGGAAATATACGGTGTACAATTTAGAATAATTGCTCTAAACCCTCGTACAATTTATGTGCCTTGCCTATGACACTCTTTTAATGTAATAATTTGTGATTTGATTTATTAATTTGATGCTTCTAGCAATATATATGTTATAATTTTTTTTTTTTGGATATTATAACGTTTATATTGTTTATTTTCTGTCTCTACAAAAAGATGGGAGCTTTTACAAAAACATTTCTCTTAAACCATTATGCAAGACTCGTTGGAAAACTAAAATAGATACGTTAAAGCAATGTATATACAGTTTGAACTAAATTCTAATCTCCTAGAAGAATTTATTGATGCAAATAACAACAGCGGTATTCGAAGCTAAAAGTCTTGGATTCAATACAAGGAATGACATTTATTTTATGTTAAATAGTGTGTTTTACAATTTGTCCAAAATTAGCACTATCAATAAACTATTTCAAGTAAAAACAATTGTTCTCTACTGCGCTTTTAGTTTAGTCAATAAAATTAAAACTGAAATCCAAAATTTAAGAACAAAATTTAACTCAATTTTAGACGAAGCAAAAGTAATAACATGTAATTTGAATCCTTCAGAACACTTTCCTGTAAAATGAATTCGAATAAAGAGAAAAATCATATTTCGAAACAGCAGAAGATGGAATTATAGAAAATGCCGGTTGAGGAATTTAAAAGTTTTCAAATTAATCACTGATATAAAAACTTTAGAAAAACATGAATTAAAAAAAATGTACCAAAGACTTTGTAACGTTTTATAATAACGATATAGATGAAACCTAACTCAAATAATTGTTTTGCTACGGGATTTCATTTTGACTGAAATGAATGTACATAACACTCAACACATATTGCAATGTAATTCTTATTGATAATTATAATCATTTATTTCTAAATGTATTAACAGTGATAAAACGTTTCTTTACATTACCACTTACTATAAAAAATGCCGAGCGCTCTTTCAGTAAATTAAAATTAATAAAGAATTGTCTTCGGTCAACCATGTAAACATAACGCTTAAATGCATTTGCTATACTAAGCATCTAAAAAGCAAAAATTTTTTAGTTTCCCCGAAGTAATCAATAACAAAAACAAAATAACGCATTAAATGAACATGCAATTGTTATATGTGTTCGTATTTGTATTTTTTTTTTTTTTACTTCGCACAAAATTTAGGGCCCCAAATGGTTTCTTGCACCGGGTCCCTTCATAGAGAAGGCTAGCTCTGAATACTCTTCCAGTGGCGTAGTGGATGAAGAGTATCAATGGCCTCAGTATCAATCCTAGCTGGTAGAGCTACTAAGGCAAACTTTTAGAGCAAATATACCATTTTCCTGAAGTTATTTAATCTTAATAAGCCAATAATGAATGTATCATATTAAGTTGCAGGCATCATTTGCCTCTCTATACCATTGCTTTGTATTAGAATATTTACTCTGCGTCAAAAAAATTTGTATTTTTTTACACTCTTTTTTAAAAATTATTTTTAAATTTATATGTTAAAGTTTTTTTGAATATGCAAGATACTGAATCCAATTCTCACAATGAAATGTTTTTGTTTTTAAAATTTCAATTTGTTATAATATCAGTCGCTTTAAAGCTTTTTATATTGAGATTAAAATAAAATTAATAAAAAATATCTCGTTTTAGAATGAAAAGGAGAAGGGGGGGGGCGAAGCTTATATAATCCAATGGAGTTTATAGGGCCCTCCCTATTCGACCCAACGGAGTGAAACTCATTAGAAAATCATTCTTTTTGATAAAAAATTTCTTACCTTCCACAGTACCACTCATTTTTACAACGTGAGCACCTTTTCAAACCCTTGCCTCCACACTGTGCGCATAGAGGCGTGTCCGAAAGCATGGCTTCTATGTTTTTCAAATCAAAGGAGTTTGTCAGCCTAAACAAATGAGAGTTAATTTAACTTATTGGATCAAAGAAAGATAATTTTCAATAAAAATGTGTTTTAAACAACAACAAAAAGGCTAAAAGCATATCATTCAAATGGAAAAATACCGTTACAATACAAAAAAAAAAAAAAAAAAAAAAAAAAATCTGTTATCTTGAGAAAAGTGCTTGAATTTTGTCTATTTAGTTCTATTCCCAGTAAGAAAACAAGGCGTTGGCGTCATTTGAAAAGCACTTAATATTGAAATTCAAATATATTTTGAAGAAATATATGCGATTTGAAATCTTCCTAGTAAAGAAAACCCGGAAATATGTATTACGATAATTTCCCTCCAAATGAACAATTTATAGTTGATTTTAAATAAAGTATATTAGCAACATTTTTGCCTGAAAATAAATTAAATAATAAAAGATAAGTTGGGAATGTTTATAAAGGTGAAATATAAAATCTAGAAAGTAACGTGTTTTGAAGCAGACAAAAAAAGTTTTTCATAAAATTGGTCAAAAATTAATCTTTATAGACATTGAGTTTCATGAAGCTTTATAGTATGCACAGATAATTCTTGTTATTCTGCCATCCATATTGAAAGCATGCAAACATTTCAGTCTAATGTTAACAGTGTATATAATCGTCTAACAAAATTTATTACGCCGGTTTGGCGTCTAGCCAATTTTTGTTTTGGCGTTTAGCGGCTCAAAAATGTTCTTTTTTTATTAGTGGGAATTAAATATATATGAATAATAATTAATTATGTAATAGTAAACTTCGTATTTTATTTACGTTTTTTAATAAATGGATTGTAGCAAAGATCAATGAGATGAGGCATGCAATCTTTATTGTGTAAACTTGTATTTTATCCCGCTTAGAATCTGAAAGTGCTAATGCCAATTCTAATAAGTGCTTGACAAAAAATAGAACATGAAAATTTCCATTTGGTAAGAATGTTATTATATGTCCAGGTCACAATTCATTCTCGCTTTATGGAACAATTGGAAGTTATTTCTATTATTTTCTTTCAGCAATTTTCTTTATTCTGTATTTGGCAATGCATTTTTTTCTATCATTTGATTATTATTTGTTTCAATCCGATTTTATTAATTAGTTTAATTTGAGTGTTCGTAAATATGTATAAAAAAGATCCCATTGCAAAAAACAAAATTACTGAGATAAATAATTGAACGGTGGAGGGTGAGACAAAGCCAAGATAATAAAAATTAGTTTTGGAATCGCTACTTTCACATTTTATTCACATTTTTTTTATGCTGGATTGTAGCAAAAGTTAATGAGCTGAAGTCTGCTGATTCATAATGTTCTCACCTCGCTTTGAAGGTTATTGGTAATATATTCTTTCAGCATTATTCTTATTTTGTATTAAGAATTACTTTTTGTTAGTGGACCACTATTTGTTTTAAACCGGTTTTAGTGATTAGTTTTGATTTGAGCGTGAATATCACGGCAAGGAAACAAAGTTTTTAATTTAACTATATATTTACATCTAAAATATGTTACAAATAATATAGAGGGTATTGCTGAATTTGACCGAAAAATTCAGAGGGGTGGTAGTAGGCATCAAGAGGATAAAGAATCATCATACAACATGGGGTCCCAAACGATATTTAGTGGGTGAAAATCCCAAAAATATAGGGCATCCGAAAATGGTTGGAAACTGTAAAGAATTAAAAAAATAACAAGTGTTGTTTCAACTATGATTTTTTAAAAGTTAGAATACATTCTTAAAAGTTTTTTTTTCATGTATGTAACATACCGATTTGATGATCTAATGGGTCGTAAATTACTGAAAGCGAAAACGTAGTTTATAAGCTTCATTTGTAAAAATATTAAAACTTGAAGAAAAATAAAAGCTTGAAAATGTAAGGAATTTTGTATTCTTTAATTTGATTGAAACGCGTAGTTTGAAAATACAGGAGTTTTTAAGATATTCAAGAAAGACTAAAATGGGCACAAGAAAACATCGTTGCAACATTGGTACCGATATTTGCAGAGAGCATTGTCAAATTCGAAAGATAAATTTAGAGAGGGGATAGTAGGCATTAAAGAGATGAAAAATTACCAGAAAACATAGGGCCGAAGTTAACATTTTTCACTGAAAATCGCAAATCGGGTGAGTTCGCACGCTGGACGTTTAATGCCACACAGGAAGATGCACACTTTTCCGCTGGAGTTTTATACTCAGATGAAGCCTGCTTTACGTGAGAAGGTGTCTTCAACACGCATAATGCGCGTATTTGGTCATTCGATAATCCTCACATCTCTATCCCATCGAACGTACAACATAGGTTTAATATTTACATCTGGGCAAGATCCAAAGTACATTGTTTTCTTGCAGCACGGTCTTCCGGATTTAATATAGGGAGCACTGACAATTGTACGCCAGAATATTTGGTTAACGCATGATGGTGCACCAGCACATCTTAGTTGCATTCGTGAAATCTGTTATGTTGTTTTAGTTCAGTGAAGTTAAGTTTAATGAAGTTTAATGACCATTAATTCTGAAATGTTCATTAATGATGATTTGCTCGCTGCTTTTATTTTCCTTGAAAGCCTTCTTCCTGATTACCTTGTTCCTAATACTCGCATTCATAGAGTCATTCTCTTCGCCAGACTCATAGTCTTTTCGATGTTTTTGCGATTTTCACTGGAAAACGTTAACTGCGACCCTATGATTTCTGGCAATTTTTCATCTCCTTAATGCCTCCTATCCCCGCTCTGAATTTATCTTTGAGATTTGACAACAGCGTCTGCAAACATCTCTACCAATGTTGTGCCGATTTTAGTTTTTCTTGAATATCTTAAAAACTTCTCAGTTTTCAAACTGCACGTTTATATCAAATTCCATACATTTTCAAGCTTTTATTTTTCTTCAAGTTTTAATATTTTTGCAAATAAGGGATATAAACAACTTTTTCGTTTTCAGTAATTTATGACCCCCTAGATGATCAAATCGGCATGCTACCTATATAATAAAAAAACTTTTAAGAATGTACTTTCACTTAAAAAAATTCATAGTTGAACTATCATTTGTTATTTTTTTATTAATTTTGTACAGTTTCCAACATTTTTTGGACTCCTCATATTTTTGCGATTTTTACCCATTAAACGTCGTTTGGGACCCCATGTTGTACAGTGATTCTTTATCATCTTGATGCCTACTATGACCCCTCTAAATTTGTCGGTCGAATTCGGCAACATCCTGTATATACTTTTAAATTTTATAATTCCTCTGTTAATGTGCATGAGATTTTCTACTGCAACTTTTGTTAGTTAATACCTCACAATTATATCGGAGATATTGTTAACAATATAATAACCAGTCGAAACTTTCATATTTTCAAGTTACACTAAAACCTATATTGGTAGTTTTCAATCCAAAGCTTGTTTCATCGTTCATAAGAAAAACTCTACAAACGAATTAAATGTTTCAATGAAATATCTCAATTTCTTTAGTCTCAATTTGGTTGCAGAATTTTGGCGATTTATGGCTTTTTTGAGGCATTAATTTTTCGCTTTTAAGGTTATTAGAAAATGATAAAGAAGTTTGTCACATTTGGCGCCCTGCCCTTTATTAAACGGATTCTCCTATCTAGCTAACAAAGGGCAGAGCTGTAACAAGTTATCGCCCAAAGAAGCTAATATAATTTTTTTATAATTTTAATAATATAATTTAATGATATAATTTATTTTTTTTTAATTTTCAGTTTTTGTATTTGGCAAAAAAGTTTTGGAGCTCAAACGATTTTGAGAAAGACCCGTTCCCCCACCACCTTTTTCTTAATATCAACGCATGCGTAATCTGATAGTCACGTGATTATTTAAAACCGGTTTAAACTGGTTTATCAGGGGAAAAAATTCTGACCTCGAGAAAAATTTTTTTTAGAACTCGATAGATTTTGAGGTGGTCAAAAACCATCGCTTTTCTAAATGTCGATGATTGTGAAATATGAGTCACGTGAAAACATTGTTTCTTTTGTCGGATTGATGCCCCTTGACGTAAAAAAATAATGTTCTCACATGATAATTTAAAATTTGCGATAGAAAATTTCAATTAAAAAAAATATTTTTTAGTTAATTGTGGCTGAGAGGGTCGGAGAAATTTCCAACAGTGTTCGCCTATTGCTATATCTGCAGAAAACATTAGGAAAAAAAACTGGTAAATTATAGAAACATGTATTCAATGACAAGGAATTGACTTTTATATAGGACTAGTGAAGACCCTGTTGTTGCCGGATAAGAGAAATCTACTGCAGACAGAAAAGTGTTAGAATATTTACTTTTTGCAAAGATCTTGGAGCTCGTCTTGTGAAAGAGCGAAACAGGAGTTCATTTGGTTAGTTGCTATTTCTTTCCACTTTTCTCTATACTCCTTGTGTAAGCATTCCCAGATTTCTGGCACCTGTCCGCAGTTAATAGAAAAATTCAACAGAAAATTTTACAATTCAAAACTTATAAAATTACTACTACAAGACTATTCAAAACAATTGCCATGATTGAAATGGTTGTAATTTTCTTGTAAATAACAATCAGAATAAAATGCTTGAATACAGTATAGGTGAAAGCTTAAAATCTTGTTTGTACATGCAAGAATTTTTCTATATCCCTTGATTTTGGTTACACGAGTATAATCCAAGATCTGTGACTAAAAAGAAATGATACAACCCATTGTTATCCATTTTTACGTTGGTTTCTGTGAAGACGTTTGAATCAATAGGTGATAAGATGGATGTTCAAGAAGGTTCAACACAATAGTTTGGTGTAAATGCACACGATACATTCTCTGGGTGCATGAAAGCTTAGGCGTAGGAAGCAGGAGAAAGGTGAACGATTTCACTAAAACATGAACGAAATCTAAATGGGATTAATATCAGCTAGATATATTGTACGATATCTTAACCACGTAGTCCAATATTCTGAATGCCGACAGACTTGAAGATATTGTAAAGTCTCGATCCAATAAAAGGTAGCTTTATGATCAAATTCTATATTTACAGCTTTATTTACATAAAATTTACAGTTCATCATCTAGGTTAAATGAGTGAGTAGTATTCTTATTCGACACAACAAGAATAGTTCCTCGAATACTTTCGGAGAAACCTCCCAAGGAAACAGCTAGCCGACTCTTAGCGTTCTCGCAAACAGGCGTAGCTCCAGGAATCCACCGAATCTTCTCGGGTGGAATTCTCGTCAGACACTCTACTCTCTGCCTTCTTCTCCACAATTCTTCGTCTCTCTTCCAATCTCCTCGTACTTTTATTCTGTCCCCATCCTCATTCACATCGGACGATTTTCCTGGTTATCCAATAGTCGTTCAGCAACAACTTCACTGGTCTACCGTCGACCGTGGGAATCCGTTGAAGAGCCACCCTTCACAATGTAAGGAATGCAGGTTTACATCTGTTTCAAATACAATGCAGGTGGGGTCCCTTATCTGGACTCACACTAATTGCCCAGATGTCTTTACTTTAAAAGGGTTGACCACCTGGCACTTCTGGAAACACTTACACTGCGGTAGGGCGTCGCCATTGCTGATACTGCTGTCTGGATGCTAATTATGGAGTGTGGGAAAAAGAAACGTCACCATGGTCAAGCAGGGAAGAAGCTGAATCATTACAATATTGTAACAATGTTATAGAATATTTTTTGTTAATAAGGATATTAAGGAGGGTGGAATATCAGCAAGATAACCGGATCCTATTGGATTGGATTCCATTAAGTTCACCACTAAGTTGAAAAAAAAATGTTGACAAAACGAGAAAATAATATTATATTTCAGCGTTTCCTTTTATCATTACTGGCCAATATAATGTCCATATATCTAAAGTTAATAGGAAGATTGTTCAAATTATGCAGTTTTGCATATGGGTGTCTAAATTTTGTGATATAACTTTTTGCATCTTCCTTTCATGATAGTGTACTGAAGACTGAGTCTTAGCGTTTTCTTCATCCGCAATAATTAATGGACTAAAGATGAAGACAGTGTTTCACATGGTAAAGACATGAATACTTTTTGGATGTTGTTCATGTAACCAAGAAGAGTCGCATGGAGCAGTTATTAGCTATCGAAACAAAACTGAAAGTTTAAAATTCCTGTTCATTGCAAGATCCTAAGACTAAGATTTTTAAAACGATTTAATTCTGCTAAGGTATGATATACAATTAGATATGCACGTTTTCGGAATTCTTTATTAGGCCTCGATATTAACTTCCATCCCTTAGACACATTTTATCGAAATAAACGCCTCTTGGAGCGAGTGCAAAATTATTGAGGGTTTCTATATATGAAAAGTGACAATATTTATCGTAGTTTATAGAGAAACCATAGCCTTTTATGATCAGCGAATTGCCTAGAATTACGCTGTTTTATTTTAATGCTATTATAACTGGAACTTACAGAATCTGAGAGTAAATCTGGATGTATTTATAATGAAGGGAAATCCAAGTTTAATTTAGACATTTTCGTAGTAAGAAACTAGTTTCTTAAACTATAAGGCAAAGGTGTTTCATTTATGAGTCTACTCACGGAAACACATTAAAAAATATGTATCGAATTTTATACTTAAGGAGCAGAAAACGTTCTATTACTCCGCAGTCATTGTGCAATCCATGTTCACAATTTCTTATGCGATTTCCTGACAAAAAAAAAGGTATGAGGCGAGTGGTTTTTTAAAACAAATGCTGAATTACAGGCTGCCAAGTAGTCGGTTAAATGCAGTCTATTGTATCACAGTGTTTAAAAAAATACTAAGAAAGAACATATTTATATGAGTTAAAGGAGCAGGCCAGTATATTAAGGTAGAGTAGAAAAAATGACAATATTAGCAGAAATGTTCAAATACTTTTTGTAAACTTATTTGTATACTGGATAAGTACAGTTAAATTTCTAAAGATTTTCAAGCATTTTATATTTATCCTTTTTTTTTTATCTCGCATTCCTTTCTATCAAACGATTAAATTATACATTCTCCTAGTTGCTTGTTCATTTGACGGCCTTATTCAGAAATGTGGGAATCACTGAAAATTGGTTTTGTGCTGTTTATGTGTACCAAAACAAGGCATTTTTCGTCAAAACACGCATGCGTATTGCAAGTGATTGTGCCGCAGGCATAAAAGTGTAGCAATTATTTTCCAATAGAAGAAAAAATAATTGTTTGAATTTCGACTGTAGCAAACTGTTGCATGAACTTGTACAATATCGTAATATTGTGTTATTAAACCTTCAGCAATATTTTACATTATTTTAAATATTGCTTAGTATAATATAATATTGTAGAATACATGGGAGCTACTAGAGTTAAAGAAAGTTATTTCGGCTTTTGTGACAGAAATCTGCTAAACGCCTAGTAGGTTCGATGAGATACGTCAATATTATGAAACAAGCACCATGGTGGAGATGGGTTTATGAGAAATTATCATAATTAATCTTAATCAAATTTAGTTAAATGACTTTAAGAAAATTTTAAGGTTTCGCCGCACCTCTACATTTTTTTAATAACAGCGTTTAATAGTGCAACTAGCGGCAAAGTATCAATTCTGGCATTATAAACTTTCTGGAAAAATATGTTTCGATGCATGCGTTCATGTTTCAATACTGTGCCTATTTCTTTTGAATCTTCTTAAGTGGGTAAACATGTGTTTCAATTTCAAAGACATACTGACAACAGATATTAAGCTGTTAGCCTGATTAATTAACTTATATTCGTAACGAAATATTTCGTCACACCTGGTCAATAGGTCAAACTTTATTCTTTAAGGTGAAATTCCTTGGATTTATTTATTCGCTGAAATTAATTCACATGACGTCACATGCCAAGCGATAGTGCTCATTGACGTGTCATCTAACATGACTGTTTGTTTACATTGTTCATATCATTTAAAAAATATTCTAATAAGTGTGCAATGGATTTCAAAAGTGAAGGGGTGTGATATAATCACATGAACAAAGATATACATAATCTCAGTTGACATAAGTGTAGTGATTTTTTTTGGTGAAAACTTTAACATAATATAATCACTGGTTTCTTTTTGTTTAATCTCACTTGTTCAATGATTACTCCTTTTTTAGGAATGGGCGCATCAAATAGGCTGAGGTGCTCCAGAAAGCGCAAAAGCTCCCGCAAAACTGGAATCTGTTCAATAGTTACATCATTCAATCTACAGCGTAACTGAAACAACAAATGAAATCCGTTAATTTCCATAAATATTTCTTGTTTAAAAAATACATTATTTTTGCTAATAATAATAAAGAAGAAAGTATTTTGTTAGAAATACTTTTAACTTGTTAGCTAACAGCAGAACAGACAATTACAGAATTTGGCATAAATTCTATATTTTAAAGAATGTAAATAATCGAATTTTTTTTTGAAATTTTAAGTAAGTGAAAATTAAATGAGTTTTTGGCATTTGTGTGCGATAACTTTTGAAACATATTATTGCGCTAAGATAATTATTAAATTAATTTAAAATAAAAAAAATAACCTTTTAATGATACCAATTTAATTATCTTTCAATTTTTCTATAATTTATATATTTTTAAAAATATCTTTACGTAATATTTGCAACATTTTTTTTAAAAAAAAACTTGCTTTGAGTACAAGCATTTTCATCGTTTTCTCAAACTTTTAATCGTGGGACTTTCTTCCATTGCTGAAAATTAAGAAAGATTCTACATTTATTTATCTACATATTTCACATAAAAAATTAAAAAGGGAAATAACAGCATCTCGAAAAATAACATGCAATTAGAAAATAGATTACTAAGACCGTTACGTTTTTAATACTTCTATAGTGTTAAGAGATTTGACTCCATTCAGAAAGTTCATTCATACAATTTACAGAATAGGTGTAAGGTTATTGAAACAACATAGCTGTAATGTCTATGCCGATTTGATGGTTAAAATTGCGTTGTTAAAGGAATCATGAGCATCAAGTTAAGCACAAGCGATTTAATAGGAACTAAGCACATTTAGCATTTTCAGCGGAACATCTAATAGCCGAAAGGTGGTTAGTTTTTGATATATGCTTCTTCATTTCATTTTCATTGATTTTGAATGAATTTTAATGAAGTAAAAAGTGAAAATATGTTAAAGAGTCAATAGGAGTGTTCTCCTTGCAACTTTTTTATATACTTTTGCGTTTAGCCCTACCGTTTAGCAAGAGAACCAAAATTGCCTTTTGTACATCTTGTCTTTGATCGATTGGTTTCAAAATTTGGGGCAGATATAAGATTTTGGTGCTAAAATTTATCTATCTAGCTTTTTGCGTCTTAAAATACCTTATTGACATACACGCAGATGAGCTGACGGAAGTAATTCCAAAAAATGACCTTTCCGAATTCAAGAAAATCTTAAACTTGTCTTAACATCACATTTTTTCTAGTTACAATATTTTCTTTTAATGCATTTCTTATAAGAGGAAGTAAAAAACAGGTGGCAAGATTTATAATAAATCTTAAACTATCATACATATTATTACGGAAAGTTCGAAAAATCCAACCCTTGAGTTGTACGATGAAAAATCCAAGAGGCTCAATGAAGTGTAAGTATTCTTTTTTTCTACTCAAAAACAGGAATGCATAGTTACAAAATACAGCTGAAGCGTATACAAAAAGAAATCGCAGTAAACAACAACTTACAAGCTACTAATCACTATTAAACATCCGCAATAGCACAATGCGTTCACAAAGCTCGCAGGAGGACAATACACTCGCTTGAGTGCTAGTCTCACCATTGCTAACTTCTCTCGTTTGTAGAGCTCTGCTTTTATAGCTTCCGTGACAGGGTGTCGAATTTTCCAAAACAAACGTCGACGCTTGAGTCCTAATGGAACTATGCCGACACGGGTGTCAGTGACCGGACATCCATTTAGCATCCGTTACAGCTGTCTGTGAAATTGTAATGGATGCTAAATGATGCGTTGGATTTCTTACGAGGAATCCATCCGCGTAGAGAAGCAATATTAAGACTTTTTAATAATATCTACAAAGTTAGAAGATTTAAATAAAATGGGCAGTTTGATGCTTTTAATTGATTAAAAGAAATTCATATACACTTATTTAAAATTTTATGGCCTTCCATAAAAGAATGGCTTTCATTACAAGAAGAATCGATTCTGTTTGCAATGCGAATTTGACAAATAAATGACATCTCAAATAATTATCCTAAGCAATCAGCCATTTAAAAAATTGTAATAATGCTAACTATCATACAAATGTTTTATTATAACTATTGGTTATAAAGCAGATGAAAGTCGTATTCTGAGCGGTTAAGATGAAATTAATAGTTGATAAAAAGTTGTAATAACATAATGCCTGAGAAGAAAAATTTAATGTAAAGAGGATCTTTCATTAGCGCCAATAATATTTATTCATTCTAAACTATTCTAATATCTTCTATCCGATTAATTTTTGGAGAGTTGTAAGGAAGGTGGCCTTTTTGCAATCTCAGCTAAGACATTCGATATCAAAGATTCCGACATCTATAGAAGCCTGGCGAAAGAGAAAGATGCCAATGGCATGGCCTGGAAGTTTAAGGGACATGTTTTTTTTGGCTTAGATGTCAATTTCGACATCTTATCACGATTCAGAATGGCAAGATTCTGTCCAAAATCGCTTTCATGTAGCTTCCAGAAGGCACGTTATTCAACTAAACTATAACGACAGAGTCTTCTTCCTCCAGAAGGAAGCATATTCTTTAATGACATAAAACACGCGTATCTATTTTTGCCTATCTATTTTAACATGTGTTTCTTAGTAAATAATTTAATTAATCCGTCACCTTTGATTCTGTGCTTCACAGCAACAAATACAAATCGAAATGCTGCAAAAGCTAAATTCTCACTGTTAACACTTTAGCTGAGGTCTTACTTTTAACAACTGGTCTTTCTTGTATCCACTCATATCATACTTTTTTTGACAGTCAGGATTCAGTAAAAGTTGAATCAGAGCAATCCAGATCTGCAAATAGAGAAAAAAAGGGACTAGATTTTAATTTTACTTTTTTAATACTATTTCATAACTAAAAATACCTACATTTGTAAAATGTTACTAATTTTGTACATAAGTGAGAATATGGTAAACTATTGAATGTCTTTTTATTGCAATGAAAATAGAGCTCAGTGATATTACATGCCTTAAAATTTGAAGTGCTTGTATTTGTATGCCATGAGAATACCAGAAATAAAAAATGGTTGTTACCTATTAATTGGAATAAAGTAATTATATTCACAACACACAAAAAAAGGACGGATAAGAGAAAATCCTGGCAAGAGAATGATTTTTCATGCTATACATTAAATGCGCATGCTTAATGCGCTTTAGAGCATTCAATGAATGTTCTTACTTTGGATGTCTCTAATACTGCGTTCATTCAATGTTTAACTTCGTTATATAGCGAAGAAAATCAAATATATATTTCAGTCTTCTTGCCTTTGACCCATTGGGATCAATATTTGATAGAAATATTTAATTTTGGTGTTATGAGCATATACTAATTTGTGTAGTTTAAGTGAAATGAAGCATCTAGCTCTCAGGGTGATGATGATCGATACTAATGATCAATGTTGAGTTTGGTTAAGACTGTATTGAAATTTTTACTTTCCGAAATGTAGAAAGACGTAGTACCATAATCGTCAAAACCAGCGGGTATGGTGCCCCAAAACTTTCTCACATATTCTCTAATAAAGGAGTTATCCCAGAGAACGTCTTGCATAGCAGGGGCGCACAATAGTTAACCTTTAGTGTGAGTTAGTATTTCTATTGATCCTTGGCGAGTTTTTTGGCGATTAATGCGAGGCATGAGATTAATGATATCCGAAAGTAGAATTTGTGTTTTAGACTTTTTCGCCAACTGAATGGAACGAAAATTTGCCACAGAACTGCACTTGCAGTCACAAAATCACATAACAAATTGGATGTATTTCAATCATTGCATTTTTGAGTTACCATATTTAAGTATTTTTAAAAGTACAGACGAACAGACGGTAAACTTCTTGCTGAATTTAGCTCAGAACTTGATAGATGTCCATTCTATATATGTGTATTGAATTTTATCTATCTACCTTTTTTCGTTTTGTAGTAATCGAGGTAATTTACATTCGAATAGCCGAACAGACAGATTTTCTTTGAACAGATTTTGCTCAAGATTTGACAGAAATTTACGAAATAGGTATACAAACCGTATATCAAATTTCATCTATCTGGCTCAAAGCATTTTTGAGTCATCTTTGTTACAGACAGCCAGACGGAACATTTTCCCAAAAGTCTGTTTTTCGAACTCAGGGTGGTCTGAAAACGTGGAAATTCGTCAGAATCTCGAGTTCGAATTTTTTGACGATTACAATACTTTCTCTCTATACTATTTATACTAGAAAATAAAAATTAAATGAAGAGAATTTGATGAATCTCCACGGCTTTTCAGATCCCTCCTATGTCTGAAAAGACTATTTTTGTGCGAATACCGAATGAATGGAAAGAGCGCAGTAAATGAAATTTCCTGTGCAGTCTTTATACAAAAATTGTAGATTTCTCTCAAATTATGGACAAAAGATAACAGCGAGAAATCGGTTTATCCTTCCGTGTGCATGTGAAAACGATAATTCAAAGACGAAGCAAATTAGATCAAAGACATTTTGGTTGGATAAAACAAAAGGGCTTGTAGTTAGAATAGTTGACCTGAATAATTTTTTTTTATAAAATCTATCAACAAGTAGAATGTCAGTTAGTCTATTTGTTTGTGGGCAACTGAATGCACAAACTCAAAATCCAAAGTAGCCAGTGAATGAATTTAAACTCCAAACATCGACGGATTGGAAATAAATTGGAAAATTAAATTGAAATTTAATTTTAAGCTACTCACATCAACGGACAGATTGTCTGTCCTTATGCATTGCGAAACGATAATGTAAAAACATAAGAGAGATAATCAGACTGGCTACTCCTTCCTGCGTAACTAAGGTATTCGGATTAAATCTGATAAACCGGACTGCCCCAAAAGCAACTCTGGCGGGAACTATTATCGAGTCCTCCATCATCAACGGCCACAGTACAACCCTTCTCATGGGAAGCACGTCCCATCATCGACAGGAGGTAGTTTTTCCCACACCATTTCTCTACCCATTAGGGTGGCGAGAACTAACTACCATATCGGAAGTTTCTCATCCTCGTTTTCTGAGATGTTCCCAGGGGGGGGGACACAAAAAGGATAAAAGGAAACCGAAATGAGGTTTTAACATAAATATGATAAATCTGTCTACCAAAATGAAGAATTTCGAAATGCATTTTCAATTTTCTACAATAGACTATGATATTAAATTCAAATCATATGAAAGTATAATACAGTAAGCAAATTAAGGGAGAGTATATGAAAATCGAAGGAAAGCATTGCCGAGCTAGATTTTTCATAAGGGAGATAGGTACAATACTAAAGTTTTGTAAAAAAAATCATTACTTGTCCTTCTATTTTGTTGATTTTCATGAAATCAATGGGGCTCAGCTTCTTCCATTTCCCATCGACATACTTCACTCTTTCACCATTCACTTCCTTTGACCAAGGAGGCTCATACAAGAGATTTGTAAAAAGCAAAGGAATGTCGTGTACTACAAGCAGGCGATGCAAGACACCTAAAGGTATTCTGCAAAAAATTGGAAATAGCAAGTCTTAAATTTTAAATAGGAAAGAAAAATGTGATTAAATTCTTGGGAATAACCATTATTAGGTTTATTTTCTCATGGATTCTTAGTTAAATTTTGTAAAGTTTTGAAAAAGAGGAATGGCAGCAAGAATATTGTTACAAAATTTTTCTCTACAAATACCACCAATCAATCGTAATGACTCAGCACATTTAATATTTAGTTCAGCAGCTTGCTTACTGTCTAATCCTCCAAAATCTCTGTTACTTGTTGGCGACTCCGACTACCCTCACACACGACTTCCCTGTAGCTTAGAAGTGATGTTAAGGAGAGCCCGCTTCAGCCAGAAGCTATCTCCTGTAACGGCGGAAATTTGATGTGATGTAGCCTTGGTCTTGATGAATGCCAGGGACTTTATGTGGTCCTTGGTTGTTGGTAACTTCCCTGTAGCTTCAGAGTGCCTGTCTTTTATAGTTCCGGGAGGCGGGGCTAGAATCTTCCAGATCAATCAGAGCATACCTGGGTGTATCTCGGTTCTTAGTGGATGGAAGGTGAAAGTTCTCGAATTTTCTAGCATTATCCATTTTGTCGCCAAAATCGCCAAATTTATCGCCAAGCTCTGAGTTCATTGACGCGGCACCCACTCAGCACGCACAGGGCAGATCGTACAACGGTCTTTCGTACGATGACACTAGTCATACTGGGAAGCAAAATTAAAGGTTTGTAACATTATGATTTTTTTTAGAATGGGTGGAATTAAAAGTTGAAAAACAAAATAGGAAATGTTTGTTTTAGAAGAAATTTGTTTATATTTCTTCAAAGTAAATCAGTTCATAATAATGAGAATTAAGCAAACAATGGTAGAATAAGCTTTTTTTTTCTTTTCCATTTTTGCAATCTCTTACACAAAATATATAGCAAGTATTGCAATCATCCAAACAATCGGACTCGGGATTTTGACGAATCTACGCGTTTCAGATTTCACCGAGTAAGAAAACATATTTTTGGCATTGTGTCTGTATTTGAAAAAGACAATTAAAAAAAAAAAAAAAAAAAAAAAACGTTTTGCTAGAATGCTGCTACAACTAAATTTGTCGAGTTTTATTTACGGGAAGTTGTCAACCTGAACTCGATAATTACAAAACGCAAAAACTGAGGTAGATAAAATTTGGTATACAGGTTTAGCATCTAAAATATAAATACTTATCAAACCTTAAACCAAATTCGTCTAACGATTGATTGTTTGTCGATCTATACTTTGGCATGTAAGTAAATGAAATAAATGCAATCAACGAAATCCTGTACATTGTGATTATAATTTCTTATCAAATTTTGGTGTCAATCGGCCGGAATGTACTTTCACGACAGATTCAGTACAAATTCTAGATTCACTTCAAAGATCTACAATTCATAACTATCTTTCCCCAATGGCAGGGAATTCGCTTTCTTACACAGATCCAAAATTTTATACAGAGGAAAGGGTATAGTACCTTTATTGGAGAGTATACCAGAAAGGATAGGGTAGACCGCTTATGCATTATGTTTTTATTTTCTTTCAGTTAATTTTCCAAGTAATTCCTCTATTTTATATACCTGCAAAGCCGCGGTATTGGTAAAGATTTGAGTCCTCTGATGATTCACCACGGTATATTTTAGACCAATGTTCTATAGGCCAAAGGCACGCTCACCTTGCTGCTGTCTGATGAATACCTTTATTTAGATATCTGTTGGAAACTTAGAGAATTAAGTATCGGCTCAAGTGTCATCTTCGTCATCTGACCACAGTTCAAAGATACCATAGTAACGAAGTGGATTTTCTTTGGAGTATTATATGATTCTAGAAAACTTTGTAGCCTTTTTATTGCAGTTCCGAAACGGGACGTTAATATAGCTAAACTGAAATAATTATCTATATACTTTCTTTTCGTAGAGAAAATTTTTAAATCCTTTAACATACTTATTGATGCACATAGCTGGAAAGGTTTTGTTTTGTTTATGCCATTTTGTTATGGTGTTAAGTTTTGTTTCATGGAGCCAGAGTAGAAACATTTAATACTGCGTATGATATTTTGTTATGTTATTAAAGTTGTGATTTAGTTAGAAAGATAATTAAACAACGATGTGATTTGGATACAAAAATCAATCCGAGAAATTAAACCATTGTTCAAGTAAAGAAATGTAATGTCGCACTTCATTTTCTTATGATATTTGACACATGGATTTCGCTAGATATGCTTGCCAAATACACTCAAGAAAATCACAAATCAAATTTAAAATTCAACGATATCTTACTGAATACTTTGACATGCCTTATAATAAGGGAAATATTTTTAAAGTTTTGAAAAATACCTCTGTATAGAAATTGAAAAGTATACTTGCGTTTTCAGATGCTGTGTCATATACGATAAAAGAGAAATACATTTTATTCCAGATTCGAAGGCAATTTCTCTTCTCTGGTGCTCTAAGCGACTATTGTCATCTTGATCATCGTTTGATTCACTGATGGGGTCTTCTGATTTTTCTTTTTCTAAACTAGTTAGAAAAATAAATTTTCTTATTTATTCTTCTGAGCTATTCTATTACATATTTTTTTAAAAAAAAAGTTGACACATTTTTCTGCATTAAAACACATTTTATTGAATGCCGATTAATTAAATTGAATATTCTAAGTTAGAAATGCCAACATTTATTCCAAATTTAACTGTGGTAATTTAACTTTTACTCTCGTTACTGGAAAGTGACTCGACTTCCAAATTTTTTTCTTTGAAAAATATTATGGGTGTAATTTCTGAATTACTACTACCAAATTATTCTACTATTTTTTTCAACATTTTTTTTACTTCTCTAAATGATTTGCCAAACTCAGGCCGAAACCACTTCACCTCCTGCTGTAATTTATTAATATTTCCACTTTAAATCCTATAAACAACATTACGAATAATCAAAATTTTCCAATAGGAAGCATTTTTATCTTTCTGTTATAATTAATTATAATAAATTGCCGGCATCCTTGCATAGGGGTAGCGCATCTTCCCCGTGATCTGGGCGTCCCGGGTTCGAATCCCGGTTCGGGCATGGTTGTTCTTCATCTGTGAGGTGTGTGAATGTGCCCCCCTGTAAAAAGGGGTTGTGCAAGCGAATGTGTGAGTTTCATCTTCATTTGAGCTAGAAGTCAGACTTCTGCCCTCGGGTGCTCAGGGTCTTTACCCTCAGAAGCTACTGCACCCCCTTTCCTTGGTAACGCGGACACGACATCATCATCAATTATAATAAATTAACTAGACATATTAATTAATTTATTATAATATGTCTTTCAAGATAAAAAAAAGAAATGAATTTGACATTTAAAATGAAATGATAACTGCGCTTATGAATATAGATTCAAGCAGTTAAAAATTTTTAAGTGATATTCAAAATGCCAGAATGCTGCGTGTTATATTTTAATAAAGTATATTATTCAAAAGAAAAAGTCGTAAGATTTTCTACTATATCCTTACATATTTAAAAGTTAATAATTTTAAGATAAGCCCCTTTCTAAGGGCATCAGGGAACTTAAAGTTCCATTATAGACGATTCAATGTGTTCTTATATGCAGTTCTTACTGTTATGTCTCAGAATGGAAAAGATTTGTTATTATCACATTCCAAATTCGTCATAAAATTGATTCAATAATTTAATAATATTATTACAAATAAGAACCAATTCGTTTTTTTTTTTAAATATCAAAAGACCAAACAAGAGGAACAGTTCCTCTAAAAATTCAATTCTACAAACTAGTATCTTCATTGTTGTATTTCGCATGTGCCTTTAGTTTTAAAGAAGTGTTTATTATAATTAATGCCTTTTAAACTAATAATTTATAGTTATAAAAATTTTAATTCCATGATGTTCATAAGTTGGCATATCTATAAACTACATGAATGCTGAAAAAAATCAATCAAAACGTTATTATTGCTATTATCTTATATCTATTGCTATTATTGCTATATCTATTGCTATTATCTTATATCTATTGCTATTACTGCTATATCTATTGCTATTACTGCTATATCTATTGCTATTATCTTATAGCTATTATCTTATATTTATTGCTATTATTGCAATATCTATTGCTATTATTGCTATATCTATTGCTATTATTGCTATATCTATTGCTATTATTGCTATTATCTTATAGCTATTAAATTAGATTAGTAGTTACTTTCTATGTAATGAGTGCTTACTAAGAAAGGACATATGAAAATTTAATTAAGTTTTTTAAAACTATCGAAATTTTAGTGTTTTTCCTTCAATAATTTTGGAATATATTAACGTCCTAAACCATTTTCAAACCATTTCAAAATTCATTTAGGTTTTTAATATTATCGGTTTTATTTCCGTATATTTTTCTGTAATATTAATTAAGTTTTCAAAATATTTTTAAGTACATTTTGCAACAATACTTTTTTTTAATTTTAATAATTACATTTAAACACATGCGTATTGAAACAATATTATAAACATTTTTTTTTTGCGCGTATGTCATTAACCAATAATTGTTAACAAATTTTCAAAAAATAATATGAAGAGAAAAGAATCAAAATTAAAATATTATGATGCTACGATCTTCTAGGGTTGAGTTTCGAATATCTTTTGATCTTTTAAAATTGATATAGTCGGCGTCCTGGCATAGGGGTAGCGCGTCTTCTCCGTGATCTGGGCGTCATGGGTTCGCGTCCCAGTTCGGGCATGATTGTTCTTCATCTGTTCTATCTGTGAGATGTGTGAATGTACCCCCCTGTAAAAAGGGGTTGTGCAAGCGAATGTGATGCGTGAGTAGCTAAGACATACTCTTGGCCCTAGTTGGCGCTACTAAAAACAAGAGACGCTCTCTTGGCTTAAAATCGCTGACTTTGTCAGCAAGCTTGTCCATGGTGCCATTATAAACAAAAACAACAACAAAATTGATATACCGAAAGAGAAAGCAGAATTAAAAAATTTTAATCAAGAAATTATTCAGAAAATCACCTTGTAAATTGGATTATATTTCGATAGCAGTAATCCACCAGATCTATAAGAGAGTCTCCGGCTGCTTCCATGGCGTCTTCATGAAATAAAACAGCTTCCAGAAATGTTTCTAAGGCGACTTCATGGTACAGCTATAGCGATAGAAATACGAATGTTACATAAAAGTTCAAATCTGCATTTTGTATCTAGTGCACTTTATATTCAACACATTTCTCCCACTGTTACACTCTTTCTGAAAAGTTGTTTACAAAAGTGTAAATCCCTATTATATCTCGATACTCGGACTTTTATAAGAAATTCTGTAATTTTCAATGAATGGTCATTATAAGAATCTGTCAATAATTAGAATCGAGTTTTCAATAATGGTAAGTTTTCCAAAAAGATTTTTGAATATACATTCGAGCTTTAAATGCGACGAATTGCATTTCAAGTTAACTATTTTAATTTTATGTGTTTTCATCAGTAATAGAAAGTTTCATTATTCTTTCAAAAATTTAGCAATCAAATGACAGAGACAAAAATAATAAGTATCATTATTTCGAAATTATACTTTTCATTAATGATGATTATTAAACAAAAACTTGAAACCGATATGGTTTCTATTGAAAAACAAAATTAATACAAAGAATTTTCTAAATTTTAATTGGTCGAAATATTTCCAATAAATTCAATTTTTAAATCGTGATATTAGGTATATTATTGAAACAAAATAAAAAGAGAGTATTTGATTTAAAGGAATTATTTGCATTTTTGTATCTTAAGAAGCAAAAATAAGATAGCTGAAATACCATGTTCCAAATATAAATGCAATATGTTGTTATAAAGTAATAATGAAGATTAGCTGCTGTTAAAATAGAAAGTTATGCACAGATTTTGAAATTTATTACACCATAGAATGTCTTGAGCATTATAGCTATCGTATGTCAATACACACACATATCGATCCATTTTAAAATCAACGATAAGTATTTTAATTGTATGCCACCATTATCATAAACACAGTTTTTTTTCTATGATTATTTTGAAAGAAAACGTTACTCTATTCGCTACATGGATGCATTTTACAGTGCAGTTTCTTTAAATAAACATCTCAGTCACATAATAAATGTAATTGATCATGCCATCTAACGTTTAATTGTGCGTTACTTTACATTAGGAAGTGATGCTTAATTCTTTTTCTAACAAAACAAGCGCAAAGGATTCAAATTTTAATTTAGACACAGTCATTTAAAGTGCTATATGAGCATGAATTGATTCCATTGCCACTGAATAAGTCAAAAATTATTGGTTTTACTTTAATAAAAGGATTTTTTTTTTGTCTGCATAAGGAATTTAAGAACAGACGATATTTTTACGAAAGCAATAAATTTATTTTTTCATCCTGTACTAACAAAAAATAAATAAATAAGTATAAAACGTTTGCTATAATAAATGCAGGAATACATTTCGATATTTTTGATTTAATTTTCTATAATATAAATCTTTAGACATTTTGAAACATTCTTCAAATGGCAATAACATCAGATGTCGAGTAATGTGAATTGATAAAAGATTGTTATAGCATAATAGACGGACAAATTGAAAAAAATAAGTTTTGTCTTCCAATGATTTAAAATTCACCAATTTTTCTAGTCAATATTCAAGGCTTGAATTCTTTTTTAAATATGTTTAGCACAGTGAAATTCCACCTAATATTGACTAACAATTAGGCTTAATAAGAATTTTTTAAAAGTTAAATTAAAAAATAGTATTATTTAATTAAATTGTATAATTGATTTTAAAGTTCCTATTTTGAAAACTTGTTACATAAAGATGTACTAACAAGTTCATATAATAGTCTTCGTGGATTATGAGCTTTATGTGCCTACTCTAATACATATAAAACTTTCAAGAACACTCATTATGAATGAAATCGTGCAACACTTTTTTTAATGTTGCCATACAAATTTATCAAAATAATACCTACAACTAAATAAATAGGAATAACAGATTTTGATGGATGCTCCATTTTTAACAGCAAAGGAAAAATTTTCAGCCGCCATATTTCAGTTGCAATTAATTTGTAAATCAATACAGGAATCTGAAAAAAAAAATACATGCAAGTTAATTCAAAAGGGCAATCAGGTAGATAGATTAGGCATTTCTAGGCATATGACTTATTTCTAAATTTGTGAATCTGTAACAAATTTTGAATCAAATCCATCAACTAATTGATAGATTATATGTCTATCTGCTCAAGTGGATGTTAATATGATAGCTTAAGCAAGCAATTTATATAATTTATGATGTAAAATCATAGATCAAATTTTGGTCCAATTAATTTAGAGAAGAGGTACTATTCCAAAATGTATCCTTGCAAGTTGTGCATTCTAATTCATTCACGGTATTCTTTATTTGACAAAACGCGACATATAATCAGGTTCGCTGATTTTTAATATGAAAAATATATAATATTTGGTTAGCGTACTATTTAATAAATTTTGCGATGTGTGCTGCAAAAATCGTTCATAATGCTCTATAGATCAAACCTTGAATCTCAAGCTACCAAATTTGGCACGTAGTTGTTGTCTAGGAAATAGATGCCAAATAAGAATGAAGTTTTCAAAAGTTTAACCAGATTTTTAATTACTTAAAAATTAAGCGAAACTTTAAGACTTTTTCTTTATAATTTCGGAGTAAATTATTTTAAGAAAACAGCTTTTACATCGTTTCAAAATTTAAATTGAATAACTTTTTAATAAAACCAGCTTTATTTAGGCGCAATATTTCTTTGATTGTAATAGAATTTTCGAGATTTTCTATATTATGGCTGATGCAATACATTTTTAGCCTTTCATTCCTTCTCAGTACTTCAATTGTGGAATTGAACTTTTGAAAAACCAGCGCAGTATCTCCACAAACTTTCTCGCATACTATCGCAAAAGGCGTAATTCCAAAGAACATCTTGCAGAACCTTGACTTACAATAGTTACAAAATATTTAATTGAATGAATTAGCATTAATTAAACATTTTTACTGAATCTATCGTGTAATCCTTGGCGAGTTATTTGGCGATTAATCCCTGGAATAAGTTTAATAGCAACCGAAAATCGAATTTATATTTTAGACAAGTTTTTCGCAACCGTTTATACCAAAATGACCCACAATCCTTCGTTAGATTTGGCTCAAAATTTTGTTGGTATCTATTTTATACCTTGTATATATATGTGTGTACATAATTTTATCCATTTAACCTTTTTCTTGTAGTTATTGTGTTTATTTTCATTCAAACAGCTGGAGAGACTTCTTCTGAATAGATTTTGCTCAAAATCTGACAGAAATTTTACTAATTTGGTATAAAGATCGTATACTGAATTTCATCCATCCACCTTAATGCATCTTTGTCGCAGACAGACAGATGGACATTTTCCAAAAATGCATTTTTCGAACGCAGGGAAGTCTGAAACATAGAGGTTTGTCAAAATCTTGAGTTCGAAATTTTTGAAGATTGCTGTTTAAAAAATTAGCAAATTCACATTTCAAAAACATTTAACTTTTAAGAATTGCTACCATACCTTTTTTTCTGACTGAGTTGAAGCATAGTGGGCGTCTCTTAATGTGATCGCGGTGTTATCATTTGCTTTATATTATCAAAATCTTCTAGTTCCGAAACAACATATTCAAATGTATTAAAGAATATTCGTTTGGTGTGATTACTGCATCGACTAGTATTATTTTTTATGTAAACAGTCAATCGAACTTTTGTTTTCAACCAGCGTTAACGATTGACGGAAATTTCTCGCTCCAGTTTTAAGGAAACATCTGGGAATCTGGACTAGAGAGGTCTGGATTTATTTAAAAAGAGAACTAAACTGCCAGACTTTGATTGAAATTTGAACAACCATAAAATACTGCGACTGAGTTACGAAAGCAAAATGGATGATAAAAGCTGATTTGAAGGTTAAAGATAAAATCGAAATTTTTAAAAGGTATGAAAGTTTTCTTAAAATCGGTCAATTAAGGCTGCTGCTCAGGTGAAAATTGCATTGCCACTTTGTGAAATTTTGTAAATTTTTTAGGTTTTTTTGTGAGCAAGATCAAGCAATAAATGTTGATGATTTTGAGGTAGATAAATGTGTTGAAGAAAATCCTGTCACGAACACTGAAATGTAGTGAATTCTTAATAGTTTGAAACACACCTTGCGACAATGTTAAAATTTTTTTGAAAAGAATATAAATTATGATCAATATATACTATAAATGAACTTCTGTGGAATAGTTGTTAATAAGAAACAATTTATGAGTTTTTAAAATTCTTTTTTTTTTAAGAATTATAGATAGCTGTCAGTTAAGTATTTTTTTATATATATTTTGCTTAGTTTTATTATAATATAATTGATTTTATTGAATTAAGTTATCGTTATTAGTTAATTAATTTTATCAATAAAATTAAGTCCGATGTTATCATATTAAATGACAGTTACAGTATATCTCATTTTGATATAATTTTATGAATTTGTAAGCTTGGTTTATAGAAGACGTCCATACTATATTGTAAAAATGCAAACGATAAAATAAAGAATATAATTTGCACGATAACCTTCTTGAGTTCAAAAAACACACTTTTTGGAAAATGTCCATTTGTCTGTTTGTGACAAAGTTAACTCAAAAACGCTTTGAGCTAGACGATTGAAATTTGGTGTACGGTCTTTACACCAAATTTGTAGATTTCTGTCAATTTGATAATTCTGTTCAGATTAATTCCATCTGTCCATCTGTTCGAATATAAGTTAACACTAACTACAAAACGAAGAGAGCTAGATAGATAAGATTCGGTACACAGATTTAACATCTATAGCGTAGTTACCTACAAAATTTTGAGGCGAAACAATAAGGGATTGACCGTCTGTCGATCTGTACATTTAGAAACATGCAAACCGTTAACTCAAAAACGCAGTAAATTAAATATTTCCAATTTTGTTACTACAAATGCAGTTTTGTGTCAAATTTTTGTTTCAATCGGTTGAGAAAAACGTGTCTAAGACACAAATTTGATTTTTGGGCATTGTTAACGCATGCCAGGAATTAATCGCCAAATAACTTGCCAAGGATGACACAATAAATTCAGTGAGCATATTAAATTCAAATCAAAAGTTAAAATTTCGTAACTATTGTAAGCCAATGTCATGTAAGTTACTGGCATGACAATTTATTATCGAGTACGCCAGAACATTTTGGGCCACTCTTGTTGGTTTAGAATGAATAATCAAAAGAAATCAACCTTTTCAAGTGTGAGTAGAAACTCTTTCACTATTTCTTCCCTTCCAGATTTGACATCCAACGAAGCTTGAAGGGACAAGTTATGTATTCTTTCTCTTTGCTTGAGCCATCTATTAAATAAAAAAATATAGTAGCAATTCAGGATTAATAACTGTGACTGTGACTTTGTTATTGATAATATCAAGAATACTATTTTTGTTTGAATTTTTAGAATTGGAATAAATGCCTTCTTAAATTTGTTTTATCTGTTGTATTTATTTTTAGTAAGCAAAAATCGTCTGTATTTATACAAAATTAAAAATGTCAATTTGTATATAATACAGATAATGAGAATTGTTCTTCTCTGTGTTATGCAATTTAACGAAAGGATCATGTATTTGAGTATATTATGTAAAATATACTCGAAGTTAAAATAAATTTGCAATAAAGAAATTCGAATTACATTAAAATGTAAGTTATTACTATTAATTTTCTAAATTTAATTGCAAAAAATGTTAGAATGTTGCTTCAAGCAACAACTAATTGTTAAAAACCAAATATCGGATTCAAACACAAATTTATTTTGTATTTAGATTAACTTTTAATTGTTATCGATATAAAATAATATCGGTTAAAATGAACAAACGATATTTTACGAAATAAAATAAACAGATTGTTGGAACAAATCAAAGTAAAAAAACTGATTAAGCAAAATTTTTTTCTAATTTGGAACACGTTAATGAAAAAAATATAAATCAAACTCTTCAATTTCAATAAAACATTGAGTTTTTCTTTTATCTTTTTTTTTAATTAAAAAAGTTAAATTATATCTGATATCAAAATAATTAAGCTATAGCAAGAAAAAATATTTTTATACCTAGGGCTTCCAATTTCAGGAATGCTGATGGGTTCTAAACTTTCTAAATATGCCTCTATTTCCTGTGGTAATAATACTTGCTCGTTTTCCTCCATTTTACTTCGATCTGAAAATGTTGCATTTATCTTGAGTCTGCTGATGCATATGGTTGCTATGGAAACGTACAACTCCGTTGCCATAGTTTGTTCTTGGAGGGGAAAAAAAAAGGAGTCGTTTGTACTTGTCTGAATTTTCTTGTAACATAACTGTTTCAAATTGCTTCAGTCTGGAAACAGCTTTTATAGCCAGTTGGGATGATTTTTTTTAACTTGATTTTTTTCAGATTCATCTATACAAGACTCAAAACTTAATGTGTGAACTAAAAGTATGATGTATGTTTGTATGTATCATGGAATCAAATAAATTTACGTGATTTATATCCATAGAAATGAGCTAAAATTCTCCAAAATTAGCTTTTTAATTTGCGTTTTGTTATCTTTATTATTTATCGTTTGCTGTCTTTCATTTGTTTTTATTTTGTTGCTTTTCTGTTTTCCGGTTATCAACTCCAATTTATAGAATTTGTAAAGCTGAAAAAAAAATCTTGAACACTTGCTTTTTCAATAATATAGTTTTGAAGGACGAAGAAATATTTTTCATTGTGAAACGGATGTTATAACTTTGCTGTATTCATAAATTTTCACCATTTATTAAAATTGGTAAAAAAATTTTGCAACAGGGAAATTTTTTATTTTATTCACAGTAACTATTGATCTCAATTTTTTTCAAACTTCTGTTTTCTTCTCTTTTTCTTATCCTTAATGTCAAGCTAAAATCAAAGATATTTTGAAATAAAATAGCCGAAGAGTGAGCATATCTACTACTAATAAAAAAGAACGTGTGTGTGTCTCTGTGTGTGAGTTTTTGTGTTAGTGCTCCACATGTTAGATCATTTGAAATACAGCTGCCAAATTTGGTACATATGCATCTTGTTAGATAGGAATGTACATCTCGGAGCCCCTTTTTTGAAAATTTTAATTAGGACTTTCAAAAATTATAAATTAAACTGAATTTTAGTTTTTTTTGGTGATAACTTCCGAAAAATTTTTTTGTACAAAAATAAATTTTATACCATTTTAAAATTTAAAAAATTATCCTTTTAATGATACTAATTTAATAGACTTGAAAATTTATCCTGAATTTTGGCAACTTTAGAAATTTTTTATTTTTGCATAATTTTCAACAACAGATTACGTTGTTGCCTGTAAATTCAAACTGTCCTCCTTGTATCATAAAATATTTAATCGCGTGATTTTTTTCTATTCTTAAAAACCTAAGAATAATATCTGTGTTAATCTAAGAATAATATGTATCCGTTTAATATCTGTGTTGTTTACATGACGAATTAAAAAAAACTGATACAATACCTGAAATTTAGAAAATAAATGAATCCTTCCTTTATATTTTGAATAGCTCTATGATGTCAAGGGACATATCTCCAACAGAAAGGTTTATGTAGTCAATGAACAGAATGTATGCAAGTCAAATAAATCAGTAGGGGTGTAATATCTGGCAATTAGATGAAATCATGGTCATGAAATCGGATCTAAATGATTTTACTAAAATTAAATATAACCAATATCCCCGGTAAATCAGCCTAATTGCCGAAGGCGGCTAGTAAAATACATGTAAAAAATAATGTATTTAATGATAAGTTTATAATGGCATTTTTTCTCGTTTCCAAGTTTAGAAAACTTAATATTTGGCTCTAATGCTGATAGCTTATACAATTTTTTTTTAATGTTTTCAACGGTTTCAACTTGATAGTAAAGTGTAGATAAATGCAATAATTACAATCCAACAATTTGTTAGGCTCAATTACAGGATGTAATTACAACAATTTGTTAGGCTCAATTACAGGATGTAATTACAACAATTTGTTAAGCTCAATTACAGGATGTTATTACAACAATTTTACGTGTAAATGCAGCAAAATATGAAGGTCATATTTGTAAAATGTTTTCAAAATCAGTTAAAAAAATTCTTATATTCTGTTTTCTTTTCTTGTTTCTTTATTATTAATAAGTGATACAAAAAAAAATCTTTTGAAGACATGTACTCTATTTTTTTTCATCCTTTTGGTTATCTGCAACAAGTCTGAAAAGAAAAATTAAGAAATTCAAATTCAACAAAGTGAGCAATTGGTGCATATGTGACTTATTTTTCTTTCATACTATAACATGAATTTAAATGGTATTTTTTACATTTAAAATCAATAAAATTCAAAATATGTATCAAGTTTCAAACATTTATGTTCACACTAAAATCAAATGGATATACACTATAACTGGATCTTGCAAGATTCAGTAACGTATGAACCATTTAGAACTCCACTAACATGTTCACTCGCAAGCATCGAAATTTCTGAAGCTGAAGTCTTAACGCATTTATCATATAACAATTGCTGTTCTGTATGAGGCGTTCATAGAAATAATCTAAGGAAACTAGAATTTCAATTATATTTCTAATAAACATTAATTTTTAACAAGTTTTCAGTAAATTTTTTTCTTAGAAAATTCACCGTAGATTCATTTCCTTATTGAATTAATTGACAGCAGAGCTTCACGAGTTTTTTTTAAATCTTGGTTATTTCAATTTTTATATTTTTGATTGAACCTGCAGAAGTGTCTTTGCTTCAATTTTCTCATATACTTAAATAATCTAGCAACCTTTTTTCTTCAGCATACTATTTTTAATACTTTTTTACATACTTTAGCATACTTTTTTTAACGTTGTAAATGTGATTAGTGGTTCCTACGGTGCGTTAGTGCTGTTACCTACAATCGACTAAAAAATTAAAGCAGAAAGAAATTTTTGTTTATAAGTGCTTGAATTCTAAATGGAAATTGAGGATATGAGTAGAAATTATAAACCTTTAATGACCACGACAATCCACAAACATGTGTGCTCCTCCTGATTTCCGTAAGAAGATATGCAATATTATTTGTCTCTTAACATAAACAAGAAAACTGTGTACAAATTTCTGATGCATTCCTTTTTCGAATTGGATCTAAAACAATATAATTTTAGCTATAAGAGAGAGTACCAATTTAAGTAAAAACTGCATACCAAATTTCATCGTTTTATCTCAAAGCAATTTTGAACGATCGTGTTCACTGACACACACAATTCCAAAAATGAGTTTGAAGGCCTGGAACGCGGAATTTTGTCAGAATACCGCAATCGAATGTTTTGACTATCACAATATTTTTGTATATTGCTATGGATTACTTCAAATCCACCGCTACTAAGTCCGTAAAGTCACCGGGTTCGCTTGTATGGGTGAATGGTGCGAGAACAATCAGCAGACAACAATAATGAACGAAGACGACTTTATTTAACACGAAGACACTAATACAAAGACGACAAATACACACCGAGACGAACACAGGATAGCACACTACAGCAAACAGTAGCTTGCAAGTAATACACAGCACACAAAGCGGCCAGACAGAATTCAGCAGAAGGAGGGTTCACGTAGCTTCACTCTATGGCCTCTCCCAATGTTTGCAATTCTCTACAGTCTACTTGCTTTAGCTATATCCAACTGCCGACTCACTACTCACGATTGGCTACTCCACACACGACACAATGCTGCTTCTACAATAAACGACAAGACTCGGCATACAGTTCAATTCAACAATCGCTTGAGCTCCACACAACGCTGGACTATTCCGCCATTGCTTCGTTATCCCCTCAATGACTCCTTTCATGACTAACTGATTATGATTCATTGCAACTTGAGACTGCTGGCCTTTTATAGCTCCCAAGAGGCGGACAAAGAAGGTTCGGGACCAATCAGGGGAATCTCGGTTCCAATTGGCTGGATTGCTAAAATTCTCAAAGTTTCCAGTAATATCTATTTTGTCGCCAAAGTCGCCAAGTCACCAAATTGTTATGTAAGTATGTTGCCCCGCCTCTTACTTGTAACGCCCTCAAGCGGTAATGTAAAAAACTATCAGTCTTGTAACATCATCGATGTAGCAGCAACGCCGAAAGACAACGCTCAAAGGAACTCCCGAAAGCGGAGAAACAATAAAATCTTTAAAATTCTAAAAAGGTCCGTCATCATTGTTGAACCTCTCCACAAATGGTTACGAAGTTTTTCGCCAAGCTCTGAGATCACTGACGGGGCAACCGATCAGCACCCAACAGAGCTGATAGTAAAATGGGCTTTCCAGTGAATGAACTAACCTTGCTGGGAAGCAACATTACAGGTTTGTAACAATATTTTCTATACAAAAATAAATAAATAAATAAAATTGCTTACAGAACCTATGTACATTAACAAGAAAGATTTTTTTTAATGTTTACTTTCTCGCACACAAAGATACAAAGGAAAAAGTATCGAACTCGACGAATTTATATATTTCAGACTTCCATGTGTCCAAGAAATACGTTTTTGTAATTATGTCTGTCTTTGAACGTTTCATGTTTATGCCAAATTTGTTGATTTAACAAATTTTGAATGACATTCATTCAGAAGAAGTCTGTCTGCCCGGATGTCCAAATATGTTAAACGATAACTGCAAAACAAAGAAAGCTAGATGCATAAAATTTGTTTCATAAATTTTACATCCAAAAGGTAAATACTCTTTAAATTTGGAACGAAATCCGTCAAGAAGGTGACCATTTGTTGATCACAAACATGTAAACGCGATAACTCAAAAGCACAGACTTGAATACATGAAATTTGGAATATGATTACAATTTTAATGGGGTCAATTCATGTGACGTAAAAGTCACATGTCATGTACCTCTTGCGCATGGCATTTAAGTTTCATCCGCGCCGCTCTCGTCGATCAGTCTGTCATTAACGTTCTCCGCCAAGTATGAAGCGGATTTTTTGTTTACATTTGAAGTTATAATTTGTGAGTCATTTTCTTTCCTCTTATTATGTGTTAACAGAGGAAATACTGGTGTGCTGATGGATGCATGCTTTAATGCGAAATACAAGAGTGACTGTCATGATAAAATGTTTTTTTTTTATTTTCCTTTCAACAAACCTGACTTGGGTTGATAGCTTTGGTATAGATTTTTTCAAGCCTTCGAAGTCAATGATATGCTCCGATCATTTTGAAGAATTCCTTCAGTTTGTGTCCATTAATTAAATATAGCTGTTCCAGTAATTTGTTAGAAAAACTCTTCGAAGAAAAAGAAATCGGTAAGCGATTTGCCACCAAAAACAATCAAACAAAATCATGGGTGCATTTCTAATTTACTTCATTCACATTTGATGAAATTTCTGATAATTTTGAATATGCTTAGAAGGTTTTAAAATGTTTACATGAGTATTATATTGCATTTTTTTACAAAATCTTATCTAAATTTAATTAACGTAAGTAAACAAACTCCTATTGCAAAAATAACAACTGCTATAATGCTAAACTTAGGTGGAAGTGAATATTACTAGCTTTCTAATTACATTTGCATATTTGTGATGGATTCAAAGTGAATTTATATCAAACATCTTTTCTATTGTTAAAATGAAATTTCAATAGTTTATTGTATTTAAACTGAAATTCACTGTTATCATAATATCATGTTATAACACTGTGCACCTCAGTGATTTCTGTTTTAATAAATAAAGGTCTTTTCATTGAAAATCAATTTCCATATCAGCATTTATTATATAATTTTTATTCCCAACTTCATTGCTACATGCATGTTTCACTTTTTTTTTTTTTTTTTTTCTATTTCTTTAACATATCAATTTTGAATTATAAAATTCTGTGAAAGCATAAAAGTGTTTCATTCAACTCCTCTTTATATCCTATTTAACTTCTCTCTCTATATATATGTATATATATCATGACCTTATTGTTGTTTATTAAATTTACTCTATTATATGTTTTTGTTTTATTTTATGATATTCATTCAATTTAATTTTTATCAATGTAACTTTAGCATTTAAAAAAATTTCATAAATGTTCTGCTTTAAAAGTATACTGTTCAACATTATGTTTTTATTAGTGATAAAAAAAAACTGTTCTTTAGTATCTAGGATGTTTCTGTTGAAAAAAAATTGATTTCATCATTGACATTGACATTCTTGTCATACTGTGTTTATATTATTTCTAAGTGTCTAGAAAAACAAATGTTGATAAATAGTTAATAGTTGTTTTTTTTAGTTTTTTGTATTAGTGAGTACATTGAAACATACATTGGATCATATTTTTTCAAATAATTATCACATATATTTTATATCACTCTCTCTCTTTCTATATATATATATATATATATATATATATATATATATATATATATATATATATATATATATGTAACCAATCTAAAGTAAGAAAAAGTTTGAAAACGAAACAAAACAGTTTCGAAATCGCAACTAAAATTTATTACCTATTTAAACTAAAACCAAAAAGGAACTTCATAGTATTTAGAGAGCGCAATTGCAGCTACTTCTAAAACACAGATGAATTGATACAAAAGTATTAGAATCAAGTTAATAGGAAAAACAAAAATCAAATAAAAATTAAACCAAAAAAATTATTAAAAATATTAAAAAAGAATCCGGCCTGAAGACTTTTTCAAGGGTCACCCTCAGGCAGGGATTCAAATAAAGGGATTTTTTCTGTGAGGACATACAGACATTAAGTCTAATAATGATTCCTCATGACCCGAAAATACCCCGAAATTATGCTCAAGAGATATACCATTTTAACAGAAAGGAAATACAAAATAACAAATTAGAAAAAAACCACAAAGTAAAAATACAATAAAAACAATAACAATAAAAACAAAAACAGCATTAAAATTAAAATTAAAAACGAAAAGCCAGAACATACCATCCAACAGTGAAGTAAACTTTAAACAATCGATTGTGATTTCCTGTTTTTGAAAGTTAACGGTAAATTATGTAAACAGAGGTAGGCACCCAGCGCCATCTATTGAGTGATCCAATATGCAAGTAAATTTCTATTTTTATTTAAGCCAAAAGATTAATCCCAAACCATACCTTGTTTAATTAAAAAATTGACATTACAGTAATTTCTAGGAAAATCATTTTTAATTAAATTTTTAAGGAGGATATTTGATGCTTCAATATAAGAATTTTTATTATTGCAAACCCTTTTGATCCTGCTAACTTGTGAGAAAATTAGATTTTTGAAAATTTTAGAGTTTAGATTGGAATGGTAGTTACATAGTTTTGTTATTTTAAAGTTGAAATCATCCCTTTTATCGTATATACCAACTATTGTTTTATCATTAGCAATTTCGATTTTTAAATCCAGAAAGGTAGCCTCAAGTTGATTTATATTTGTATCTTTTAGAATTAAATCTTTTGGATAGCAATTAGTAATAATATTAGTATTGTCGAAGTTAATCAAAAGCAGGTCATCAATATATCTCCACCCGTTTATTAAATTATATTTAATTATTTTTTTCTCATAGTAATGCAGGAAAATATTAGCTAAAGCACTTGAGAAAGCTGTCCCCATTGGAATGCCCTTGACTTGTTTATAAAAATTAATACCATTAAACACGTAATTTTCAGTAATATTAAAATTACATAACCTGTAGCACTGGTAGTTATAATTACTATACGGGTAAACATTTCTTTAAATACTTAAAAATTATCCTGGACAAAATAAAAAATGAAGACAACTTTATTATTTCTAGTAACAAAGAAGTATTGGATTTTCTTAAAGATAACAACATTAATAAACTTAATACTTTTGATTTCGAAAATTTATACACTAATCTACCTCATGAAAAATTAATAAAGGTCTGCACTTTTATATATGACGAATATTTAAATGAAAATATCATTCCTAAAAATAACTGGCTTGAGTTATGTAATTTTAATATTACTGAAAATTACGTGTTTAATGGTATTAATTTTTATAAACAAGTCAAGGGCATTCCAATGGGGACAGCTTTCTCAAGTGCTTTAGCTAATATTTTCCTGCATTACTATGAGAAAAAAATAATTAAATATAATTTAATAAACGGGTGGAGATATATTGATGACCTGCTTTTGATTAACTTCGACAATACTAATATTATTACTAATTGCTATCCAAAAGATTTAATTCTAAAAGATACAAATATAAATCAACTTGAGGCTACCTTTCTGGATTTAAAAATCGAAATTGCTAATGATAAAACAATAGTTGGTATATACGATAAAAGGGATGATTTCAACTTTAAAATAACAAAACTATGTAACTACCATTCCAATCTAAACTCTAAAATTTTCAAAAATCTAATTTTCTCACAAGTTAGCAGGATCAAAAGGGTTTGCAATAATAAAAATTCTTATATTGAAGCATCAAATATCCTCCTTAAAAATTTAATTAAAAATGATTTTCCTAGAAATTACTGTAATGTCAATTTTTTAATTAAACAAGGTATGGTTTGGGATTAATCTTTTGGCTTAAATAAAAATAGAAATTTACTTGCATATTGGATCACTCAATAGATGGCGCTGGGTGCCTACCTCTGTTTACATAATTTACCGTTAACTTTCAAAAACAGGAAATCACAATCGATTGTTTAAAGTTTACTTCACTGTTGGATGGTATGTTCTGGCTTTTCGTTTTTAATTTTAATTTTAATGCTGTTTTTGTTTTTATTGTTATTGTTTTTATTGTATTTTTACTTTGTGGTTTTTTTCTAATTTGTTATTTTGTATTTCCTTTCTGTTAAAATGGTATATCTCTTGAGCATAATTTCGGGGTATTTTCGGGTCACGAGGAATCATTATTAGACTTAATGTCTGTATGTCCTCACAAAAAAAATCCCTTTATTTGAATCCCTGCCTGAGGGTGACCCTTGAAAAAGTCTTCAGGCCGGATTCTTTTTTAATATTTTTAATAATTTTTTTGGTTTAATTTTTATTTGATTTTTGTTTTTCCTATTAACTTGATTCTAATACTTTTGTATATATTTGTAATGTGTAAATAAAAATTATGAAAGCTTGATTTTGTTTGTTTTCCTTTAATGATTTCTACAAATTAAAATGAAATTATTTATTCATAAGTTGCATAGATTTAAAAAAAGGTATCCATACCTTTTATATTTCATAATTTGAAATTGTAAACATAATTTATTCAATATATACTAATTTGAGTTTCATGTTCTTTCTTTTAAGCAAACTGAAAACATCAAATAACTAACTCTCAATATTTATAAAAGTAATTACATAAGAAAAAAAAATACAATAATTTCATTAGTAAGCTTTAAAATATTAACTTATCTAAGAGTAATAATTATTTTAAAAAAGAACTAACTGGGGGAACTATATTCATAAAATTCAACATTCAATACTATTTAAATAATATGTAAAAAAGAACATATGTAATTTTTCAAAAACACTGCCATAGTCATTTGTCAAAATGTATCCTTCGGATGAAAAAATGGGGGTGGGGGGATATGGGAAAGGAAAGAATAAAGCGGCACCAGGCGAATTAAAAAGCGATGTTAGTTAATTTTGCATAAAAAAAAAATTCTATTGAAAATATTAATTAAAATTTTAATATAAGAAATAAAAATATATAACTAAGAAAATTTGGAGAAAATAATTCAAAATAATATCTTTAAAAAAAAAATCAGAAGTTTTTAATAATTGATCGGCTAGCTAAATATTTACTAAACAATGTCAACAAAAATGTAAACAGTGTCAACGTTATCGGCAGACATCACGACATGCGCAGAACGGTTGAAAATTGAACAGAAGCGGTTTGTTTGGTACCTGACACGTGACCGTGAATTGACCCCATTGTGGTTTCAGTCGGTCTGGAAAAGGTACCCAAAATACGCATTCAATGCTCTGTTTAATTTGCATTAACTGCATCCCAGGTATAGGCAAAGAAATCTCCATAGAGAGGTTTTTTTAGGTAACTATTGTTCGCTAATGGAATGCTATTAATAATACGCAAGTTTATTTATTAGATAGTACAAGACCATGCCTGCTGGTTTTGTTTTACTATTCGACTACTTGTTGTAAAAGACATTTTTTGAAAAGATGTATTTGCCCTTTTAGGAAAATGTAGTATGTGGTGCCTTGTAGTATATAATCTTAATGTGAAGTAAAACCTCTGAAGGGTTGTACACGTAGACTTGTTGCATATTACATTTATTGATGGGGATCAATAATCCGGTTTTTTTAGGAAGCGTTGGGATTTTGGGAATGGATTTTATTCTTGACATTCCATTGGATTATTTTTTTCCCTCTTATATTTATTTGCCGAATAAACTAGTTAATAAAGAATCACTTTTATAAGAGAAATGAATACAAACCCAGAACATTTCCGTCGTTTCCTCGTGATTAATTCCAGCCACTTGGAAGATACACCTCACTATAACCCAGGTTTCTGGTGCCAGGAGCTGAAATATTGAATTTTTTTAGAAGACGAGTGTATATCTATGCAGGATATTCTGATACATCTTTATTCACAAAAATAATTTGAAGTGCCTGTTATACAGAGTGCTCTAATACTGGACTGACAAACGCATTAAAAGAAATAGAACACGGTGCTATGTACCGCGTTTAGAAGATGAAAGTCGTGAAAAAACGCATGCAGACTCTGAGTCCAGAAGGCAATTGTGAATGCACATAATGCACACATGTGAGCGATGGATAATTTCCAGGTGAGTTTATAATGGAAATCTTTGTAGAAGTTTGGAGTTAACGTATGGGCAGGTATTCTTTGTGGTTATCTCTTGGAAATGTAATTGCTTCCGAATATCCGAATATTGCAACATAACTTGTTTTTCTGCGTATGTTTTTCTTGAAATATTGCAAAGTGTGCCGGTCACAGTGTAGCGAAATATGTGTAGTGTAACTGTTCGTGCATGATAGTTTCCATGATATTTCTCTCGCTAAGTGTGTAATCATCTTACTGTTATATATACAAGGAGATGAACTGGACAAACAGGAATTCATTGCTTGGCCTCCACGTTCGCTGGATCTTAATTCTTGGGACCTTTTACAATGGGGCCTTTTTAAAGGACTTGATTATGCAACACCTATGGACGACATTACGGAGCGTCTCAGTGTGTATTGTCGTTGCTGCAACAGACTTCAAAAGCATACCTGATATCTTCGAGCTTGTCCGGTTTGGTTGGTTTTGTTTTGTTTTGTTTAATGACACAAGGAATATTTTAGCCATACTCGAATGTGTCCGATTTCGTTTGGTTTAATGGCACAAGGGTGATTTTAGCCATACTCGAGCGTGCCCGGTTGGTTTGGTTTGGTTTAATGGCACAAGGTCCAATTTAGCCATATTCGAGCATGTTTGGTTTCGTTTGGTTTAATGGTACAAGGACCATTTTAGTCATACTCGAGTGTGTCGGGTTTCGTTTGGTTTAAGGGCACAAGGACCATTTTAGCCATATACGAGCGTGCCTGGTTTGGTTTAATGGCACAAGAGACAATTTAACCATATTCGAGCTTGTCCGGTTTCGTTTGGTTTAATGGCACAAGTGCCATTTTAGTATCAGCAGTAGCATTTTCCAATAATTCTTGCAACAATAAACAGATAAATCTTTTTGTAGGTATTATTGTACTTCTTACTGTTCCAGCCTTTGACGTCAAAACTTGCAGGCATTTTTGGCACTTTTCCCACTTTTACCGTAGATTGCGACACACGTTTAATTTTAAATTTTTTGTCTTGATTATCTATTAACAGCTCCCAATCTTTTAATATAATTATTTTATTCTATGTTATAATGTGACTAATTAACAAAGGATTCGATAAATTCGCAGACAATAAAATTTCGTAATTCAGAAAATTTCTGATTGTCAAGGAGGTAGTATGCGTACAACAGGCGTGGTATGCAAATCCCAGAACTCTGAAGAGTTCCGGGGTTTAGCTTTTAGTTTTTGGTTACATCAGTTAGTTGAAAACAAAAAAATATTAAAACAGAAAAACTCACTTGAGGGATTTTGGATCCAGGATGGTAACCGCTGTAATGACAAGTTTCATTTGTGTAAAGATCGTACTGGAACTTCCAAGGATTATAGTTGGGCATGTTTAGGTTCCTCCCAGTGAATCGGCCAAACTTTGTCACAAAGGAAGTGTACCCACAGTACTGGACAGCCTGATGAAGCTGCAAATATAAAAGTCGCTATGAAATATTTTTTATTCATTAGATCCCACAAATTAATGATAATCATATATTTTCAATATTCAGAGCATAAATAAGAATTACTCTAGCATGTCCTAGGAATCTTCAAATAAGCTATAATTTTACCTATAATTTTTTCTATATATTATACAGAAATAATATTATGCGCTAAAAAATAATTTGTGGATAACAATAGACTAAGTAGATATTGAAATACTATGTATCCAGAGTTAGAAACTTTTCCGTTTTATGCTAATAATCAGTCATCTTCATCTTTCGATCGTTTTCTCTCTTTCAGTAATGCAGCACATCCTATCCCAAAAAAGAAAGATTCGTGGTCTTTTATTCTGAAATCAGGCTGTCTTCTGTTAATTAAAATCTTTCAGAAATTTTCATTAAGTCTTGTTTTATAAAGTATTTAAATTTGCAACTAACAATTTTTTAATGCATAATAACTTTTTCAAGAATCCCATGCCAGTTAAGAAAAGCAAAATTTTGGCCTTTGATGACACTTTGGTCTTATTATTGAAGCTTCAGTGTTGGCTTGTTTAAACAGGATAAACTGATAAGCGCTGTTTACCCGCGTTTTCGTATACACTGAGGTATAATTCCAAAACTATTTTTGTTTGGACACCAAAGAGATCTAAACGTACCGAAATTCCCCACGGTGGTCAATAATATTTTGAAAATTTCATTAATTTATGGTGATGTCCTAAATAAAGTATATCACACTAACAGAAGTTCAAATTTAAAAATAAATCAAATATTATTGTAAATTAAATATATTAACAGTTTATTTTGAGCAGGTGTCTGTATGAAGTGAAAAAAATTTGAAATATGATATTTTCTAAAGAGTAAATGGTGGAAAAATTTTCTATGATCTTTTACAATATCTATATTATTAATTCAATAAAACAGTTTAATTTTAGGTAAACATGGTTTAATATATATAGGATAACATCTCTAATTTAGCGTCCATCAGCTAATTTCGGGCATACATCTGCTAACAAAATGGTTTAAATGAACTAGATAATTATATTTTATGTCACTTGAAGTTAATAAATGCTCCGATGAATTACGAATTTTAAATTTTTACATAGATCCTCTGCCCTTTGAATTATATTTAACAAAATATTCTTGAGGCACCAATATTTTAAATAAAAAGAGCTACACTCCAATCAACTAAATCAATCACTAAAGCTGGCTAATTTATGAAATTGAATATGTCTTATGAAAACTAGTGATTTTAGACCATTTCATCGAACATTTCAAAGAAGATACGCCAATCTTCTGCCAGGGTTTCTCAACAGTGATTAGCTTATGATTATGAAAATGTTGATTGTTCTAAAATCGATATGTAAAAACGTCATAAATTGGTCAGATTTGATCGTAGAAGATAGAAACATTTATTTATTTATTTAAAAGTGGAAGAGCCAAGAGTATTTCGCAAAATATGACTCCTTAGGACAAAAGGACTGTATAAAATTTAAACTTCATAATTTTTTCATAAGTACATTTATTGACTGAAATAAAATATTTTTTACATCATTTAAATATTTTGAAAGTAAAACTGAAAAGCGAATTTTACGATGAATCAGAATTTTTTGTTGAATAATTCTTTAAGATATTATATAAATTACGAAAATTATTCTGCAGTGCACATACAACTTCAATGCCGAACGACTCTTTTTTTTATTATTAAATATGAAAATTGAAAGCAAAGACATGGTTGGTTTCAGTAAAAATGTTTTTTTAGTAGTTGCAGTTTAACGTGTACACTTTAAATTAAAGTCGAAATTTTATGGGCGCTGGCAGAATATTAAAGAGCGAGATAAGTAATACAATTAACAAAACTGTTTAAAGCCTACATAATAGTATGACTTAATTATATAACTTTTAGAATCTGAAGGTTAAAAATATTTTGCAGGAAAGGCTACTAAGAGACCAATTTACATAAAGTATTTAATTGAAAATTCTAACGATTATTAATACTGGTGAACCGGTTGGTTGCCAAAGGCGGCTAGTATAAACAGAATCTTATTCAGTTCTATTATTAGTTTACATTTATGCAATTTTTTTTTCATGATAATATTAATAAAATTAAGAAGAATCTTTTCATTAATAAATATATTTTTTCATCCTTTCTGAACTGCATCTGAAAGAACAATTAATTGCACATGTTTTGTTGAGTTAATGATAGACAGGCATGTTGAATATAATTAATTCCCAATTTAATTTTCAACAGATAATTAAAAATTTTTTATATTTATTGGCACAAACTTTTATGGTTGATGGTTAATAACATCGAAATGGACCATACCCGCTTAGGAAAGCACGGAAAGAGACAATTAAAATGCTATATTTATTCTTACTTTTAAATTACAGCCTTATTACGACGGGCTTGATTCAATACATTCATCCGAAGATGACAGAAAGAATTTATCCCAGAGATGACAGAAAGCCGAAGGCAATAAATAGACAAGCTTTTCAGAAATGTGAGAAGTCCTTTCAACGCCATTGCTAAAGTTGCGAAACTGCAGGTGTGTTTGACTGAGCCTTGTGTTACATCGATTTCAGAAAGTGTATCACTTCTAGTGATGGATGCTTTGAACATCTTAAAGTTTTAACCAGAGCCCTTTTTTATTAATTGTGAGATATATCCCGTCTTTTTGCGACAAATCATATTTAAAAAGCGAACTTACTGTGAATCTCCGACCAGGCAGAAACTGTGACATGCACTGAATTCTTTGTTTACAAATATTCTAGAAAATTTCTAACAATGAGAGAAAAATTAGATGCAATATATGCATAAACAAGTAATATATAAAACAAAATTTTTTAAGTCAGTTCCTACTTAGATCAACATAATTTTTTTTTTATTTTAGTTATTTTTTATTAAATAATTACAAAATTGGTGATAAATTTGGCAGCATGACGACGGATTTGGCAACTTTGGCGACCAAATATAAATTGCTGTATAAATTTAATTAATTCATTAATATTTGAAAAAGCAACTGTATTAACGTCAAATGTTATCCACTACAATTTAAAAAAATGTATTCGAACTTGAGTGGATGAATAAAAAGTATTTTATTAACGATTGAAAATATGAAAAAGATATATATATATATATAGGGAGAGTGTGAGCTAATAGTAGGAATTGAAAGAAGAAAATGAAGAGGGGGAAGAATTTCACAAACTAGTTAATATTTAATTGGTTTTAATTAAATGTAAAATTAATCATTATGAGTTGTTTTGAAGCTAAATTAGATATATTGTGCTTTTTTCTTTGTTGGATTTGTCTTGTTACCCCATCTTTAAACCTCTACCGCCGCATATGTTCATTCCAAAATTGCAGATTTCTATTAAATTTTGAACGAAATCCATTTAGAAAAAAATTTATCTATCAAGCTGTCCGAATTTAAGTTTATACGGCAATTGCAAAACAAACAGACCTAGATGGATAAAATTTGGCACATAGGTTTAACATCTAAAATGTAGATATGTATCAAATTTGGAACCAAGTTCGTCTATGGTGTTGACCGTCTATCGGTTTGTGCTTTCAGAAGCATGTTAATGCGATAACTCAAAAGTGTAATGACTTAAATATATGAAATTTGGATGTGATTACAATTGTAACTCGGTGTCAAATTTTGGTTTTAATCAGCCGGAAAATAAGGTCCAAAATACATATTCGTTTTCTGGTATTTGTGTATTAATTGAATCATCGCAATTATTGTTTGCCATCGCATGCCATACGCAAATACTTTCATTAGAGAATATGCAGGAAAGTGTGGTCAGACCACTACATTGGATACATGCCTAGTTCTAAGCCTTTTGAACAACAGTGGTGGTCAAACAAAAAACAGAATATCTTTCTAACGATTCTGAAAAATAAAAATTGCTTATACATAATTTTGTAATTAAATTTTTAAAACGATATTTCGGAAGATAGTAGCTTAAACAAAGGATACATCGAGCTTTAAAATTCCTTTTATGATAATTTCTTTTCTCAATTGATAATAAAGGCGAATGTGTGTGTGTGTCAGTGTATATATTGATGCTCTACAGGCCGGACTTTTTACTAACAGTTATCAAATTTGGCACGTTTATATTTTGGAGAATCAAAAAATGCACTTGGAGAGATTTTTTAAAATATTTTTAATTAGAATTTTAATGAATTAAAAATTGAGCTGAATTTTGCCGTTTTCCTGCTATTACTTCCGAAAATATTACTGCATAAAAATAAATTTTGCACCGTTTCAAAATTTAAAAAATAGTGTTTTTTATTGATACCTATTTTATAATTGTGCAAATTTTCCAAAAATTTTGATGATTAAAAAAAAAAATATTTTTCGCCTAAATTCCAACAATAAGTTGTACCGTTACCCAGAAATTCAAATTATTTTTTATCTCTTTATCAAATATTAAACTGTGTGATTTTTTTCCGTAGTTGAAAGTTAACGAATAAGGTTTTGGTAAGAATTTGTATGGTTTACGAGATAGATAAAAAAAAAAAAAAAGTGAAGTTACAATACCGTGCCCAAGCAGCAAAAGATCGTTGGCCAACCATTGGCCAAGCATCGCCCCACGGAACGAGCGAGATTGGGGCGAGATCGGAGGCGATCTCGCCCCGACATTGGTCATGTCCCCCGGCGGTTCGCCGCGCGATGGCCGCCCCGACTTGTTTTCGACGAATTTGCCGATCCTTTGGCGACTTGTTATTATCACGGGCGACGTTATACCAAGCATTTCGCGACCTGTTTTATCAATGGGCGACCCAATACCAATCATTTCCCGATGTGTTTTAACAATCGGCGACCCAATACCAATCATTTCCCCATGTGTTTTAACAATCGGCGACCCAATACCAATCATTTCCCCATGTGTTTTAACAATCGGCGACCCAATACCAATCATTTCCCCATGTGTTTTAACAATCGGCGACCCAATACCAATCATTTCCCCATGTGTTTTAACAATCGGCGACCCAATACCAATCATTTCCCCATGTATTTTAGCAATGGGCAACCAAATGCCAATCATTTCCCCATGTATTTTAGCAATGGGCAACCAAATGCCAATCAATAGGCAATTTATTTCTGAACACTTGCTGGTGTCAAATTGAAATATTAGTTTAATGGTTATTCAATTTTCTCAAACTCTAGAAACTAGTGTCATAATATTTAAAGCTATCATACTTTCAAAATTTTGTATAGTTTACTTTTCTTTTTTACCTATTAATAATAGTGTTTGTTATTTATTTTGATAAATTTAAAATTCCATAAAATACTTGCTTTTGATAAAAATTCATGGAAAATGTCATTCTAATAATTCTTCCAACTTTTTTTAACTATTATTATAGCATAGATTTTACCACAACCTTACCCTATAAAATGTTTAAATGACATTTTTTTACTGCTCTTTAAAAAAATAAACAAATGTTAAAATTATCTGAAATAATTTTAAATTTGATCCCCTGAACATCTATCTACATATAAGATTTATTTCCTTCATTGATATTTCCTGTTTATTTTCATTGTTTAATGCATGGGAAGAAATGTTAACATAATCATAGTTTCAATTACATAATTAATCAGAATGATTTTAACTGATATTAGAAATTTAAAAGTAGGTGTATTACATATATTGCCTATATCATCTGTTTTTAAAAGCTATTTTACATTCGAAATAGAAAAATATATAATTCTTATTAAAAAAATATTTTTTTTTACTATACACTCTTTTATATTGCTTAATGTGAGTAATCAACAAATAATTCCTAAAGAATAATGAATAAAACACAAATTCCTATTTTAACACCCTAAAATTTAATGCATTGATTAAAAATAGTTTAAAACACTAAATTATATAATTCCTATTATATGTTTCTTCAATAGAAAATATTTTACAAGCACAAATTATTAAGTTACTTCAAATTTCTAATATTTTCATAATTTATGTTTAGTGAGGTTTAGATTCTTAGCAAAATAACCAAATTTGATCTATGTTAAACCCCGAATATTTCACAAATATGTTTCATAAAAATTCCATATACAAAAATGTAATGCTTCTTTCAATTTTATTGATTCTATTTACTATTGACTTTACAAAATTACTTCATGAAGAAATTTTATACCTCATTATAAATTTTAGTGTTAGCTAATGTCCAATAGATAACATTTTACAAGCACAAAATAATAATTTACTTCAAATTTCTAATATTTTTTTTATTATCTATGATTAGTTTGGTTTTATGGCACAAGAATTAAATTTTATCTTTGATTAACACTGAATATTTCTCAAAAATTCCATACACAAAAATGCAGCACTTCTTTCAATTCTACAAAATTCCTTATATTTACTATTAACATGCAAAGTTACTTCAAGTTGTGGAAATTTTACACATTATAAATGTTAGTGTCAGTTGATGTCCAACATACAATATTTTACAAGCACAAATTAATAATTTACTTCAAATTTCTAATATTTTCTTGATCTATATTTAGTTGTTTGGTTTTGTAGCACAAGAACCAAATTTAATTAATGATTAACACTGAATATTTCACAAAAATTCCATACCCAAACATGGAACACTTCTTCCCATTATAGGAAATTTTATTTACTATTAATTTACAGAGTTACTTCATATTGCATTAATTTTAAACCTCATTATAAATGTTAGTGTTAGCTAATATTCAATAAACAACAATTTACAAGCACAAACTTACTTCTTATTTAATAACTTACTTCAAATTTCTAATATTTTCATAATTTATGTTTAGTGAGGTTTAGATTTGTGGCAAAATAACCAAATTTGATCTATGATTAACTCTGAATATTTGAAAAATATGTTTCACAAAAATTCCATGCACAAAAATACAACACTTCTTTCACTTATGCGAAATCTTATTTATTATTAACTTACAAAGTTACTTTATAGTGTAGAAATTTTATACCTCATTACAAATGTTAGTGTTAGCTAATGTCCAATTGATGACATTTTACAAGCACAAATTAACAATTTACTTCAAATTTCTAATTTTTTTAAATCTATTAGTTTGGTTTTGTTTCATGGCACAAGAACCAAATTTTATCTATGATTAACTCTGAATATTTGAAAAATATGTTTCACAAAAATTCCATGCACAAAAATACAACACTTCTTTCACTTATACGAAATCTTATTTATTATTAACTTACAAAGTTACTTTATAGTGTAGAAATTTTATACCTCATTACAATGTTAGTGTTAGCTAATGTCCAATTGATAACATTTTACAAGCACAAATTAACAATTTACTTCAAATTTCTAATTTTTTTAAATCTATTAGTTTGGTTTTGTTTCATGGCACAAGAACCAAATTTGATCTATGATTAACTCTGAATATTTCACAAAAACTCCATACCTAAAAATGTAAACACTACTTTCAATTATACAAAATTTCTTTAGATAAATATTTTTTTAATTATTATTTTCCCCTCTTTATTTTTAGGAGAAAAGAAAAACAACTATGCAAAACAATTTATTTACAAAGACCTTCATTAAATAATATTTTAGAAATACAAAGTAAAATAATAATTTACTTGAAATTTTTTACTGAATTTTCTGTAATGATTTATACACCCAAGCAAAATCCTGAAACTATGATTTATAATTTACAAGAATAAATAATACTGACACAAAGTCATTTATAAAAAATTTATTTAAACTTTATTTATTATGTAATACTTGAAGAGTTTGAAATTTCTAAAAATCCACACACATTTATATAAATATTATATATATGTATAACTGAATCTTCAGCTACATATAAAGAGAATTATACATTTATTTATACATTTCATTTTTCCTTTTTGATTACATTTGATGAACCTAGAAAACAATTATAATAGTAATTGAGATTCCGCTTCATTTAAAAGTACAAATAAAACATTTGTTGACAATTGGAGATGAGTAATTAACAAGCGAAAGTATTATAGAACTTCATAAGCATAATATTTTTGTTCTGATACTGGACTGTGTAAGCAAACTTTATAATAATGTTTAGGATAATAAAGAAGAAAAAAAAACTCAAACTAATGGGAGTAAAATTTATGTTACTGTTTTATGAAATGTGAAATAATTTGAAATTATTCATATAAGAGTACTCAAAAGAGCCTGCATAATCTCAAATTTTAAAGAAAGTTTAAAATAAATACATTCTGCTAAACTTTTTTTAGCCTCATGTCAAAATAAAAATAATTACACAAATGTTATTTCAATACCAAAATATAAAAATGTTATTTAATATTTTATTAAACTTCTTTCATAGAAAAATTGTAAATGAAAAGGGAAATTAACTAAGCTAAATAGAATTAAAATCACTTGAATTGTCAGTCTGCAAAAATAATGAGGTTGCCATTAAAAAAAATTTATTCAAATTATATAGAAAAATAAAATTTGTACAAAACAAAATTTATGCCTTTCTAATTAAGGCAAATAAGTTTTCAGATAAAAAAATCAGAAATTAAAATCTACCTACTTGTCATTCAAGCCTATCACATTACAACATTTTGAAGTTTTACTACATTTTTCACGAAAAGACATTACATATTTTGGCACTTTAACACATACATCTGATAAATCCTTGATTGCTTCCACTGATCTGAGTAATTGCAACTGACCAGAGAGAAATTTTGTGATTTGGAATAACTTCAATTCTAAACAAGTTCTTAGGATATAAAGTGAATTGGGACATATAATTGTCTCGCATATAATTGTTTTAAATTTCCTTCTGATGTTCCAAGTTGGTAGAAACCATATTCCGTCACATTAATTGTAACTTCCAATATTTTGCTCTTTTTTGAAGTCAGGAATAGAAACTTGCACAGTAGTTTCCAAACAAATAGTGAGAAATTTTTTTTTGTTTATATTTATAGATCAATTTTAAAATGTATTTTATCTTTAATTGCATTTTCAGTTTTGAAACAAAGGTTGCACAAAATTTTTATTTTATTAAATGAGAGATGTATTTCATACTTTGCCAGGTTGTCATTTGGCATTCTATAGAATGCTTAGAAAATGTATGAAATACAAATTGTTTCATACATTACTGGCTTGTTTTAGGCATTATATACAATGCTTGGGCATTCTATAGAATACTGGATTTCATATTTTGCTGGTAATACATATAAAGAATTATACATATACTTTTTCTTCAAGTTCACTCTTCTTTTTGCAGATTTGATGAACCTAAAAAACATATTCCTTAATTAGAATAATGATTGAGCTTTCATTTCTTTTAAAAGTACAAATAAAATATTTGTTGACAATTGGAGATATGTAATTAAGGAGTAAAAGTCTTATAGAACTTCATAAGCTTAATAATGTTTTCAATCTGATAATGAACTATATAGGCAAATATTATAATAATGTTTAGGACAATAGAGAAAAATAATATAAACTAATGGGTGTAAAATTTATGTTACTATTTTATGAAAGGTGAAATATTTATAAACTATTCACATAAGAGTATTCAAATATAACTACATAATTGCAAGTTTTAAAGATTTTTTTTTTTTTTTTTTTGAAATTTACAATAAATATATTCTGCTAATCTATTTTTTTAGCCTTATGTCGAAATAAAAATAATAACACAAATGTTATTGCAAAACCAAAACATAAGAACGCAATTTAATATTTTTTAAAAACTTTTTTCATTAGAAATTGTTGTTAACAAAAGGAAAGGCATTGTAAATGAAATGGAAAAATATCTGCAATAATTTAAGAACACACACACAAAAAAAGATAAGAAATAAAATCACTTGAAAAGAATACAAACAAGAAAAGAAATGATAATCGTAGCTTACGCCTAACGCTAATAATATCACGTGCAACTCCATGTTAAGCAACGAGTTCGAACGGCTTCAACAAAAATAATCTTTTTTATTCACTATTTAGAATAAATAATATATTATTTACAAATATATAATAATAAAAACTTTACACTTACCAAGTTTCTTGAAATGACAGTATGCGTTGCTGGTTGAATTTCAAAATCCAATACACGCCAGGTGATTCACGGGAAATTTCTAAAATATGTTCGCATAGCGCCACCTAGGAAAAGCAACTTTCCCGACATCGAGGCGACTATGGGCCGATTGCTTTGAGCCGGTCTTTTTCACTAAGTCGCCGTAGGAGTTCGCCCCGATGAAAAAGCGATCTTCAGAGGCGACAGAAAAAAATATGGTCAGAATCCGATGTCGCGCCAATGCAAAGGTGACATTGGCAAAATATGGGCGGCGTATATCAGATGGATGCGATGCTTGGCCAATCGTTTAGCGACTTCTCTTTGCTGCTTGGGTGTACTTTAGTAGAAAAGTGAATCCACATCTAAGTTTTTAATATCTCTTTGATATTATTGGACTGGTCTTCTTTAGAAAGATTCACATGCACAATGAAAAGAACACATGTACGACTGTTATGATTAAGCTTTAATGCTTCTGAAAATTTGGTAGAATTATAGATATGAAAATATATATAAACGTTTTAACTGGAATTAAATAAAAACCAATATATCTGGTTGAGGTGATTAACATATAATAAAACTCACATAAAAGTATATATATTTGAAATTAAGATGAACTTTATAAATATTTATTTTTTATAAAAAGTTTCATTTCAAGCCATATATGCTAGGGCTTAGGCGATAGAGCTCTTTGATTTTGGTTAATAATTAAATCATTAATAATTTCACAAACGATTCCCCATTTTCTTATTTATTGTTTCATAAAATCATATCTAAAGAGACATATTATCAGAATTACAATAATAATATTAAATCGAAAATATATAGAATTTAATATATAACAACTACAAATATTTTTATAAGTTTGGTCTGAGATTTTTAATAAATAATCTCAGACGAAATATTATTATTAAATTATTTATCATTATTTTTGAGAATAATGATTATGATTATGTCTATTTTTTGCGATTTAAATACTCATTAGGTAGTTAATATTAATGAATATGAACGCATGTTTGCGTTTAATATATCCTAATAGCAAAAGATATTTACAAGATTTCCATTATGTATTATTATTATCCAGTATTAATGCCACAGGGCAATAAATACTTATGGTATATGAGGTGAATATTTATTTATTTTAATTTATAGAAATGAATTTGACATGTTTTTCTTCTTTACATTAATTTGTTATTGTTTCAGTATTCTTCCCTCATTTGAAACTCATAACAAAATTAAATTTTAAACAACAGAAACTCATAACAAAATTAAATTAACATAACAAATTACTTTTTGAAAAAATTAGATTCACAAATAGAATTCAACAATTGAATAATTATGTTGGATATAAATATTTTTATCAAATATTCTTTCTATAAATATATTATTTATTCTAAACCATATATATATATTTTTTTTTTGGAAAACATTGTCTGAAATTAGTAAAATGTGAATCAAACAAATTTACAATTTCTTTGGTTTATGGATAAGCAAAGTTTTCTTGAAGTATTGGGAGATTTCCTGACCAAACTGATATTGTTGTAAATTTGGTAGATAAATGACACATCAAACAAATTTTATTGAACACTCTTATTCGGCTTGATCAAATAAGTGGATTATCAGTTTGATCCTATTATTCATTAATTATATCCAATTTATCCATTAATTACATCCAATTTATCCATTAATTATATCCAATTTATCCATTAATTATTCTCAATTTTGATCTGACTAAAGATTTTACTTTTATAAAATTAAATTAATTTTAAATACTTAGAAAAGTGGAGATATATGCATTAAAATGGAAACTTACCAAATTCATTTCTTTCTGCTGCATGTTTTATAATATATATATATATATATATATATATATATATATATATATATATATATATATATATATATATATATATATATATATATATATATATATATATATATATATATATATATATATATATATATATATGCTTATTCAGTTTAATATGATTTTCAATTAACTTATGCTAAGTGCTGTAACTGAATGATTAAAATACCATTTAGATGTTGACACTGTATTGTCTTCAACACTTTTGTATTGGTCCATTTCAAGAACTTATCAATAATTGTATAGAATAGAAAAAGGAAACGAAAAAAATCTAAAGGTGATATTAAAATCATAGGCAAATAGGATAGAATAATTTTCTGTTATACTTTACCAATTTAAATTTTAAATTTCATTAGCTAACTAAATGAATTTTTTAAAAAATCTTTTGAACTGAACTGATTTGCAGCTGTCTGTCTGTTGACAGAAAAAAGAAAGTAAACTAAGGAAGCAAAGTTTCGGTTTTTTTTAAATAGCTGTGAGCTATAAATCTAAAGAATGAAAATAATGTTTGGGTAGTTAATTATTAAATTAAATATTTTTGGAAAAGAGTAGAAGTTCAGAATTGTAATCATTTTATTAATTGCATTAATAAATGTTAGGCAAAAGAAATCGAAGTTTCAATTAAAGGATCTCTTCTAATTATTAAAATTAATTTACTGTACAGAATGGATTTAAAATTAACCACAAAAGTACGAGATCTCCGCCTACGAGATAGAAATAAATTAACTATGATCTTGACTGTAAATCATAGCTGGAAAGATTTAGCTGCTGTTTTAAGAAATCCTGATAATCAAGATATGGATATGTTTACTGCTGAAGATATAGAGTAATAGACATTTTTTTAATAATCATTTCAATTACATAGGTTAATAGATTATGGGACCACATTTGCCATCCTCTCATTTGCCATTTAAATAACCAAAATTTTGTAGAATCAAAAATAAAATCATTTTGGTTTTATTAAAAATATTTTTTGGCGTTAAATCTACTAGGATGTATGAAATATTTCAGTTTACTTTGATTCTTAAAGTCTGTCATAATTTTATACAATGGAAATAATCCTGAGACTTAGTTATGTCTCAGATTTTTCTAAGGTAGAAACTTTTGTTATTTTGGATTTTTTTTTTTTAAACATTAAAGGTTGCAGAAGATATTGGTATCTTTGCTGTGAAAATCTGACTTTCTATTCATTTCATTTACACCATGCTTTTGTTTGTTACATATTTGAATTATGCATATAAGATAATTTCATGCTTAAGTATGGGTATTTGACTTATAAGATTGTTAGAAATCAGGTGTATATTTGAGGAACTGACAAAGTTATTAATTATGCTTTAAAGGCTCATTATTATTGCATATAATGAGCCATTAAAGCATTGCTTTTGTAATTAATTGATGCTCTTTTATTTTTATTAATTTAACTAACACCTTGTGCTTAACCTTTATATTAATAGCAAAAAAAAAAAACAAAAAAAAAAAAAAAGAATATTCACTTATAGTAATAATTTTGAGTAAAAAACATTAAAATGCTTTCTCCTCATTTAACCTTTTCTAGGGCCATGGGAAGTATGCTTCCCACCAAATTTATCAATCTTTGTATGAATTTATGTAGGTTGGCATAAGTTCTGATAAATTTTTTTAGAAAGACAGAAATTTAGATGCTTTAGTTCTTTATCTCACACAAAATGTCTTGATTTGTTACTTAATTATTAATTAATCAAATTAAATTTATCTAATAAGCTAAATGAATCCTTTTTCTTATTCTAATTTCAAGCCTAAAAATATTTTAATATAATAAGACCAAAAAAAAAAAAAATGGCTCTTTAAAGGGTTAACTTTATTAGTAGATTAGGTTTACAGCCTTTCCTTGATGACTATTTGTTTTTACCTTATTAGCATTCAAAATTATCTGTCACAACAGTGATTGAACAAGACTGGAGAGTAAAATGGTCAGTTAAGTGATTAGAGTAAAGATAAGATTAGTTAAACAAAAGAAGTGTAATCCTAATTATTTAGTGATACAGTAATGGTACCAGTCAATAAACAAATTTGAAAATCCTGTTTTTTCTGCATTTGTTCTGTCTATGAAAACCAAAACAAAAATTTAAAAAGATTGTAGTTGGCATTGTTTTTTTGATAATCACACAAGATAGAGATAATTGATTTCAATTAAAATATTACTTTACATATGAATTATGTATTTGACTCTAATCTTGTATAATATGCCAAGCAATATGACATTTAAACATTGATATATCATCACAAGTGGTAATGACAATCTCTGTATTCAGATTATAAGAATATGCAAAATAACTGTATTTGGAACAGATCAATTGTTTGAATCTTACTATTACATTATACTATTTTATTATATTATTCTGTATTCATTTTGCCTGTTTAGGCTATGCTTGCCATTGGATCATTTTCAAGCCTGCTGTGTTCATAAATTAGATATTATCAGTATTTTATCTCAAAATTATTTAAATATTTTCAGTAATTAAATATTTGTCTCATTTAACTATTGACTTTTTTTAGTTACTCATTTTTTTTAAAAAGAGATTTATTAATATTAAAATATTAGTTTCTATTATATTATATTCATTTACTGTAAACATCTTTTATTAGCATTTTAGATTCAGATTCAAGACCAGCTGAGGCATTTTTAGAACAATGGAGCACATATGGGCGCAAACAACCAAATCTTGGAGATTTGTTAGCTGGACTTAAAGAAGCCAATTTATTACGGGCTGCACACTTTGTTCAGAGTGAACTTTTGAAAAGTAAATACATTTTATACAAGATATTAATTAAAAAAATATTTTATCAGGAATTAGCAATTATTAGACACTTCATGTCTTTAACATTTGCATCTATTTTACATTTGCATAATATTCTTTCTCATAATATGGATAATAAAAAATATGCCTAAATAATCAAAAATCATAGTGCATTTCTTTTTTAAATATCTGAAGTATGAAAATCTTTGTTATTCTATAAATTATTAATTTTAAAGCATTTTATAAACTTAGATATATTTAAGGAAATTGATTAATTTGGATGCATTATTACTTTAGCACTTTCAGTTGTACTTTGATTTATTCATATTTTTAAAGGGTGAAATGTAATTAGTATTCATACATTTGGGAAAAAAATTTCTGTTTACTCTGTTATAAAATGTGTAAAAATATTAATTGTTGAAGAAAGTTGATATTGCTTTTGAAAACAGCATTAGATAATTATTTACATATGAAGCAACTATTTGGTCATAATTTATCCTGTTTATTACATAAATTATATTTGTTTTAAAAATCTTATTATTAACCTGCCTATTATAATTTTAAATAAAATGCATGTAAATTATTTAAAATTAAACAAACTGACTGTGATTTCTGTAAGCAAGCAATTCTAGCATGTGTTCTAATTTTTTTCATAAATCCTTTATTTTTAAAAGCTTGAAATAAAAAAAAATTGATTAAGTAAAGTGGTTTTTTTTGTGTGTGTTTATTATAGGCTATTATCATTATTTTCATTATTAATATTAGCATTATTTAAAAAAACAATAATGAAGTGATAATCAGGCTGTCATTCATACTGAGTTTCAGATGAATCTGAAATAGTCAGTCTATTTAATGAAATTGTTGGATGGATCTGCAATTGAAAAGCAGGATGCTTGTTTGATTAATATAGTATTTTGATTTGACCTGAGAAGTATTTTGGAGTAATATTCTAATTTTGAACAAAACTTGATGATATGATTATATTTAAGCCAGCACCCCTCTCTTCAAATTTTCATTACCACATTACTATTAAATGCTACATTTGACACTCAATGAAATTTATTCTTAAGCAGGTACATTTATATAAATGATGATTTGATCAAGTTTGTGAATCACCAATTATAATACTGAAATGCTCCTACTTATTTATTATAATTATGTGAAAAGGTCAATAAAAATTTAATTTGACAATATATAGAATGCCATACATTTGCAGTATCATGATGCATATGATAATATGTATTTTTGAAGCTCATTAAAAAACAGCATGAAATTAAATAAATTTAATTTAAAATATAGAATTTATTATTCAAGATATTCAGTTTTAAAATATCAATACTCTATAAGTTTAAATGTATTGATTGTATTTAAATACATTCATATTCAGAACTATTAAATTAATAATCCACATTGCTTTCCAGTATATTTTCTATCTGTTGATTTGAATTGCCATAATTATAGAAAACTATTTTATGAAAATGATTTGCTGTTGGAAAAGAAAATAATGAGGATGTGATTCAAAACAGGACAAAAAATAAAACTGATTTTTTAAAATTATTTATATTAAAAGAAAACTACTAAAACAGTATGAATATTTCAAAATTATTCAATTTTTTTTCATATCTGCTTGTTTGTATTATAAATTATATGTTATAATCAATTTTTCAGATTCAAATAATACTTTATTTTTAAAAGTATATAATTTTTCTTTCCAGTTTCTGATGAAAGCTTAGAAGAGCAAGAGGCTGTATCAGAAAAGCTTGAAACAGTGTTGCATTCAGTCGCTGAAAACCAAGAAACTGCTGATGCAATAGACTTAATTAATGAACATTTGCAAGGAATTGATTTGAGTGAACTGACACAGTTTCGTTTTTCTGATCTTGCCAAGAGCACAAGAAATTTCTGTAATATACGAGCAGAAGAAGGCGGTCATAAAATAGGTGAAGGTGCTTATGGATCTGTTTATCGAGCAAATATTTCTGGCATCACAATTGCTGTGAAACTACTGAAAGAACCCATTGATAAACAATTTTTTACAGAATTGAGCATTTTAGTTAGGTAATTCAGATTTATCATAAATAATTATTGAAATTACTTTATTCAGTTATTAATTATATATTTAATGTGTTACATTTATTTATGGATAAGATTTGTATTTCATTTATAAAGAATGTTAGGATTAATATAGTTGAGCCACATAAGGTCTACTAAATGTCATTATAGTACACTGATTGTCTTTTTACATGCTTTTCCTTTTGAACTCTGTTTTCATTCTCTTTTATCCATAATGAAATGGAATTAACTTTGCTATTTATCATCGTGTGACTGATATTTATTATTTAATAAATATTTATTTATTTTATTGCTTTATGGATATATTTGATGATTAGAAAGAAATGGAGGATTGTGTTTCTAATATGTGAGTATTTTTAGATAAGAATTCTAGAGCTGACATCATGTGTGTTTAACTTGTTAACATGTTTTTATATTAGTTTAGATGTTAGAAAAATACTCACTTATTCAAAGAATCATGCTTACTGAAGGGTTTCACCTTAATCTGAAATGAAAAATTTAGGAGTTGTTTTATTGTTTTATTTAGGAGTTAAAGAGTCGTTTTTTTGTTTGGTTTGTTATTGTTATTGACTGCAATGAAGATTTGCATTTAAACAAATTATTATTTTCAGTTAAAAAAAAATTCTTACAAATATCATATTTTTTATAGGTGCAAGCATGAAAACTTATTATCTCTTTTAGGATGTTCAGTTGATGGTCCTAAATGTTGTTTAATTTATGAATATATGCTTAATGGATCATTACAAGATAGATTAGGATGTGTTGTAAGTAATATTTATTCCTTTTTTTTCTTACTTGATTTCTTAGTTAATTATGAGAAAATCGGATAAGATAATTTTAAAATTCTGTATAAAAAGATAATTTTAATTAAATTTATATTAATAAATTATGTTAAGATAAAAAAAAGTTAAGAATATTCTTACTTCAGATGGATGTTATTTTTCCTTAAGTGTTATTTAAGTTGCTTTTTATTGATTTGTATATATTTTAAAGAATGTTTTTTCAAAATTATGTTTGTAAGTAATGCAAATATTTGGGTTAATAGCTCTAGTTTTGAAAGTTTTTAAGTCTTTAATAATGAAAACATAAACTTCTGCTCTTGTATATTTTTGTCTAAGAAGCCTGAAAATTAAGAATGAAAATAGATTTTGGCCTGATTGAAAAATGTTAATATTTATCATGTTCTTATTAGTTAAAGTTTATACTAGAGCATTTATTGCTTCTAAAACATCATAACAGTTTGTATAAATAAATACATTGCTATTGCAAGTATTAAGCTAATAAAAATGGTTTTGTCTCATGATGAAATGACTATTTTCGCTTGTTTTTTACGATTAGGGCAGCTTAACGACTGTGGACTGCTGCAAAATTGATTTGTGAGCCCCTGTAGCAAATTTTAAGCAACAAAATTATTTATGGCATTTTATTATTCATTACATTGTAGTAATCAGCGCAATAAGAACTTTATATATGAAGTATGTAAATAATTATAATACATGAAAATGATAAATAATTAAATTATTTTTTATAAGTTTAACACTTCAGTCACAAAAATTGTTTTAAAAAAAGCAAATAATTGAAATAATTGCTTTATAAATTTGTAAAATATAACTTGGTCTGCAACTACTTGCATAAGATTATATTATGTGGTTTTTATTTTATTTTCTTACATATTTTGTAGCAAATTTATTGATAATATTATCATATAATAGTATTTTTAAAATTCAAATATTGTAGATGAAATGCTTTAAGTGTAAATCAACCTTCACTTATATTAGATCTCATGCAATTTTTTTTATTATTATTTTCAATTTTGAGAAATTGTTTTGAGAGATGTGATGATAAATTAATTAAACCTCTATAATTTCTTAAAAAGTAACAAAGTTGATACAATTCAAATCAATTATTTTTAAAAATATTTTATAAAATTTGTAATTTTATTATCCTCTAAAGCAAAGACAAATTTTGATTTTATTGAATAAATTGATACAATTAATATTGGCTTGAAAGGTGCACTTTGCAATATAAGATAATTTTCGGTCAGTTTATGAATATTTGAAACATTATTTAAAAAAAATAATTCTAGGATTATCTCAAGTTTGATCAAGGATAGAAGTATGAATAAACTATCTTACAAGCTGGGAGAATCAAAGCACTCAAATTTGGTAGACAAAGAAATTATATTATTCAAATATATGCATACATAAAAGTAAAAAAAAATCATTTAAAAATTAATGGATAATTTATTTTGTGTACCCACAGTGTTCTCTACTTTCTCAGGTTGTCCTCACATTAAAAAGTCATTTTTCTTATTTGTTTAAAATGTGAAAATTAGCTACATTGTTTTATATTTATTGTAGTTTGTTCTAAAATATAACAACTATTTTTATATCAAATATTGTATTGCCTTTTATTTTCATTCTTTTGCATTAATTTTAATTCTATACCATATTATATTTTCATGAAGATACCCTTTTTTTGTTTCCTTTTAGAAATATTTCAAAAGCAATCTTTTCTTAAACAACAAATTCAATGGAGTTTCCAGACTCTGAATAAACTGCTTACCATTAAACTGATTTAAACTACTCTTTTTTTGAATAATTGAACAGTAGCATTATTGTCCTGCAAATCCATTACACAGAATTTAATTAACACATATTTATCACTTTGATAAAAAATACTATTAGGTCTTCATTGCAGACTCCTTCAACATAAAATAAACTGCAATGGCTTAAAAATATTATCAAAAATCATGTATCAAGAGCCAGATTCTGACTTTTATTGCATTTCATGTGTCATGAAAACAATCTTCTCTTTGATGAAGGCATTGAACAAATTTTCTTCTAGCTCATATTTTTGAATTTTTTAAAAAATTATATTTTTTATATTTATTAATGTAGTTTTTTTTTTATTATTTTGCTTTTTGTATCATTTATCTATTTTTATATGTTTTTGTATATATCTTCCATTTTGTTCTTTTTCTTTCTTTCTTTGTTATTTGTCTTTTTTATTTTAAAAAGTAAAATTCATTTCCATCCAAACTAGGAGGGAGCTTTTTTGCTCTAAAAATGGGAATGTAAGTGGTGTAGTGTAATGAATTGTTATTTTGCATAATAATTTTTCATTTTCTGATACATTTGCTATAAAAAAATGTTTGAATTACTTCCAAAAACAACTATTACATTATCAATATTATTTGAGAGTGGTTCCTTTGTTCATCTTTTTATTTTTGAAAATTCCATAATATACTAGCAGAACCAACATGATGTCACCTTTGTGATTATATTTTATTTGCAATTGGGAAAAACAAGATAGTTTTATATTTATTGTTTAGATAAATACAATGTATATAGTAGAATGGCAACAGCCAATTGTTTTTGAATAAAAAAAATAATAATGTGGAATGCACGTTACAATGTGTACATAAAATTACAAATACATTATGCTACAGGTATATAAAGAATTTTTAGTTTTGTCCTTTTTTTAAAGATGTTTTATGAATAATTTAATTAATTAGTTAAGAATACAAGAAATCAACAGAAGGGGGATATTTTTGAAGCCTTTATTCAAACTACATCTGACTATTTACAAGTAAGCAAGGTAAACAAGTTTAAATATCAAGATACATTACATTTATTGATTGATGTAATATAGAAACTGTATCATTCAGTTTTATTGCAAAAAGATTTTCATCTTTCTCTTATTTAAAATTCAAATATATTCATCAGTTAAGCTCATTAAAAAAATGTATTAGAAAATTTATATATAAAAAAACGTTTGCTTTATAGTTCCAATACTAAATCATCTGTTTAGAAGTTTTATCTAATAAAGAAATATTTCAATAAGTATAAAAATGTCTATTTTTAGTAAAGTAAAAAAATGTTATTTAAAAATATTGACTGAAGAACTGGGAAAAGATATTAGACATTCATATAATGAGCGATTTGAAAAAAGATGATTTTGGCCAGCAAAGTGTACAATGAAGAATTTACCAAGGTATGACTGAACACAATAATAAATGAAATAAAAAAAAGTGTTGAATGAAAGTGGCAAGAAGAAATTGAAGAACATAGACAACAGTAAGCATACAAATTCAGTTACCAATCTTAATGTTGGCAGTATGAAAATGAAGCCAAAGAATTACATAATTTGATGCAAGCAGTAGAACTCCTGTTTTAAATTTTTTGGATAGGTTAAATACTTTGAAATAGGTTTGTCTCACATTGAGTGTCGAAGATGAAGTTCTTATGATGCAGCATATAGATATTAATTTGAAGGAACTAATATTAATTCTCAAAAAAGATATTTAAAACAAAACCGAAAAATAAAATTAAAAAGTTTAGAATTATGTTTTAAAAGGAAATAGACTATTTTGTATCATTAATGAGGATGTGAAAAAAAGACTTCTATTCTTCATACTGGAAAGTATGAGTAAAAGCATTGTTATAAAGTTTCATGGCCTTATGAGATATTGTGCTCTAGACAAAAATGTGTTCAATACCGTATAACTATATTAATTTCCTTGTATGAAGTGATATATTTGTCTGATATAGGTACTTAGGTATAGGTACTTGAGGTAAAGTCTTCTCTATCTTGCCAGGCCAGAGACCATTTGCTATTATAAATCTTGTTTCCTTGGTCCCTATGTAACAAAAGAAATAATTACTTATCATTATTGATAATATAACTAGATTTATGTATTGGTACTTATTAATTAATAGTGAAAGAGCCAAAACTCACCAAATATAGTCAACCAAAAGCATGCTTCTTAGGAGAAAGAAACAAGAATCTGTTTATGCGAAGTTTACAAGAGAAAGATCGTATTATCGCCAATCCTTCACCATTAATTAATAAGTACCTATATACCTTTACCCTGTGAGAGACATTGATTGAATCAATAATAAATTTTGAAGATTTTGAGTTAATGAATTGTATTATATCAGAGCAAAATTCCTCTTTCACTTTACATGAGTTTTAAAAGTTCTGCATGGAAATTGGAATCTGGTGCACATTGAGCTCTGCATCCCATCCACAAGAAAATGGAATGTCCGAGAGAATACATAGAATATTATTTGCCATTCTAACATCAATTTAAAATACTGATAAAAAAGATTGGGACAATAAAATAGAATAAACTGTGAATAAAAAAGCCTTTTGAAATTCTTAATGGATATGCACTTAGATTTAAAGATGAAATTTTGAAGTTATTCATTGGCATATTATCTTTGTTAAAAGGTGAATCGTAGTAGTAAGAAGAAATTCTAAGATAACAGGTTAATAATAATAATAATAAAAAAAACAATCAATGATATTAAGGACCAAGAAATACTTCCACAGAAATATTTCCTAGCGATATACATGTATAAGATCACAACTCAGAGCTAGCTATAGCCATTTTTATGCCACTATAATTCAAGTCAGCCAATTAAAAACTTAGAAAAGTTGGGATGAAGATGATGATGATACCATTGTCAATTTTAATGTTGATTCCAAAAGGCAACAGCCCAAGGGAGCAGTATATAATTATAGCATTATAGAGGTTTTATGTAGTTTACATTTCTTTTATATATTCATATTTAATTTTATATTTGTTTTATTTTTCATTATTATAGTTAATATTTGATTCAATTGAATAAAATTGGAAGATCAAGTTGACCCACTGTAGTCATATTTTATGTAACTGACAAAAGCAAGATAGTTTTATAGTTATCATTATTAGAGAGAGAATACATATAGTGGAGTGGCTACAACCAAATGTTTTAGAACCAAAAAATCACATTCAAGTTCATTGCAAGTCAAGAAATGTATATTATGAATAATATAATATTAAGTTAAGAATATGTTTTTAATATCTAATAAATGTTTAATTTGTCCTTTTTTTAAAAAATGCCTTCAAACTAATTTAATCAATTAGATTAATACTTAAGAAGTTAACACCTGTGACAAGATGAATATTTGCAGAATTAAAATCACACTAACAGAAAATGAAGTTATAAAAACGAAGTAAAAAATGATATTGCTTTTTCATATTTATTTTTCTTTGTATCAAGCATATTAATAAAATACAGATGATAAAAACTGAACTGAAATAAAAATGTGTTTAAAAAAGGAAAAACAATAAGATTAAAAATTTTGCTCAAATGATGCTATTATAGTTTAAAATAATAAAATTGTCATGATTCTTAATATCATAATAATGCTCTTTGCAAAATTTGTGAAGAATTAAAGTTTCTCCTTGCTGATCTGCATTTTTTTTTTTTTTTTTTTTTTTTTTGCTACAATCAGCAAAAAAAAAAATTGTATTTGTCAGAAAAGCAATTTATTGAAAAATCAATGAAAAAAAAAGATAATTTGATTGTTCTTGTTTAAAATTAAAGAGGCTTATTTGAATGATTCTCTCAAAAATTTATAAAGGATAACACAATTATATTATCATATACAATTTTTTTTTATTTTAGTGCTTAAAATTTTTGAGGCAAAGTTTCTGTTTTCAGATTTTTTTTCTAAATTCATTAAATTATATTAGTAGTACAAAATGAATTTTTAAAAAGCATTTTGTGTTGCACTGATAATTCCCTGCATTGATTCAAAACTATGTGATAGACAAATGTACTCAAAATATCATTTAAAATATACAAAATATTTGTTTAAATGTTGCATTGAATTTTAACATTTGGTTTTTGAAGTTCATTGAGGATCATGCTAACTACTTGTATGCCAAATTTCATGACTCTAAATGCATACATACACACACTTTTTTATTGTCTAGATTGTTTCAGGTTTTAAATCTAATGTTGAAATTTTGTTATTTGTCTTTCTGCAAATTAGTTTCTGCAACCAGTAGTTGCTTTAAGTCATATTATTTTGATATTCTTTTAAATACATAAGGGTTGTTTGATTTTGTTTTTAATGCTGTTCATATTATTTGAATTTGGTAAAAAGTTTTGTGTTCTTGGCATACTATGGTCTATAATCTTGCATAAAAAAATCTTAAACAAGTCCCGTTTAATTTAGAGGAAACGAATATATATATATATATTAAAAAAAACATACTAAGTGTGGAAATCCATAATAGTGAATATGTTAAAAGTAGAAATGTGTCTTCTTCTTTTTTTCTTCTTCCCCTTTTTTTTTTGTTTTATTTTCATAATAGATATCTTACTAGATTTACTAGGTATTTATATATTTTTTTATTTGACATTGAATTATTAAGACAAGTAAATTGCTAAAAAAATAAATAAATTATTTTAAAAATATATGTAGTGAAATATGTATTATTTATTTAATTTGTTTATATTATATTCCATTTGTTAGTCTGGAAAATAATATTTAATGTCATGTTTGTTTGAAGTTTATTATTTTCTTGTTAATGCATAGTATAATACATAATTTTTCAAAGATTTTATTATTTAATAAAAGGTTATATTTTTTCATAGGGTTACTAATATAAAAATAAAATGAACCAGTAACAGGTTGTTTAAGTTAAAAAAGTAAAATTAAATAAACCAATAATTAAAACATTTGTCTCATAATTATGCTACTTGGTCCTACTTTAATCTATTGCTATTTATAGTAAGGCTTCAGTTGGATGTGCAAGTATTTGATTAAACATTTTATTGAAAATCTCATCAGTTCTGAGTTAGTGAAAAAAATTTTCCCCTTTTAAAATTTCCATAGATAAAAAATTGAAATAAAAAAAGAGACACAGTTATGCAGTCTGTTTCTTCATTATATAATGTGTTAGCTATAGTTTTTTAAAAAGTAGCATTTTATTTTTGTAGTTAAATGCAGATGTAATTAATTAGAATTGGTGATTTAAATGTATCGAATATTATGTTTAGCATTAATTTCACTTCCACTTCTTTATATATATAATATTACTTGAATTTTAGAATTTAATTTCCTTTTCTACTTATTTTGTATTTTCCTTATGTCTTTTTTTTCCTGTATTAAAGGGACATTCACCACCACTGCCTTCTCTAACACGTTTACAAATTGCATATTCTTCTGCTCTTGGTCTTAACTATTTGCATACATTTTGTGAAACTCCAATGGTGCATCGAGATGTAAAAAGGTAGAATTTCTTGCATGTAATCTGCTTTTAAAGTATTTATTTTCAAATGTTAATATCAAAAAGGACAAAAATATGTTCTCTTCTGAATTTATTATTTGTGCTAATTTCGTACAAAATCAGCAAATCAGTTATATATCTGTTGTTTCTATATTATTTCATTCTGGATTTTTACTGGGATATAATTATTTTCTATCTGAGAAAAAATGTTTTTGATTTTAACAGAATTCTGCTGTTACTGTATGTTATTATTTTTAGTAGTCTTCCTTAAAAGTTCTGACATTTTTTTCCCATAATTATTCAGATTTAGTATAATTAAAATTTTTACTACTAACATTGTAATAATAAGTAAACTTTTAAAATAATAGAATGTTAATTATTGAAAATAGAATTCTGTTAGTTGATATAATTACTAAGTTAAAACATAATAAAAGTATGAATATTTTTTATAGGATATCACTAAACTTTCTCTTTTCAAATAGATATATAAATAATTGTATTGTATTTAGGAGTTATTTTTATTGTAGTAAATGCACTTAGGCTATAAATTATGTCTAGATGTGATATATATATATAATTTTGTAGTATCAAAAGCTAATTTTTAAATTTAGCAGGAGCTAATCAGATTTAAAAATTTTATCTGGATAAGGATGCTAGCAAAACTCCATTACTAATAAGTTAAATTTAAGCTGCAAGAACAAACTGTTCTAATTTACTTTTAAGCAGAATACTTTTCAAATACGTTTCAGTATACTTACTGTAATGCAGTATACTTTTCCAAAATTTCTTAGCAAATTAAGTATTTCTTAATTTCAAATTTGCAAAAATTGTAGACAAAAAATATTCTATTCTTTTAATTTGTTTCCTTTGTATATTTTTAAAATTAAATTCTGATATTGATCTTGCTTAAGTGTTTTGAAATCAACATTTTTCATCATCCATCAACATTTACCAGTGCTATAGAAACATAAACATTTTAAGCAGAACTTAATATACTTTTTAAAAATTTCTTAGAAAAATTAAATGCTTCTAATTTTAAATTTGCAAAAATTGGAGACAAAAAGTTCTATTATTTTAATTTGTTCTGTTTTTATATTTTTAAAATTAAATTCTGGTCTTGATCTTGCTTAAGTGTCTTGAAATCAACATTTTGCCGTTGCTATCAGTATTACCACACAGTGTCAATTTTTATTACTGCATATCTCCAAATATAAATTGATAAGTCTGTGCATAAGTCATCATGCACATCATGTTCCAAAGTCATCATGAGTGGGAAGAGAAATTCTTATATGAAAAATTTCAAACTACAGGTGATTATGTTTGCTTAAATTTCTAACAATAGAGTGGCTGCCTCAGCATTTCTCTAAAATCTGTCATCTGATCCAGTAATAATAAACAACTTTGAAAATAAAACAAATAATTTTTGTAAAAGGAATAACTCATTTTATTTTTAAAACTTTTTCTTAAACTTTTGAAATATAAACTATAAGAACAAAAGTGTTATATTTGGTAAGATTTGGTAATTTATCATTTATACCCAGCTAATGATATCCTTCTCTTTTTTGAAATTAGCAGAATCATATGTAAGCTGACCCCTGAATTTTAGAAAACATTTAAAAAAATCTCACCTTAACACGAAAATATATGATATATTTGTGTAGCTTGGCAAGATGCTTATAGATCATAAAAATTCTAAATGTCGCAAATTCTAAACGATTCTTTATTTTGTCTTAAATGTCATAAAAAAAAAAGGGAACAACAACACTAAAACAAAAAGATTACTGAAGATTTTTTTTGTGTGTATTTTGAATGCAAATAAGTCAACCTTTTAAAAACATTGTATGTTGTTATTTAATTAAATTTAAGGTTTTTTTTAAACTGTGTTTGATGTATTTTCTTATTATAAATTTATTTTTTTTTATATTTCAGTGCCAATATTTTGTTGGATAGGAATTATGTTCCCAAAATAGGAGATTTTGGCCTTGTTCGTATTGGAGGTAGCAGTACAACTTCAACTATGGCCATCACTGAGAATGTGTATGGAACATCTGTTTATATGGCTAGAGAAGCTTTTTGTGGTGATGTTTCAGTTAAATTAGACACATTTAGTTTTGGAGTGGTTTTACTAGAAATATTGACTGGTCTTCCTCCATATGATACTAGAAGGGAAGATAGAGATTTAGTGAGTATACTTATTTCTCTTTTAACACTTATCCTTCATGGTAAAAAGTGCCTGTAACTTGAAATTCAGTGGTTGTAAATCAATAACTAATTTTTTCGTCAATGAAATATGGAACCATATAATTTAGAATGTACATTGGATTTTACCTTGAAATTTATTATGCCTTTCTTAATTAGATAACTCATATGGAAGGCTGTGATGATATATTGACAATGCTTGATCAAAAAGTTATATGGAATGCACAAAATGCTGTTGCCCTATATAAAATTGCCAAGCAGTGCTTGATACCTACAAAGAAACAGAGGCCTACTATATTTGAAGTATGATATATTAAAGTGGTATTGTTTTTTTTTCAAATTTACTTTTTATTTATTTTATAATGGGGCATTAATGTCTTATATTTTTTTCTAGCATTTATAAAATTTCATTCAATTTACAATTTTCATACAATTTACAAAAATTCATATATTCAAAAATTCATATAGTTAAAAAAAACTCATAGATTTTTATAATTATGCAATTTTTCTAAGCTATTAATGATAATATAAATTTTTATTGTGAATGATACATCATCAAGATTTTAATTGAAGACCACTTTAATTCTTTAAGAATATGTCCGTTCATATTGTATTTTGTGTATTTCAAATAAGTTGACATGAAATAAGTTGACATTTAAATGTGTGCTTGATCTTAAATTATTCATAAATTTGTGGGTTTAAATTTTTAATAGAATTTGCATACAAACTTTAGAGGGAGGAGGAAAAAGTTACATGGATTGTTACTGTATAATATTAATACCTAAAAGTTGTAAGATAATTAATTTCCATTCATATTCACTATATTATCAATAATCTGTAATTACTGCAATAATATAGTTTTTTTATAATGAATATTTAATCTTACGGTCTTGAATTTTCCATACTTTAAAAGATAGGTTAATTTATGTCTGCAAACCATTATACATAAAGGAAATGTATTGCTTAATTTTTAAAAATATTTTAATTTTTTTTGGAATGGGATAAAAAGCAAATTTTTAAAAATCTGTATTCACAGTAAAAAAATATACTAAGGGATGAACTAAAATGTGAGAAGGAAGGGGGTGAACAGTAGGAAAATAATTGATTGTTAAAAACAAAATAAGATTTGTAACTCTTAAAAACAGTTGAATGTAGTCAATGTGAAATAAGTTTTTTTTTTAATACAAACTGCTGAAAATCATTAACTTTATTGTAATAGAGAGGGGTGACTCATAAAATTGTTGTAGAAAATTGATTATATTTTAATTCTACATTTTACACCATTTATTATATAATGTTGCAGAAATTTCTATCTTTCATGTATAAAAATTTTTAAATTTATAAATATGCATTGCAATGTAATAAAAGATTTTTTTCTCTTTCACAGATATTGCCAGATTTGCACAAATGTTGTTGTGAACACAGTAGCTTTGTGGAATGGGTTTGATTTCTTTTCACTATAACATATCAACTCAGATAAATGCAATCGCACAAGAAATATAAATATTTTTGCATTTGAACAAAGTTTATAAGTGTTGTTTTAACTAAACAATTTCACACATTGTAAATAGTTTGTTGCATATTGGGGATCATATATAAAACTGTTGTAGCATTTGAATTAATATTTAAAAATTGTTATAATATTAAATTTTAGTTAATTTGTGAAAGTACTATAACTGTATTTGTTAATATCTTTACATTTATATATATATATATATATATATATATATATATATATATATATATTAATAAAAGTTTCACTAAGAAAGAAAGTTTTTCCATTTTAAGCTTGCATTTTTGAGACTATAAATATTTAATCTTAAAACTAGTCTTAATGTTGCATTTTCTTGTGACAGCAGCATTTTAAAATATATATATAATGTATGGAATCAAAATAGAATCAATTCTTTTTTATTATGTATACTGTTATAATAGCTTTATATATTTTTTGTACTGAATTAATATATTTTAATATTGTCTTTGAAAATGAAAGTAATTAAAGGTATTTTGTTAATAAAGATATTTTTTGTGTCAAATTTATTATTACTTAATTGCCTTGTCATTTAATAATATTGTATTTAACTATAATGTTGTTAATATATAGGTCTAATATAAATTCATTCTGGTGCAGTTTAGCCAAAAAATGGCTCAAATACCTCTAAATAAAAATCTCAGTTGAGTTAAGTTAAATTGGTATTTATAATTCCTTTTACTGCAGGAGTGAATGAATAGGGGGAAAAAAAACTTACAGTGTAACTTTGCTTAGTGAGCATATCATTAATTCCCGAATTTTACTTGTGATGTAAAACATTCGTTAAGTGAAACTATTTTTTTTCCCATTGGGAACAATCCATTTAAAATAAGACAATGTGTTCCATTAAAAAAAAAGATTTATAATTATGTAATGTAGTATTTTTAATGCATGTTTTTTTTTAATTTACAAAATTGTCTAAAAATATTTGCCTTTAGAAAGCTTCTATGTTTTTCTATGCTTCTTAATTTAATGACAATTAGACTCAGCATTAATGCCTTATTAGGGTATGCTTCTGAATATATGATACAATATACTGTCAAAGGCTTGACTGCCTGTTGGACTGAATTTTCACTTGCATGTGAGCCTAATAACTTATGAATGCAATAACTTATGGTTATGTGATCGTTTGGCAATAACTCTAGTTCTAATCCAAATTTAGGTTTCAATCAGTCAGAACAAAAGCATCCAGAATATATACTTGAACAATTTGTTCAGTAAAATTGCTGGTTTACCACAAAAGATCTATAGTTCGTAGTTATGTTTCACTTAATTCTATGCAAGGTAATCACTCACCCAAGGTTTCTCAGTTTTTTTTTGTAAGAATAGTGGGATAAGGCTTTTATTGCTGAGAAAGTTTCAGAAGACTCTCCTCCCCTTCCACCTTGTTTGACTTTCAAAATGATTTAAAAGTAATTTTGTGTCATAATATTTTTGCAAAATAATCTGGAATCAAATAAGTTTAGAAGGGCGGAAGCATAACTGGAAATTCACACATCAAAGAGTATATAAACAACAATTGATGATTCACCCGTTTTCTATTATTTTAGTTGGTTCATTGAGAATAGTAATATCTTTGAATGTTCATACATTAATTGGATCAGAAGTGTGTGTAAGCTATTTTATAGTTTCCCACCACCAATTAACAGGAACATAGCTTGAATAAATGAGGCTTGAGATAATGTGTGATATTTTTGTTTTTTGCCATCATTAATTGTATATCAAAAGCGAATGGTTCCAGAGCATGGTATTCATTCATTTGATTTTTTTCAAGACAAATTATTTTTGTGGTATGGTATTTTTTGTCCTTTTTTTACACTGCTCTATTATACAATCTTTCTTTCCATATTTCCAAACTAAAAATTTAAATCTATACTAATAATAAAGATGAATGTGTGTATGTGTGTTGTCGCTCTACAAGCTCGACCATGTGAACTACAACTATCAATTTAGAAGTAGGAAAAGTGCACTTCGAGTGATTTTTTAAATTGAAATTATGACTAGAATTTTAATTAATTAAAAATTAAACTTAATTTTCACGTTTTTGTACAATAACTTAAAAAAATATTATCGCAAAAAAATTTTTTACACCGTTTCAATATTAAAAAAATTATCTTTTTCATGATAATTGGTATTTAATAATTGTGTCAATTTTTGCTGAGTTTTGTCACATTTTCTTATATATATATATATATATATATACCAAATAATAATTAAAATATCTTTAAAAAAAATCTTAAATTAATATATAACCAAATTAATTAATAACCAAATAATATTAAATATATTAATAAATTAATTGTATAGCCAAATTAATTATATTACCAAAAATTAATATATCTTTAAAAAAATTACCATTTTCTTAAATATATATATAAGATATATATATTATTTTCAATAAAATTGTTGTTTCCATTGTTGCCCTGAAGTGCAAACTGGTTTCATTGTTTCAACTACTACTTTTTTTTTTCATTGTTGAAAGCTAAAGAACAAGGTTTCTATGTAATATCTGCATAGTTTTTGGGAATATAACCAGTGGGAGGGATTTATCCAAAACTTTCTTGCATACTCTCTAATAAAGATGTTATCCCAGAGAAGGCTTTGCATGGCATTGGCACACAATAATCATGAAATATTAACCGTTGGCATGAATTTAGCATTTTATGTGACACAAAACTGCACTTGTAATCACAAAGTGTCTTATAAAATTTGATATATTTAAGTCATTGCATTTTTGTGTTGCTTCTTTTACGTACTTGTGAAAGTATAGATTGACAAATGGTTGGATTTGACACAAAATTTGATAGATGTCTACACCATAGATGTTTAATTGTGTACCAATATGTGTGAAAGAACTACTCGACAGGCAATCAATTCTTTGACATATTTGGTTCAAAAATTATTAAGAACTTATATTTTAGATGCTAAACCTATATATCAAATTTTATTTATCTAGCTCTTTTCGTTTTGTCATGTTCTTATATTCGAACTAGGGATTGCAATACCGGACCAAAATTTCAATACCGGTATTTGGTATTTTTTAGATCTTAATACCGGTATTAGAAATTTTAGAAAAAGAAAGAAAACACAGATGTTTCTTTGTTTTATTTGCCAGTTTTATTAGAGAGTGTAAATATCACAAAAAATATTTTGTAACCTATAAATTATGACAGTATATAAAGAATCACTAAATAGTAAAGGAACATCTTATTTATTTAAATCACAAAAAAGTGCAAATATCACTAATCAGTCTGTGGTACTATTACAAATTTTTGAAATCTGATCTTAAAAAACATAATGCATCAATTGTACTGTCATTAAGTCAAAAAAGTTATTTTGTGCAAAAATACTGTTAGCAATGCGCTATATACTTTTCCCAAGTATTTACCTCTAAATCTCTCATGTTCAAATAAATCGATTTCTCGTCGGATGGTTTTGGATATAGCTGATTTCTGTATTGTATTTTGATTCGTTGATTTTTTTTTTATTTATCGCTAATTCTAACTTTTGTTCAAGAGACGATTCCTTTCACTATCGACATTAGTGTCATCATAATCTTCGATAACTGAACCGAATACTTCTGAATGTGGATAGGATTGTGGGTAAAAAATTTTTAAGAAAATTTACTATAAACTTAATCAGATTTGAATTGGTTATTTTCTTTTCTTCTTTTTCATTTTTAAAATCATTATAATTATGTAAATACCATAAGACATTTTCTATTTCGGTATGCCTTTCTTCCGTACGATTTTTCAATGTAATATATAATTCTTCAGATAGTTGCGTGTGCTGTTCTTTCAGTGACTGCAACACGAAATTTATTGTTGCATTAGCTGTTAATAAATTATCATTTCTCCGACATAATACCTGAATAATCAGTTTTATTGGAAGTAGAGCTGATACAGTTTTGGATATTAAGTCGAATTCACTATCTGAAAAATTAATTTACAGGTTTAAGTCGATTATTGCTTTTTGGGTTGGATTTCTCAGTTTCAAAAATCGTTCCCTCATTAGGAGTAAACTGCTCCAACGTGTTTTAGAATCTAATATTAACATATATTCTGTTTCATTTTCAGTTAGTATATATTTTAGTAATATGTCATTTTTTATAGGGGAACGTTTAAATATCTTAACAATTTTTCGAACTTTATAAATTATAGGAAGCAATTCTTGATGAGTTAATATTTCATGCTCATTAGCGATATCTTCTTCAACAATTACATTGTCATTATCTTCATTGTCAATATCACTCTCACTCTTACTCTCTTCAAAGTTGGAATCCGAAGTTTCTATATTCACAGTATTTGGATTCTTCTGTTCTTTATTTTTTTGCTATACTATTACACCTAATTAAATTCCATGAGCATAGCACAATTGCTGATTTGCACCAATCAACTTTCCAACTTTTTTCATAACTGTTGCTCCATCAGTCGTTATGGATACAATATCTTCTTTCAGGGAAAATCCATGTTTTGCTAATTTAAATTTAAGCAATTAAGTAAGCCATTAATTAGCTAATTAATTTCGCCCGTTAGGGAGACATAAAAACAAAAACGCATACTATTTTGCTATGTTGGCGGTCTCTGAACATATAGTGGAGACAATTTAAAAAATTTCTAGTAAATACCGAAAAACCGGTATTTAAACTTGTGAATACCGGTATTACAAAATTGCACAAATGGCTCAAAATACCGGTATTCGGTATCCCGGTACATCGGTATTGCAATCCCTAATTCGAACAACCGGATAGAGAGACTTCCTCTGAACTGAATTTGCTCAAAATTTGATAGAAACTTACAAATTTGGTATAAATACCATACACCAAATTTTATCCATCTAGCAAAAATAGTTTTTGAGTTATTTTTATCACAGACAGACAAACGGATACTTTCCAAAAATGTATTTTCCGAATTTGGAGAAGTCTAAGACATAGAAATTCATCAAAATATCTGTATTATGTATACGAGAATGTAAAGAATGAATTTGCAATATCGTGAAATTTAGAATATAGATTAACCGGATATTTACATTTGTAATAGCGCCAGATGTCATGGCACTTATCTCCATTACGGAGGTTCATGTACAAAATAAACAGAGTACATGCAAGAGACAAGTAAAATAGCACTACTTTAATGTCTTATAGTTTTGCGGAATCATGGATATGAAGTTATATCTACACGATTTAAAGAAAATTAAATATAACCAGTATTTCCGACTAACCAGCTGGTCGTCAAAAGCGGATAGTTTTAAATAAAAAGAAAGGTCCACTCTATTGAGCCACACTAAAACTGAGTGGGTTATGAAATCTGAATATTATAATCATATAAAAAACGCGTGAGTTTAGACCACTCTAACGATCCAGAATTTTCTCCAGATTCCTAGCTAAGATTATGAAAATGTTGATTTTTCTAAAATGGTAATAGCAAGATTTTCATGATGCAGTCGGATTTGATAGCAGAAAATAGAAATCTCTCTCTCTCTCTCTCTTTTTTACTTTTTCATATACGAAGTATAGAGAAAATATTGTTATCGTCAACAAATTCAAACTCGAATTTTTGACAAATCTTCAGGTTTTAGACCTCACTGAGTTCGAAAAATACATTTTTTGGAAAATGTCTGTCTGTTTATGACAGAGATACTAACTTTGTAGTCTTTACCATAAATACGTAAATTTCTATCATATTTTTAGCAAATTACATTCAGAGGAAGTCTATCTGGCTGTTCGATTATCCTCTTCAGTCCTGATTTTTTTAAAAACTGGTTTAAAAATTTGATTTCAAGATTTTTTTTACCTTTGTTACATCTCAATAGTTTTTGGAAAAAAATATTTGCTGATCAAACAATTTTAAATCGCATAATTTTAAGGTACACATATGTGTACCTCGGGTCTTAATCAAGTCAAAGCATCTTCGACAAGAAAAAAAAAAAAAAAAAGTATTTAATTTTCCTGGTTACTTAATAGCTATATTTTTCTTATTCTAAGGCCTTAAAAATGAAAAAAAAAAAAAAAAATACAAAATTTATTATATTAATAATCTATTAAACCTTATTTTGAAGGAAATTTCATTTTTTAAAAATATTACGTAAGTAGATACTGCATTTTGAGCAGTTGACTCTTCTCCTAGAGTTAGTTACATCCTGGATGCCTGCATTTTGATACATACTTATCGTCCATGTAATGTTGTGGATGGCTTGACATATCTAGTCTTAGTTTATTTTTAATTGGGGAGGGAAAATTTTTCTTGGTCTTTTAGAGGTATTTTCACCAGATGGTGGTAATGAAATCTACAATGCTCTTTTAGTTGCATTTTCATCATTTCACAGTATTTGAATTCTTCTGTTCTTTATTTTTTTGGTATACTATTACTCCTAATTAAATTCCATGAGCATAGCACAATTGCTGATTTGCACCAATCAACTTTCCAACTTCCTCTTCCAATCAACAACCCTTCCTCTATTAATTTGTTTTCATTGAAAGAGCACTTTTTTACTTGTTCTTGGTTTCCTTTCTTGCTGATGATGAGAATTCCCTCATATTTCAACAGGGACCGAATTATATGCATTTGAAATTGCAATAAGGTCATAACATTTTCGGCTTCATTCCTGATAGCTCAGCTTGTCGCTTTGCCACCATTTTATAGTATATCAAGCAATTGACAACTACTGAATCTAAAAAAGGCGCGAATGCTCGCGTCGGTCATCTTTTGTAATTACTGCATACCGGTAATAAGCAAAATAATGGTCGATGCCTCCCATATTATATGTTTTTACAAAAGCAGATTATTTTATATCAGCTTTTTGTTTCAATTATTTTGTCTTTCTTCTGCCTATTCCAATTGACTCATTACCTATACATGTGGATAATAGCCACGGATTTATTATTTTTCTACTTGACAAGGCACATTTGACTATCGTCTGTGATCCATTCATCCTATTTGCCAGTTTTCATTATTTTTGATACATGAAAAATTCTACTGCTTCCCCTAAAATCATTTTTTGCTAAAAGTTCAATAACCTCCTTTTGAGTTAAAGCTACTTGACGTGAAAAAAATATTATTAGCATATAAAATTCTGTATATTCTATACATGATGTCGGTTTGAAATATCAATTACTGACTACAAGACATCTATAAAATGAAATTTCTTACTAAAAAAATAAATATTTTTAAATTTATATTTTATTACATTACAGAACATAAGAATTATTTATTATAAAAAGATATACAATATATTCAAGGACAAGAAATGACAATTTGAAAACAAGCGCTCAAAAGATAAGCAGCGCAATGGATTCCAAACGGGCGCGAAAACGCCCGAGGTACACATATGTGTACCTTAGTTAAATTTGTATTTTCACCGATTCTATTATAGATAGCAAGATATAATTTGTTAATGACTTTAACCAGACACTTAGTATTATATAAAAAAATATACGAGTGTTATTTTAATAATAAATATTAAAAAAAAATGTACTTATATTTGCTGAGTTTTCTGTTCAACGCCCTTTTCGTTATGTCTCTAATTAATAGCGATGGATATGAAAAAAATATCGAACTGTAATGTTATTTATTGATGCAAAATGGAAGCTACATTCATAAAGGTTAAAATGCATGCATTATTTCGTCAAAATTTAACTTTACCGGATAAGAAAAATGAAAAAAAAAATTGCAGGTACACATATGTGTACCTCGGGACTGAAGAGGTTATGAGCTTATTCGATAACAACAAAACGAAGAGAGCTAGATGGATAAAATTCCGCAGATATATTTAACATTAACAGAGTAGACCCCTGCCAAATTTTGAGCCAAATCGGAGCAAGCGTTGTCGGTTTGTACTTTCAGAAATTTGTTAACATGATAGCTGAAAAACGCAATGACTTAAATACATCAAATTTGGCATGTGATTTTGTGGCTACAATTATAGTTACATATCCAATTTTGTTTTCGATTGGATGAGGAGAAACGCATCTAAAACACAAATTTGATTTTTGGGTACGATTAACCGCATGCCAGAGATTAATTGCGAAAAAAACTCGCCAAGAATCACACCATATATTCAGTAAAAATGCTAAATTTTCGCCAAAGTTTAATAATTATTTTACGCGAATGCCATACAAGGTGTTTCCTGCCTTAACTAAGGTTCATAATTTTCAGTGGAGGATAGGAATAACAAATTTATTAGATATCATTGCTAAAAAATTTTGTTGAGGCCAGTCAGTCCCAGCGGTTTTATTTAAAAGTTGAAATTTCAAGAATACTTTGCAGAAAATTATTCTTTAGGACCAAAAGACTGTATAAAATTTGGACTTCATAATTTTTTGAAGTATATTTACTGACTGAAACAAAATAAAACATTATTATTTACGTCATTTAAATCCTTTAAAAAAATAAAACTAAAAATTGAAATTTTTGGCACATCAAAGAAATTTTTATTGAACAATTTCTTGAGATATTGCATAAATTATGAAAATTATTCTTTAGCGCACTTAAGACTTCAATGCAAAACGACTCTGTTTTCTGTTCTCATATTTCTTCCTTTCTTTTTTTTTTTTTAAATGCTTGGTTTGAATAAAAAATTTTTTTTATATTAATTGAATAGAAAACTTTAATTAATACAAAAACATTTTTTAACGATCAGTAAACTGTGTTGTCTAGTGACATTTATATCCAGTTTCGAAATAAGTGGGCATATTTTGGGGTGAATTTCATAATTTTGAACAATGGTCAGAAGCCCATGGTGACACCTGAGTCCGTATTCTTCTCAACAAGCTTCAATGTCACATTAACAGGCGAATATCTATCCTAGGTATTTGTCATCAGAATTACTTACATAGCGTTTCTTCTACAGAATCGGATTTCGAGTCTGGAGTCCTCTAATACTTCTCTCCAAGCTTCAACGCCACGTTAACAGGAGAATATCTACTCCCGATAGTATTAAATAGTCAATTTGAATAAGAAATTATTTTATTTTCAGTTGTTAAGGCCATTAATTAATTTTTTTTAGATTTAAGTAATAACATAAAAATCTGATATTTTGAAAATTTAAATAATAACGTGAATTTAATATCTGTGAGATATACTTCTTTTGAGAGTATTACTTAATTGCTCATTGCTTGTCAATCCGTCGGACGATTCTTACTTTGCAAACATTTAATTATTGCAAATGATTATTTATTATAATTGAATTATCTATTAAATATTTTTAAACCTTAATTAAATATCAGATTAATTATTGTGTGTTATTTAGAAGCTCAATCATAATTTTTTTTCTTCTCTTCTTTTTCCAAGTTTTTAAAAGTCTATATCGGAGATCTCTTACCCTCCCTATCTACCGCTACCTCTACCATTGCCACTTAAAAGCAGGAAGCATATTCTTCTTCTTTCGTTTAATTTAGATATATTAAACGTCCCGTTTTAAAGCAATACTAGGGCTATTATGGGATGGACCTCATAATTTTGAACCGCGGTCAGATGACGAGGACGACACTTCAGCTGGCACTCTGTCGCTCTCCAAACTTCCACATCACACTAGCGGGAGAACGTTTGACCCGACGGATTTAACGTGCACCAGACCTGCTTACACGACGATTCTTCAGTGGAATCGGTTCTCGAGCCTGAAAAGAGGCCCTCGAGCTTCCAGTTTCGAAACCGAGACCTTATCACAGGCTCCCGTGACCCTCTATTCTCCTTTCTTCTATTGAGACAGAAAATTTCGCGTGTTTTTGCACATAGACTCTCTAAAATTTTAATTTGGTGGGAAAGTTTTATACACCAGTCGCTATTAAATCAATCTATTATTTATATTTTTAAAGCTGTTTGTCTTTGGCGACTAGTTCGTTGCTATTATTATTTTGTGTAACTTCTTGTGAACAAGACACCTTTAAACTTCAAATTTTGATAGACATATAACTTCATAATATTTTAGATGGCTTGTGGTATTTATATTGCTGTTGTATTGTACCATGCGTTTCTCTAATTTTCTGTCTGTATATTTTTACATCCATTTATATCATAGGAGAGTTTAAAAGTAAAGTTTAAAAATGAGCGCAATTAAAATTTTTTTCACTAACTTAATTCTGAAAATAGTAAGTGCATCAATATTAAAAAAAAAAATGATAAAAGCTCTATATAGAAATCCCCTCAACATGGGAAAATAACCCGAATCTTCATATCTTGATTATCAACAACTAATCAAGAACAAAAATGAAAACGATTTGAAACACACTTCAGCAAATAAATATATTATTGTCTAATATGCTTAAGATATTTTTAAAAATTAATAAAGTGAATCAAAATTGTACATTAAAAAATTATTTTAATTTTTTGAGTTTTAAGATGGCATGCCGTAATTTTTTCGGATATTGTAGTGAAAAAAGCGTTAAGATTTCGACTAATTTTTATTTAAATAAAATTCTAATTGAAATTTCGAAAACTCACTCCTGGATGAGCATTCTTGCATTTCATTAGCTTATCCGGTATGGATTGGTCGGGTTTTTGATCTTGTATTAATACCCTGCAAAATATATATGAGGCAATTTTGGTAATTCCTGGCAAAAAACCTGTAGAGCGCCAGCACACACGTACGTGCTCACCCACACCCACCCACACATGCACCCACACATGTTCATTTTATAATGAGTGGAGATAGTAAAGAAAAGAAATGAATCAATTATTCAGCTACGATCATTGGTTCGATTTCACTAGTTCTTGTTCCATATGATCTTTATGATGATATTCCATATGATGATGGATCAATGTTGACCCATCCACTGCTGCCTTTCGTTTCTGGGAGAAACATTATTTCTCATAGGGAATATGGGGAATATGAGAGTTTTTTCATATTCCCTATGAGAAAACTCTCGACAGAGTTCTCCAGCCAGAATCATTGAATCTCTTTTTAAAAAAATTATTTCATATGAAAGCGCATGACTTTTAGATGCATCAATGATCATTGCTTGTCAGCTTCGATAGATATCTATCAACAGCAATTTAGTAGGGGGAAAAAAAAAGAAAAAAAAAAGGGATCTACCTATCGGCGCAAGTGACAATCGACCCCGCACTTCTCCATTTTGAAAGATATATAATAAAATAAAATTTAAATTTTACAAGTTAAGACAAAGCCCTTATTCTTGATCCAGTTGTTTAAGTTGATGTTTGGCTCTATTTATCTCTCGAAAATAGAGGTGGAAGTAGCATACAACTTTGGATGATTCGTATCTAGGAGCCATGAATTTCATATGAAAAGAAAACACACAATTCTAACATTAAATATACATTACATTTATTTGTTGTTATTCGAGGACTTGATCGGGGTTCTTCCTTGCATAGAATGTACAATGAAGTAAATTTTTTTAAGGATTTCTTTTAAGAATGGATGATGGTAGAATAATGGATGGCCGAGCAGCATCGCTACCCGAGCAATTGCTTTTGTATTGTGGTCATGTTACTGAGCTGCGAACCACAAAGTCCCAAGTTCTATTCTTGCTCAATTCAATCCGCCACAGGATATCTAAATCTCATTTATTTTAATATGAAATACAGATTTCAAGTATCGGTATCGCAGTCATTCTGGCTTGGATGACTAGTTGTTCTTTGGTTTAGTTTTGATTTTGGATTTTAATTATATAAATTGTGAGTGAGCCTCTGTCTAGTCGCCTATTGTGGCAAGTTATTTTTTATAATTAAAATGACCAGTTTACTTAAAAAAATATTGTCTAAATGCAATTTTTGAAAAGTTATTTCAAGAATTCTTCCTAATGTTTTCACTTATACATAAAAGAAATAATATTTTACACGGGATAATGGCCTTTGTTACTAAAAACTCTTCAACTCGTGATCTCAATCAGTCAATTAGGAAATGTAAACAAATTGCCGATAGATGAGTAATTTCTCGTAGTTTTACTCCTCCTGTGAGTATGATGTTGTTTACAAATCTTATAGTTGAGCAACAGAATACTAATTTATTTGGTTTCGAATCAAATCATTTTTCTACAGGTACATTTATTTATTTATTTTATCTTTCTACATCTTATTATTCCATTAAAAAGTTGTATTTTTTATGTCTTTTTTTCTGTTTTGGTCTTAAACGTTTGGATTAAAACTTGAATAGAATCTGTCTCAGGTTATCATCAAATGCCGAACTCTCAATATTACTTTGTTATTTATAGAAATATTGCCTTTGATACTATTGTGAGTTTAATTTTAAATGAATAATTAATGAATTATTCGTTGCATTTCAAGCCATGTCAAATCTGCTCTCTGAAGCTGCTCAGTCAGAAAAGTCTTGTTTATATGAAATCGATCTTTAAACCTATAGTAACTGCATTAAAGCACAATGTGTCGATTTTACTGAAGTAATTTGGAAAAATCTGCACACTTCTTTAAATGTTTGAAAATCATTTACAAATATTTAATTGCATCTTAAATAATTTTCAGATTTTTTTTTTTTATATTTTGATTTTCTTGATCTTTTAAAGGTTTTCTTACTTTGTTTAATATAGATGTAAGCTTTTAAAATACGTGTATTTTATAATGCTAAAATTTCTTAGGTACTAAGGGAAAGACTGCTTTTGATTTTTCATAATCATTGCTCTCCTTTTTTTTAAGCATAATTAAAAGTCACGTTTTTATCATTACTAAAATCGACATAAATTCTGAATAATTTTCAGTTTTAGCTATTCATAATATAGAATTAATATGATATTTTAAAAAGAAATTTGTTGAAATTATCATGTTTACTTTCTCTCTAAATTAAATGCTTTAAGAATTTCAAAAATCTGGCATGTCCAACAAATATCACACATTTTCTAAGAAAACTTCAAGTTTTGCCTATCACTTTTACTCATAAAATCCATACATTCTAGTTAATTATATTTGAGAAATACAAAAAGTTTTAAAATCAAATATATTTTGCTACAATAAATAAAAATTCTACTTTATTTAGACATGGAATATCTCTGAGCTGCATTATATATATGTGTGTGTGTTTGATAAACTAGATTTCCTGCATTAAAAGAAAGTAATCTTTTTAAAATCTTTTAAATTTAAATTCAAAAGCTCTTTTAGTTAAATTTTTGAGCCCTATGAGTTTTAGGTTTTTCTTACACCTCTTGGAGAATAATTACTGTAACTTTTATAACATGATCTGTCATATCACATGAATATCATAAGTCTCAAAGAAGTGTTGCATTTGGAGTTTTCTTGAAAATGTCATTATTTAAGTAGCTAAAAAATTAGTTTCTGTAGTCTGTTTCTGTCCTTGATATTTCTATTATGAGCACGCTTTTCAGGTTCTTAACCATAGTTAAAAAAGTGTACTGAAAATTTTCATTAATATAAAAAATAAGCAGAATTTCGAAGGAGAAATTAAGAGCATGTGATGAAACTGAAAATTCTTTCCATTTTATTCATCTTTCTGTCTCTCTTTTTACATGTATATAAACATATTTTAGCAGTAGTTTGGCTGAATAGAGGGGACTTTTGAAATTTTAACTTTGATTTAAAAATAATGAATTAATTGATGATTAAAAATTAATGCTTAAAAAATTTTTCTTGTTGGGTCAGACTATGAATACAAATATTGCCACAAAATAATTGATTTTTATTTTAAAGTACATTCTTGATTACAGAAATTTAAAAGAAATTTCTAATAAATTTTAGTGCATAAAACACATTCTTGTACGTATATACTTCTTAGAATTTAGATGTTGTTTGTATATTAAAGCAATTATTTTCTGATATTTAAGGCACTTTGCAATTCATACAACCCTTTAAAGCATAAGTAGAGAAATTACACATTTAATAACAGATCCTTTTAAATCTTTTTTTTTTAAAATTAATCATCTTGTTAGATTTCAGTGTTAAATGAATTTCAAATGTACTTATCCTTATGACTATGATCAGGCTAGAGTTAAATATTGAATGGCAAACACAGATCGAGGAATGCCTTAGTCACCTGAGTCCATCACTTATAATACAGTTAACAATATATCTGGAACATTATTGATGCTTGAATTCACGCTTCAATATTGAATGTTTTTTTATATTTATATTGATTTATTTTAATATTGATTTTTTTTTCTAAAGCAGGTACTACTCCTTATGCTGCTGCTGGATTTACTTCAGCTATGACAGTATATACTGGATCTACTCTTTTGGTATGACAGGAAATACTAGAGTTGCTCCAGCTATGCTTGTAAACACAGGACCTCCTCCAACTATGCCAGTAATTACTGGACCTCCTCCAGTGATGCCAGTAATTAATGCACCTCCTCCAGTGATGCCAGTAATTAATGCACCTCCTCCAGTCATGCCAGTAATTAATGCACCTCCTCCAGTCATGCCAGTAATTAATGCACCTCCACCAGTCATGCCAGTAATTACTGCACCTCCACCAGTTATGCCAGTAATTACTGCACCTCCTCCAGTTATGCCCGTAAATACTGGATCTATTCCATTTTGGTCATCAAATATTGTACATCCTTCAAGTATGCCAGTAAATCCTGGATTTACTCCAGCTTCAACAATGTATACTAGCCCTTTTCCATTTTCAACTGTAAATACTGGACCTCATCCAAATATGACAGTAAATACTCAACTTGCTCCATCTTCAACAATGTATACTAGCCCTGTTCCATTTTCAACTGTAAATACTGGACCTCATCCAAATATGACAATAAATACTCAACTTGCTCCATCTTCAACAATGTATGCTGAACATTTTACAGCTGTTCCAGCAGATACTATATCTACTATAGCTTCAACAATAAATACTAGGCCTGATCCATTTTCTATAGTAAATACTGGATTTGCTTTTGATTCTTCACTTACTACAACAGTAAAGTAAGAAAAAAGTTTTTTGTTTTGTTTCTTTGTCAATGAACTAGGAATTGGAAAAAATAACGAAAATAATAATTACCTTGATTTTATTATTACATATTCTTAATAAAACGGAATAGAATTAAGAAATATTAATTGGCTTATCTATTAAATTTATAAAGTTAGATTTAAAAAAAAAGAAACTGAAGTTTCAATGTAAAATCTTCATTTTATGTAAATTAAATATATTCATAATATTTAAAAATGTCCTTTTGAATACTATATTTTCCCCTCCAATAAAAAATAAACTATTTTGATTTTAATAATTGTAAGAAATATTTAGCCTTTGTTACGAGAATTGATAATGGAGATGAGCCTTAACCTTTTATATACAGATGGAATTTAAAAATACCATTTAAATCCAGCTGATATTTGTACAATATGACTATTTTTTGTAACAATATTTGAAAGAGCACAAAGACTGTTTTTCCACTAAAAAGAAGTAGATATCATCTAAAAAAATAACATTAAAAATCTTATATGATTAATTTAATTAATTAAAAAAGTTTTTTCTTCTTCCAGTGTTTATTCTGTACAAAAACTTAACTGAAGGTTCAAAACTAAATTTGAAAAATTGATGGTGAAGTAATTCAGTAAATAAAGGTGTAAAGTGGAATGAAGAAAGAAAAACCTTTTTTTCATGTCATTAAACTATTGAAAAGTTCCAAATCAATGAGAAATAAATAGTAAGCAAAAAATAATAAAATTGATAGATATCTTCTTCGTGGCTTAAAATCCATAAAAAGTGGTGAAAGTTGATTGTTTTTTACTAACTTTTTAAATTTCTTCTATCTGTTGGAAATACTCAATTTCTTATGTACTTTTAAGTTAAAAAAAATGTATGAAACTAATTCAGAAAAACTTTTAAAAATAAAAAACAAACAAACAAACTTTATTAATTTTTTTTTGTTTATGATAACTTATTACAAAACAAAATTAAAATATAATTTGTTTGTGAAGAATGAATTACAAAAATACAGAAAGTAACAAAAATTAAAAGATATTCAAGAAAGCAGTTTTACTTTAAAAATAACTTTGTCTCACAAATCTTTCACATTGCATTTTATCTTTTTTTTTATTATTTTTTTTTTATCATTAGATGAGATTTAGAAGTCTGATTCTGGGAAAATTTGGGCATAATGTCTTTTGTTGCAGTGTTGGGGAAAAAAAAAAAAAAAAAAAAAAAAAGAATATTGAGTAAGGATTAGTAGTAGCATCTCAAGCATCTTCTCAATTTGAGTTGCCATAAAATTGGCTGAAATTATCAAACCTTTTTCCTTCTCATTTTATTAATCATCAATATATAATTTCTTCATGGCATATTCTAATAGTACAAGATGTTTTAAAACAGAGGTTCCCAAAGTGTGGATTTGTCAATTTTTGGTAGGTTGTGACAACACTTTAAAAGTATAATTATTTTTCCATAATTTCTAAAATATGATGTGGGCTTAAATCTTCAAACCTACACATAAGAAATATTTAAAATATATATATATATATATATATTATTGGCAAATGCTTGCTTCTCTACTAAGGTTTTTTTTTTTTTTTTGGTCCAAGCATGATTAACCAAGAAATTAGATTGTAGAATTACTTTAGGGAATTATGTTTATAGCATATCAATTGTTTGAATTGATTCCTCATTAGATTACCATATTCCTCATTAGATTAACTTGTGTATATGCTTATGGTAAATAAATTTATTTGCTGATACAATTAGGCTAAATTTACTATATAAAATATCAGAGAAAAATGTTTCTTAAGTTCCTACTTGTGTTTACATCAGGGTTATCTTCAGGGATGCACATTCATACAAAGTGTATTGGTATAATCAAAAATTTGAAAATAAACATGCATTATATGGCTGCCTGCCATTATACAGTAGAAAGAAAAGCAACTGAAAATCTAACTGGAAATGAGTCCAGTGCAAGAGAGAAGTGTTCTCTTTTCCTTTGCATTGAGTTTTTAAGTGAATAATGGGGCAGTCTAATCATCAGCATTTATAGGGAGTCAAGTCCTAAACTTTTATTAAACTTGGTCAAGCATTAAAAAAAAAAAAAAATTAAATTATCTATGTGCAGATGTGTTTTATATGGCTTCCTCCTCCAAATGCTTATACATGGCATTACCTCTAAAGATTCTGAAAACTGTTATAAGCCTTGAAAGTATCATAAATTACTCTGATTTCTTATTTCTTACTTTAAATTTGTACACTTTATCTTCTAGGGTCTAATAATTAAAAAAAAAAAAGCTTGAAACAACATTGTGCCACCTACTATTTTTAAACCCCAGTAGAAGATAAAAGTAAATCCAGTAGAAGATAAAAGATTAAAATCTTTTATCTTCTACTGGATTTTAAATAAATATTGCATTAAAAAAAATTGTGAACTTTGACCTTATTGATGAGTAAGCATATGTACAAATCTACAAAATGTATGTAAGCGAGATGCATCGCAGTAATTTTGTGCAGGCATTGGTCATGCATTACACAATTTTTAAAATTGTCAGGTTCAAAGGAATAATATCATCAGTATAATTAAATATTTTTCTTATTTAGCTATTGACATTTTTATGAATTTCATTTTGTGATTAAGATTCATAAAAACATAAATCAGATAAGAATATTTTAAATGTTAAAGTATTAATTTTTATTGATCTGTGCTAATTTTTTGTTTTTTTTGTTAGAACTTCAGTTTTGGAATCAAGATCAACTGGAACTAAATCACACTCCCTCCCTCAGAACAATGGAATTGCTGACTCAATTAATGAGCATTTGCAAGGAATTGATTTGAGTGAACTGAAAAAGTTTCAGTATTTGGATCTTGCCGAGAAAACTGGAAATTTTTGTGACTTATGGGTAGAAGAAGGTGGTTATAAAATAGGTGAAGGTGGTTTTGGATCGGTTTTTCGAGCAGATATTTCTGTTGCTGTAAAATTGCTAAAAGAACCTGTTGATAAGCAGTTTTTTACTGAATTGAGCATTTTATCTAGGTAATTCAGATTTATAATAAATAATTATTGAAATTTCTTGGTTTCATTATTGACAATTTAGTCATTGTATTTATAAATTGGAAATAGCTTCTGTTTTATATATGAAAATGTTCAGATTGTTATAGTTGAGCCAGAAAATATCATTTTGCTGTTATATTTGTTAATCCCACCCTCTTTCTTATTTGATACATATAAATGTAAGGGTAGAACGTTTTTGCATGACTTTTTTTTTTTTATCAAAGAAAAATTGTTTTCATTATTCTCTATTCTCAGAATGGGCAATTTAAATATTGGTTTCAAAATTTCTCGCCTTGAAATAAACAGACTGCAAAGTTCCAGCTTTGTTGTGAATATGAAAATGCTTGTAGTGGGCCTGTTTGGAAATTTCTTGCAACACAAATTGCCTCTTCTTGCCTATTCCTGTTAATTAAACCATACACTAAATACATGTTTTCTATATCAAAAGAGTTGTTCTGCTTCATTTTAATTTCACCCTTTCTTTGACTAGAATACTTCCTTTAATCATATGCCCAGCCACACACCTTGACCTTGATTGCTTGATTACTTTGACAAAACATTTTACATGACTCTATATGTATAGTTCTTATTCTTGAAGAATATTTACTTTTTTTAAGCAATTTTAAATGCTAAAAATTTTAGTTATGTGCATGGATTATAAACAAATAGTGCAAAAGTTACACAGAAGAATAGCTTTCATGTTGAAGTGCTGGCACAAAAGATATCTTTTCTATTGAATCACTCTTCATCTCAGTATTTCTGATTTTCCAGCTGATTGTGGGCTATTTGTGAAAATATATATTTAAAATTGACAAAGGATTTTTCTTTCTCTTTTGTATTTGCCACCTTGCTGTTTGTAATCATCTTGCTCATGCTGGCAATTTTTTTTTTTTTTTTTTTTTGAAGCTGGTGTTAAGGATGCATATTTAAACGGAGCTTAATATGGATAATATCTTCATTAAGATTAAAAAGGGAACCAGTAATTGAATTTATTCATATTTATGAATAATTAATATTAATGATATTAATTATGAATTAATTTATGAATCTAATATTTATGATAATATAAATTGTAAAATAATGAAGCTTCAGCTGGATACATTTAAAAGAGATCTTTGTCAAACACTTGTCAAAAATCAACTTTAATAGGATATATAGGATGTTATCAACAGCTGAAATGCTCTAGAATCTCCATTTATCTTATATAGAATACCTTTGATTTGCTATAGAAGCTTCATATGTGCTTATATGTGCACAATATAAATTAAGAATGTTTTGAAAGTTTCTGTTTTTTCATAGCAATTAGACTATGAAAAAAAATTCAACCCAATTCTGAAAGCTAAATTGTAGTTTATAATTAAATTTTGTCAATTTTGAATAATTAAAATTTTTATCAAAGTTTTGAAATGAAGAAATTTGAATAAACATTTATCTTTCTTTTTAATGCGGATACTTGTGAGCAGCTATCTTAGATAGTATTAATATGTGGAACTAATTTGAAACACTGAGAAAAGTGCAAAATTGTTTAATCTCAGTCGTTTATTTATTGATAGATCAACTAGTACAAAAGATTATTCTAAATTGCTTTGAATAATTTTGTCACATGATTGTTTTAAATGCTGTCACTATAATAGACAAATTAAAAAAACATTAATATTTATTTTATGTCAGTATTAATAAGCCTTTAAGCTTATAATTAATTGCATGATTGCAAAAAGCTTATTTTATGTTTTTCTTGCTACTTCACTTGTTACTTTCAAATTGTTTTGAAAAGAAATTAATAATATAGAATAAAGTTGTGCCTTTTTGATAGTTAAAATATTATAAATGGTTGTATTTTTAATTAGATTTCTTGTTAATATTTGTTTTTCTTTCTTGTGTACAAAAAATACCAAGAGAAAACATTATAATTATCAAAAAATTCGAACTCAAAATTTTGCAGAATCTCCACATTTTGGAACTTCTTGAGTACATTTTTGTAATTCAGTCTCTGAACTTGATAACCTTAAAAAACATTTTGAGCTAGAAGATAAAATATGATATATAGACTTTACATCAAATGTATCGATTTCTATTAATTTTGGATCAAAATACATTCAGAGAAAGTCTGTCTGTCTGGATGTCTGAGTACTAGTAAAAATATCTAAAATGTAAAAACTAGATATATTAAATCTGCCTAACAGATTATCATCTAAAGCGTAGTTCCATATCAAATTTGGAATCTTATATGTTAAAGAAGTGATTATCTTTAACTTTTCATGTATGCAAATACAATCACTCGAACATACAAGGATTTAAATAAATAAAGTTAAATATGTGCATTTGTATTCTATGTCAAATTTTATTTTCAATTAGCCTGAAAAATCCTTAAAAATACATATTCGATTTTTTTTATACTTATGTCAGCAATTAATTGCTAAAGATAGCATGTTAGCTTTAATAAAATTGCTAGATTCATAATGAATATCAATCTTTCTTAATTATTGTTCACCAATGCCATGCAATTAATACAAAACTGTCAATTTTCATAACAATGCTACAAGGCTCACAATTCTCATATACATGAAAATAAAAATCTGAGCAATCAGCATTCATGGCCTTGCCCAATGTCTATAATTTTGTGCTGGTGGAGGTTAATACTTTTATTGGAAAATATACAAGACAGCTTAGGAGAGATAACTCCCACCAATTTAAAGATTTTTTGTAATACTGTAAAAGATTCTAATTGTAGATTTGAAGAGTAGAAAGAAATGCTTTTTTATTTCAGCTAGTTATTTAAAATGAAAGAAATGTTTGTTTTCATTCAGTACTAATTAGATTTTTTTTAATGAAGTTGAAGATTTATTTTTTATTTAAATAAATATTATTTTAATATTTGCAGGAATTCTCACAAATCTTATATTTTTTTTAGGTGCAAGCATGAGAACTTATTACGTCTTTTAGGATTTTCAGTTGATGGGTCTAACTGCTGTTCAGTTTATGAATATATGCCCAATGGATCATTGGAAGATAGATTAGCATGTTCTGTAAGTAATTTCTGTATTTTTTGTTGTTGTTATCAACTTGGGAAGTGATCATTCAATTTTACTATCTGATTAAAAATTAAATAATTAATTTTTATAAATTAATATAATGTATATTAAATTATTTCATCAGAATAATTATCAATTTTCAATCATTAAGATAATGCATATATTTAAAAAAATACTTTTGATATATGAAATTCTATAAGCTTCTTGCAATGAAAACAAGAGTGCTTTATTTTTTACTTTTGTTTAGTGAAATATAAAAATTGACAAGGGAAATTATTTTATACAAGTTTTGGACATTAAAAACACTTGGGCATAATATATATGCTGATTTATGTAATTTAAAATCTGTTTATTAAAAATTTATAAACACTTTTTGTAAATACAGATTATTAGACAGATGAGAGTTGTTTTATAATATAATGACTAATTTTTTTCTTTGATATTTTTTTTAATTATTAGTGTGTAGAGGAAAAAATTAGCTAAATATTTTACATTTTAGAGCAATTTTAAAAAATTGCTCTAAAATGATACCAGTATGGACTATGAGTGCAAGGGTCTAGTCCATAATGGTATCATCTTAGATACCATTATGGATAAGGTATCATTTTAGATACCATTATGGATAACGAAGCCTCCAATTGAATATTATTTTTATCATTTTTTTCAATGAAATTATTACCTTTATCAAATTTTTAATAATATATCAAAACTAGTCATTTCTTAAATTAAGAAATTGAATAGAATCTTCATATTCAAAATAAATTGTTTGCTTCTAAATTCATGACACAAAAACATCCTTGTTTTTAATAAATGAAAAAAGAAATGACATAGTTTTAATCCATCGCACTGAACTCTACACAATGCTATGCTATTTTGAGAACTGATGCAATTGCCTGTATTTGTAATTTAACATAACATTTTTTAAAAATATTTTGATTGTATATCCATGCTTTACTGCCAATGTTCTAGACAACAATGATAATTGTCAGACATTCAAAACTCTCTTGTTTGTGTTTTCAGTTTTTTTTAATCTATAGGATTTTATTTTATTTTTTTAAAACTCTACACAAATTTCTCTAGTAATGCTATTAGGTGAATACTTTTAACGTCAATTTTGATTTAAGATTATATTACTGAATACTAGTCATCTCAACCAACCAACAAGTTTGCTGGAATATTGTATGTATTTGATTTCAGATAAATCATTTGGGTTGAATTTCATCTTCATGATTCTGCAAAATTTTCTGACAAGAAAGCCATGTTATTTTAATTGTTTTAGGTTTTGTTTATTGTGTATATGGACCTTTGTATTAGAAAGGCCCCATAACATCATAGCACTATTAAAAGTATAAATGTCTGGTTCATATAGTTTGTACTTTTCTGGAATTGTTTTCCCTTTCTGATCTTGTCTTGTAAACTATACGGATATTAAGCACAATTCTGCTTTCTCAGTTTTCAACACTGGGAGAAAATCCCTCAAATTGATGGAACAATGAAAACGTTTCTTAAATGTCAAGGCACTAATGTAATCTATTGTTGCAAATCAAGCAAAAAAAATAAAAATAAAAAATTGTTAACATGTGGGAAAAATCCACATGACTACAAAATTGCTGTTATTAAAAAGATTTTTGACTTTTTAAATTTTGAAAAAGTGCAAAATTTATTTATGTGCTATAATATTGTCAATAGTCATCATGGTAGAATGGCAAAATTCAGCTTAATTTTTTGTTAATTAAAATTAAAATAAACTGCTTTGTGGTATATTTTTCGACTACCAAACATATATATATACCGAATTTGTAGATGATAGTCAAACAGGTAGACATGCGTGCACACACACACGCCTTTATTTTTAGTTGAAAATATGATAAAAAGTATACGCATGTTTGGCATATATAACTAATTTTCTAAATTTTGTGCCCTAATATACCTAGTAAACTTTTCTATTGAATTTGAAAAAAGAGATTAGAAGTTAAAATTATATATACTGCTTTGTAGTTTTATCATCATTTAATTCAATAACTTGACTAAACTTAAAATACTTATAACTGTTTTTTTTTAATCTTTTTTTTTTCAGTACAAATCATTACTATCTTTTTTCTTACATCGTAATTTCTTGAATTTGTGAATCTCTTGTATTTCTTATTCCTGATTTATGTTAAATTTTATTTTGATTCAGTAGATTAATCTTCAGTTATGTAATAAGTGTGACAATGCGTTTTCTATAAATGCTTGTTTTGTTTTTTTAAATTTTCAATATTTTATGTATGCAGGTAAATAAAAGTGTTATTTGCTTGAATTGCTTTTTCACTTTTTTAAGTATTTATTATTTGTTTTTATTACCAAAAATTATATCAGTTGAATTTTTAATTAATTTTTTTTTCTCTTTATTACAGGGTGGCTCGCTACCCTTACCTTCTCTAACACGTCTGCATATTGCATATTTTTCTGCAGTTGGTCTTAATTATTTGCATAATTTCAGTAAACCACCACTGGTTCATCGAGATGTAAAAAGGTATAATTTTTTGTATAAACCTGTTGTGATGGATATTTTATTTTTAAATCAGAAATTGGAAAATTTTTTTGCTTTTTTTAAATTTATATATTGTTCTAAATTCATACAACTTCAGTTATTTTATTACAGTACACTCCCGATTATCCGTTTGTACTGTGGTACTGTGGATTATATGGTGGAAGGACAGGCCAGATAACAAAAAAATCCTGATTGGCTGGTTGTTGAAAAGGCTGATTGTTCTATGAATTCATTTGTTTGCCCACCAATACCAGAAAACATAGTTTTTATACCAAAACTTACTATTATAATAAGCATTTTCTCACTTCTTTTGAATACTAAAACTTCCATTTATCACAAGCCACGAATGTGAACACTGCCACGGCCCGGTGAATCATAGAAGCAGTTATCAGTAATATATCGAGTTAAAATTGAAGGCTCTTTACTGGTAGTTTATATACTGCACTGCAATTTCCCAGAATTTATTAGAAAAAAAGTAAGTTAAAGGATATAAATCCTTGACATTCTAACATAAATTCAATAATCTTCACTGTGATACAAAAAATTTTAAGCATGCCCCAAGAACAATTTATGAATATTGTATGTACTGTGCTGTTATAATCAGGAACAGCAACAACAATTGAGGTCCATTACACACTGAAGAAACAACAAGCAGAACGCTGCTCTTTTTTTTTTTTTTTTTTTTTTGTCATAACTAGTATTTTGCACAATTCACATATGAGGATCGTAGCAGATGCTCGTTTCCGATGTCTTGGCAATGTTGCCAATGCACAATGCCTTTCTTTCCGGATTTAATTACGATAAAAGAAAACTAGGCCGGATAGTATGGAAGCCGAACAGTCACTAACCATATACTGGGGAGTGTATTGTACTTTTATTGTTCTTATACTTTTTCTTATATGATAATTGATTTTGTATTTAAAAGTAATCACTTCATTGATTTTCGATGTGCTTTATTTTATGTAAGGGAACTATAACTAGTTGCAACAAGGACATTATACCTTGTTTTTTAAAATTGTTATTTAGAATTTTTGTGAAGTAAGATTCTTACGACATGCTCTGTTATCTTACTACAATGTACATAGTCAAAATAGAAATGAAGTTTTGAACATGTGGTCCATTTTAGATGATAAATGGAGAAAAAATATTTCGTAAATTTTGATTTAAGTTATAATAACTTATAGTTTAAAAAAAAACGTTTTTACCAAATAATTTTGTTTTTACATTAGATTAAAAAGCTGCTTAAATGTTTTTATTAATCACAATATTTTTTTTTTTTATAAATCAACAAAAATGTCCAAAATTATGCGATAGGGCAGGTTGTAACAAAATCATGGGAAAAGTTTTAGGTGATAAAAAATTTGTGATTTCTCTCCATTTGTATTTGATACAAGTGCCCAAATTTTCTGCTTTATATATTATGCATCTTCAAGGATCAGATCTTTCTCTCTAAGGATTCACTTCTGAAAGAATCTAATGGAGGCTCTGAATTAAAAAAAAATGAATAATTCATTGACTTGATTATGAAGCAGTGTGAAACAAAAATAATTATGCAATCAATAAGAAATAAAAGCAAAAAAAAAAAAAAAAAGGATAAGAGAGAGGGAAAGGATTAAAAAAAATATGAATAAGAAAATAAAAGGGGGGTGGGTGGAAAGGTGGAAATAAAGGGAGGTTCAGTGCAGTATATAAACTATCAGTACAGAGCCTTCTATTTTAAGACACATTACCAGCAACTGTTTCTATAATTCACTGGGCCGTGTTCACATTCTGCATGGCTTGAGGTAAATGGAAGTTTTAGTACTTAATAAGAAGTGAGGAAATGCATATTATAACAGTGTATAAAAACTTTATCTTCTGTTATTGGTGGTCATAGAACTCTGTCCTATCCGGCTTTTTTGTTATCCAGTCTGCCCCTCTTCCACATTAGGTTGGATACTCGGGACTGTATTGTATGTGTACAACAATCCTGATAATGTATTATTTTATAGTATATTTCATTAGCTTGCCTTTTGGAAGAAACAGTATGGCTGTTTTGAAATAGATTATATAATTTTGAATAGTGACATGCTGCTAAAATAGGGCCTTAGTTGTGACCCCTTCTTTCCTTTCTGTGCAAATCAGGGAAAAAAATGCTCAAGCCCGAGGATTTTAGACTGCATTAAATCCGACTGCATTATGGTTCTGCGACAAAATCGAATTTCAAATTATGAACATTCTTGCCTGGGATCCAATACAAATAAGTCACTCAATTCTGATGAAGAAAAATGGCTTCATTTCTTAATTTGAATATAAAATGTGTGCAATAGGAAACAGTTTTACTATTTTCCTATATTCATTTCAATTCTGATGCAGGCTGAAGACTTCTATGTATTAGGTGTTTGCATGTATTTTGATAATTTTTTTCACTTTAAAAACGCATTTATTGAGAAAAATTGGTACAATATATATCAATCAAAATATTTTCCATCATTTTCTGCAATTTTTTCCCATTTTCTTCCAATAAGTCTTGTAATTGATTATCTTAGTATTCTTTTTTTAGTCCTCCAGGACGTTCTTTGTCATTAACATCGAAATCACCACAATTAAATTGTTGAAACCAAAACCTACAATTGGGATATTACGGAGTAGCATCACCATAAGTTTCTAAAAATGTCTGATGGGCTTTGGCAGCAGATTTCTTCAAATCAAAAAAAAAAAAAAAAGCAATGACTGTCGAAAATGCAATTTGGAGTGTTTTATGATTGGGGTCTTTATATGCTGAATAACTCAATAATAATAAATGGGAAACTTTCAAAATGATAACAATAAAGTAATAGGAAGTTGGTATAACCCAAAACCATTGTCGTTTATATAGATACTTCACATGTTTACTAATAGATGTCACTGATTAAAATGCATGCAAGCACCTAATAGAAGCACCTAATTGGTTGAATAATTTTATCTTTATTTTGCTTTAAACCACTTGATATCATTTATTATCATTATGCTAAATGATAGTAATTATCAAATGCCTTATGTATTTTAATTAATAGAAGAATGACAAAGGAAAAATAGCCTTAAGTATTTTTGTTTTTATTGCTACAACTTGCTCAATATATGGAGTAATATATAATAGCTGATTAGTTTTTTTAAAAATCTTTCTGGTGGTAAAATCAGTAAAATTGTTGAATTCTTTTTTCAGGCATATAAGGAATGAATATTTATTTTAAAAAGTATTATAATCATGGAATTGCGAATCATTTAAAATTTAAATATTTCTCCATAAATTGTAATAACTAGCCTTGCCTTCCCTACACTATTAAATAAAAATAATACTTGTTAAATACTGCTTGCTAGTTCATAGCTTCCGAGGTCTATCATAATTATTTAATTACTCACATTTAAAATAGTAAGTTAACTTCTAAATGGTGGCTTGCAGTCAATTGAAACAAATGAAGTAGTGCTTTAGTGAGCAAACCATTTAATCTACTTGCATTCTCCAGTTTCTTTCAAAAATTATGAAATGAGATTTGGCTTACTCCGTCATTATAGACAGACCTTCCTTATTGCTTGATTAAGCCAGAAAGATATGAATTTAAAGAAAGGCTACAAAACACATGTGGTTTCTTATTATTCAAGCACTGTTCTTTTCAGTATTTCTGCTTTCCAGCCGATCATCATTGTGATGTAAACGATTTTGTAGAGCTGATATAAAACAAGAGCATTTGTGTGCTGAGAAGTGATATTACAAAGCAAACTTTTTTTATGATTGATTAGTGATTTACAAGCACAAACATATTGTTATGGACAAATAAAATTCCGCTAAAATCGGCGATAGGTTCGCATGTGTAGTGGGTATATGGTGTAAAACAATAAGCAGGCCTCAATAACAAATGATGACATTTATTTACACAAAGGCACGAATACACACGACAAAACACAGCTGAGAGGCACACAAGCAACACACAGCAGCCCACAAGTAGGAATTGGTAGAAAACAACAACCACAGCACACAAAGCGGCCAGACAGAACTCAGCAGAAGGAGCTATTCTCTATGGTCTCTCCAAACGCTTGCTATTTTCCACTGTCTCCTCGCTTTAATTGTATTCGACTGCCAGCTCACTACCTTACGATTGGCCACACACGACTCGAAACTGTTTCTATAATAAACTCCAAGATTCGGCAACTCAATTCATCAATCGCTTGAGCTGCACTCAACGCTTGTGCTTCGCTGGACTGATCCAACTCGTTGTAAGAATCTAGACCAAACACACGACTGTCTTTGGCTTGGATTGTTGACCTGTTTTATTTCCAGAGCAGGGAAGGGAAGGTTCTCGGACAATCAAGGATAACTCAGCTGCTGTTGGTCCTATCGCCAAAATTCCAGAACATTCTAGTATCATCTATTTTGTCGCCAAGTCCGGGTCTCATTGATCCAGCATCCGATCAGCATCCAATAGAGCTGATCGTAAAACGATCTTTAATATGATGGAAAGTAAAATTACAGATTCGTAACAATATAATAGTATTTTTAAAACTAGTATGAGTTATGTTGTATCTATTATGTGTATTGAAAATTGAACAGGTTCATTTGGTTTTCAGGACCACTACACATCATTATTTCTAAAATATTTTTGTATTATAAATGGCATTATATTGGTTGAATTCTTTATTAAATTATAGCCTATTGAATATGGGCGGTTCTAAATATCCTGTTTTAAATATTTTTGTAAATGATTCGCTTGCATTTTAATAATGATTTTTATAGCAAAATAAAAGCTTATAAACATATTAAATTTTATCTGACATAGATACTAATAAAAATCATTTACAGAAAAAAAAATGAATTGAAACTATGAGAACGAAAAATTATAGTGTGCTTTTAATTAGGTTTTACTTTTGTAAAATTATATTTAATTATATATTTTTTATATCCTTGCATAGATTTCTGAGAAATTAATTTTTTTTTGACTTTTTTGAATTTTCAACAATTCTATCAGTAAACTCTACTTTTTTTATATGCTTTTCCGTATGTTTTAGAAATTTAACTCCGATTATATTTAAATGTTTGGTACCAACATTTTATCTAGTTTATCTTAAATTATTTATTTTCTTTGTGAGCATTGTACAGGCTTTTTAAGTGGGGTTGTTAAATGATCATGAAAATCCCCCAAATCACAATTTTTGATTTCATTTTAGTTGTTTCCGAAATGTAATATTTTTATGTAAATATTGTTTTGAAATATTTTGATGTTTTGATTTTTCTGATCTATTTATTTATTGTCTATTGTAGTGCCAATATTCTATTGGACGAGAATTTTATTCCTAAGATAGGAGATTTTGGCCTTGTTCGAATAGGAGGTAGCGGTTCAGCTTCAACTATGGCCATTACCAAACATTGTTGTGGAACAGAAGTATATATGGCCAGAGAAGCACGTTATGGCGATGTTTCAGTTAAATTAGACACATTTAGTTTTGGAGTGGTTTTACTAGAAATATTGACTGGTCTTCCTCCGTATGATATCAGAAGGGAAGATAGAGATTTAGTGAGTATATTTAATTATTTCTCCTTTAATACTCATCAATTATTGCAAAAAGCCTGCAACTGCGTTGTTACTTTTTTGATCTGGTATATTCACGAGGGCTGTCTAAAATATCCGACTTGGAATTTTCCTACGTACGGTGATAATGCTAGAGTGGCGCCTTTTTGGACAGTGGAAGAAGACAATTTAATGCTCATGTTTGAATTTTTCTCCGTATTCGAGTGTGTCAGTCGCTGCTTGCTTGCCGCTGAGTAAAGTTATGTTATAAGTGTTTATCGAATTTTTGATTTCTCTTAAGCTGATTGAACGAGTTGAACAAAGATACTGCATCAAATTTTGTCAAAAGCTTGATGATTCTCAAAGCGAAACAATTCGTAAGATTCAGCAAATGTTTGGAGCCGATGTTATTCGAGTAACACAAGTGAAGGAGTGGTTTAATCGATTCAAAAATAGCCGCACATCGGTGTAGAGGATCACGAATGCGTCATGAATATGTAGCAGTTCTACGCCAACTCAGAGATGCAGCTCGGCACAAAAGATCAGACCTCTGGAGGACGTAAAACTGGCAGTTGCATAATGACAATATTCTGGCTCACACCTGATGTAGACTTTATTGGCGAACTACGGAATTCCAGTAGTCTCCCAACCTCCTTACTCTCCAGATATGGCTCCTTTCGACTTCTTGTTGTTTCCGAAATTAAAAGTTTCGTTGAAAGATTCCATTTTGAGAGTAGAGAAGAGATAATGCAGAACGCGGCAACGATGGACATTACAAAAGAAGCCTTCCAGGAATGTTTTCAGTAGTTTAAGGGTCGGCGAGCTAAGTGTGAGAGAGCCTACTTTGAAAGGGATTAGGATCAAAATTTCATCACATAATATATTTTTCCTGGTCAAAGATCGGATACTTTTTAGACAGCCCTCGTATATATGTTATTATTAAAGCTCGAAAGCCGTTAATGTGAAGATTACTTGATTTGCTTTGATAAAGTGCGGAATTATCCGTATTTTAACTAGGTAATGTGCACATTAGCGGCTTCTGTATCGTTAAAGCTCAAAAGTTTTGTTTCTCTCATTTTCTTTCCATACTTTTTCTCCCACTCTCTATACTTTTATTTTTGTTTCGCCAGCGTGTGGTCTTCTCCGGTTGCTTTTATTTCTTACTAGCCGCCTTTGGCGACCAGTCGGTTCGCCAATCTTAATGTTCGTTAAAATTTTAATAATTAAATATTTTATGCAATTCCTACTTTAATAGCTTCTTCATTAAAATATTTTAAAACTTCACATTTTGATTGTCATTTAATTCATTCATAATATTATAAAGGCCTTCAGTCATAACGTAATATGTATCTCTCTAATTAAAGTGGAAAGAATGAATCTGCAATTAATATAATATTTTTTACTGAAACAGAGCATTTTTTTATAATATGATTATTGATAACAGAGTCATTGGCGGGGGGGGGGCACTTTATGGGTACTAAAGAATATCTTAATTTATGTAATATCTCAAGAATTTGTCAACAAAATTTTCTTAGATTCATTATGAGCAGATCGATTCATTAACAATGTTTAATTTTAAATGCATCAAACACTAAGAAAATGAAACGAATCGTTTAAAATAATCGATCGAACACAGGTTTAAAAAAACTACTTAAAAAACGATGTACTTAAAACTATAAGCATATACAAAAAAATATATAACTAACATAAATACAATTTAATTACAAAAGCATGCAACTAACCTAAAAATAATTTAAATCATCCGTTGATATGGTTGTCATACCAACAATCAGAACACAATGCGCATGCATGAATTTTCTTCGCCAGTTACGGTAACGCAAATGCGTGAATTTTTCTACGCCAGTTGGGGTAACGCCATTCAGATTATACATTTTTAACTTCCTTTATTCTGTGTTATTTTAATTCAAAAGTACTTCAGAATGAATCTGAAACATGGATTAATTAACAATGGTTAATTTTAAATGCATAAAACATTAAGAAAATAAACAGAATCGTTTGAAATAATCCGCCGGAAAATGTTAACCCTAGCCTCATTACTGTTGGGAGAAAAAAAATACTGAAGCCTTACTCATTTGGCTAACACTAATGAGAACACTAAGAAAATAAAACGAATCGTTTGAAATAAACGGTTGAAAACAGGTTTTAAAAAAAACTACTTAAAAAACGATATACTTATAACTATAAGCATATACAAAAATATATATAACTAACATAAATACATTTTAATTACAAAAGCATACAACGAACCTAAAAAATAATTTAAATCCAGTCCGCATCCATTGATAATAATTATCAACACAATGCGGAATTCAGAACACAATGCGCATGCGTGAATTTTTAACGTCAGTTACGTAACGCAAATACGTGATTTTTTCTACGCCAGTTGGAGTAACGCTATGCGGATTAGAAATTTTTAATTTCCTTTATTCTATTTTATTTTAATTCAAAAGTACTTCAGAATGAATCTGAAAGATCGATTGATTAACAATGTTTAATTTTAAATGCATTAAACATTAAGAAAATAAACAGAATCGTTTGAAATAATCCGCCGAAGAATGTTAACCCTAGCCTCATGACTGTTGGGAGAAAAAAAAATGAAGAATTACTCATTTGGCGGTGGGGAAAATGGAAGATTTTTTTGGCGGAAAAGTTGGCGGTGGGGAAAATGGAAGATTTTTTGGCGTGAAAGTTAGTTTTTAATTAATAATTAAAATTGTAATTAAAAATTCGAAAAAAGGAACCCCAGGTGCACATTCCCAACCTCCAAGGTATACATGTACCAAATTTGGTAGCTGTAGGTCAAACGGTCTGGCCTGTAGAGCGCCAACACACACACACACACACACACACACACACACACACACACACACATTGAGCTTTATTATAAATATAGATAATTGTAAAGCTGATTCTTTTTTCAAAATCATTTCTGCCAGTACGTGCATGAGGGTTTCAAAAAGTGTGATGCAAAACTGAATGTATCACAAATACGTGTGCTTGTTGCAAAATCCAATTCCTATGCAATTCAAAGTATCACCAATCTGTAGATTGTTCTAATAAGTAAGCATAATTTTATCATATGTTTCGCAAATTTATTCCCTTAATAGTAACAATATATTATACTGTTTGATTCTTTTTATTATAGTTTTTCAATTGATTGATGATTGATTCTATCAACTAAGTAATTCGATGCATTATTATTCATCTAATACAATGACTTGTTTATTGCTTCAAAAAATAAATATACACAATAGTTTTAAGTCGAATTTCTTTGAAAAATTAATCTACATTTTTTTACAATTCTATAGGCGTTTTTAACTATAAAAATGGAAAAATAAATAAATAAAACGTCAAAATGATACACTGTCTTAAATGGTGAGCGAGAGGCACCATCCGAATACATGGGGTTAAATAAGGCTTCTTACTGTCTACTTGTTCGTTATAACTTGCTTTGTTAATGATATTTCTTATTGTTTGAAAGAAATGTCATTCTCTCTAAAGAGCTCTTTAATAGTGTAATCAGTTTTTAAGTCAGCCGTGACTTATATCTATTTCTGGATTATATTTAACTTTATACATTATATATATATGTTAATTTTTTCTGCACAATTGGCTTATCTACAGTGATACAGTCTCTGTTTTTTGAAGCTTTTATTCTGTCGGGTTCTAAGCCATGATGGAATTATGGGGATTGAGCTGGCAGCCATTGCTCCTAAAAACAGCATCTTTTGTCCTTCAAAGGGATTTTCCATATTGTGATGCAAAGGAATAATTTGCACAACATATATAGTGACTCAAACAATTGAGAATACACCTTACTTTTACTTGATAGATTCGAAGTTCAATATAAATAACACATTACCGAGAAGTGCAAACATGTTTTTATTTTTACACATAGCAAATAGTTTGATTGAGAGTGGAAATAAAGAAAAATCAACGAAAAACTTTTAAACTGAAGAATTTCAGAAGCATTTTAAATAAACATATGCAGACTTTTGCCTCAAAAAATTGAGAATACACTAATGAAATTTTTATAATATTTCGCATAAAAAGAAAGTGTTAATATTTAATTGCATGTCTTTTGGGTTTTATAATGACCTTTAAACGTCGCAGTACCGATTCGACCCATTTTTGGTGGTATCTGAAGATATTTTACCCCATTCTTCTTGCAACGCTTGTTTTAAATGGGTTTTGTTTCTAATTTTGTGTTTTTGAAAAACTATTTCGAGTGTTGCCCACAGATATTTAATGGCATTGATGTTGGGGTACTGTGGTGGTGTATGTGACTGCTGTTTACGATGAAAAATACCCACATTTTGACATTACGTGCATTCTGTTTGGTGCCATTGTCCTGCTGCAAAATGAAATTTTCATCCAACCCAAATTAAATGTTTTAAAAGTAAAAACATGTTTTCTCTTCTCGGTAATGTGTTATTTATATTAAAAATCGGAAAAATCTATCAAGTAAAAGTAAGGTGTATTCTCAATTGTTTGAGCCACTGTACATTCAGTATGACAGGAATCTTGGAATCAGCAAGCATTTAATTACATTCGATTAAGCCATCCATTTCTGTTTGGCCTTCAGTTTGGCAGTGCATAGTCTTGACATCTAGTTGTTAAGACTCTGCATTGGCCATACATGTTTTACTCATAAACCCCTTTTATTTGGCTACCTATTCAACATACCATGTTAATTTAAGTATTCCATATGTTTTTATTGAATGTCCAGTGTTTAATTACCACCGCATACATTTCTTTAATTCATCAATTTTAAATACTCAGGACCTTGTGGGGGAACAACCCCATCCAAATCTTTTTTGATTTTTAAAAGTTACTGTTTTTTCTCATTTAGTTTAGTTTTTAATATTACTGTCATTTTCTAGTTTGTTCTATTTTTTTACTAGTGGTTTGAGACTTAATCCATGTTCTATATTTTAATCATATCTATGATGCAATATGGCCATATATGGCTTTTGCGCCAATAAACACCATCAAATCAACCTGCCTTTGAAGTTCATGGTATCTTTCAGTAATATAACTGTTTTGTAAACTTCGAATTATTAATAGATTTTCCTCCATTTTTTTCATGGACAATCCATCACTTCTTAACTGAGTCACCAAATCATAAATAATTTGAAAAACTTCTATTTTAAGACAGTCTACTAGCTAGAATTAAATAAATGTTGCTGCCATTCCTTTGTGATTCTTATGTCACCCCACCTTTTCAAAATTTATTATGAATCATTTCTGGAGGACTCCTGTATTAATTTGAATATTGTGAATGAAAATATTTTTTGCATGCCGATTTGTAATATCTTTTAAATATTTCAGTTAAAATATTTGTTGCTTTTGTTAATGTAGACATTTATTATTATCTATTATACATTAATTATTATTATCTGTATTTTTGAAGTTTTTTTTTTTCAGTAATTTTTGAAAGTAAATATTAAAGATTAGAAATTATGCTAATTTATATATAACTTTGGCTTTTGTATGAAAAATTTTTTTACCCACTGTTTCTGCGAGTCAAGCAGTGTATTTTTGAATCATCAGTAGCTGGTATAATATGATTCAGAAATATGAATTGAATGTAATCAATGAAGTGAGCTTTGGTGATTGAAACTGGCATTTATTTACTTTGGAAACTGAACTTCTTAAGAAAAATTCCGTGATATCATCGTGTCATTGAAGATGTAATTGTCCAGATAATTTATCTTTAATTGCATGTCATTTTTTATAGTATTGTAACTTTACTTTATTGTTATTTATTTAAATAACACAGATAATCAACAGTATTTTTTACTTTCATCAGTGGAAATAAACATGCAATTAAATATTCATTAATTAATTAAATATGATTAAATACTTGCATATTATATTAAAATTTTATGAATTTTAGTGCAACAATTAAATGCATTGCTAAAATTTTAACAAGCAATATTTTTTAAAAATTGTCAAAATTCAAGAAAAAAAATTATATAATATGTCAAAATTCAAAGAAAAAAAAAATTGTTTTTGCAATTTTAAAGTGGTGTAAAAATAATTTTTTGCAGTAATTTTGGAATTTATTGTGGAAACTTGTCAAAATATTACTAAATTTTTAATTAATTATAATTTTAATTAAATTTGAAAATTATCTCTCTGCGTGCATACTTCCTTCCTGCAAAGTGTATTTATTCTATATTTGATAACTTTATGTCAAAAGGTATGGTTTGCAGAGTGGTAACACACAGATTTATCGTTATTATTAGTAGAGATTGTATTTTGTTATATACTTTGTATATTATAAAATTTAATCGAAATTTGCTTTTTTTTTCTCTCTTTAATTAGGTAACTCATATGGAAGACTGTGAAGATATATTGACAATGCTTGATCAAAAAGTTCTATGGAATGAAGGACAGGCCATAGATATGTATAAAATAGCCAATCAATGTTTGATATACAAAAAGAAACAGAGACCTACTATAGGAGAAGTATGGCATTTTTCAATTTCCTCTAATACAGTAAACTCCTGATTATTTAAAAATGGTGAGAAAAAGACACATCCTAATAAAAACGCAATTGAGTCATTTTTATTTGGAGTTGGGGTTCTATAACTACAATTATGAATTTATAAACAGTAGATTTCTGTATTTACAAATTTGTTAATTTATTTTTTTGCACAAAAAAGTATTTTTTTATTCTATTAAGACACTGTTGTTTTATTTTTTTTTATCAAGATTTTGATCATAGAAAAAACCATTGATAATCAAGAGTTTACTGAACTTCATTTATTGATTTAATAAAAACTGTAATATAATTTTCGTATTGTTTTTAAAAAGGAATATTTAATCTCACCGTTGTGCAAATTTGTGCATTTGTTTAAATTTTGGCATCAATTGAAGTCAAAATTTTAAGACAGTTTTGACTCTTTGGAATGAAATTACAATTTTATTCTTTACGTACGTTTATATGTAGTCATATAGGAACAGTATATCAAAAACTGCAATTTTTTGAAGAAATCCTAAATGTTATTTTTTTTTTTCTAATAAGATATAACTTTAAATTTATCATTTGCCATTTAAATTTTAATTGCCATTATTTTTTTATCAGTTGATTTAATTGACCCAGTTGCAATTTTACTGTTTTAACTTATCACTTCAGTTTTTATTTGAGCTTATTGATTTTTCAATATCAATGCTTCATAAATGAGAAAGTGAAAACACTTGCTTATATGTGAAGTATAAAGAGATAAAGTGTTGTGATTGTTAAAAAATCTGACCTGAAGGCTTTGTTAGATCTCCATGTTTGACTTTCCTGAGCCTAACACACAAAAAACACATTTTACAAACAAAAGTAATTGTTGCGACGCCAACGCCACCTTGTGAGTTTTTTGTAGCTATCGGCAGAGAGAGTTTATAATAAAGTGAGCGTTGAGTGTGAGAAAACAGTAATGTTTGTCACTTTATGAACATGTTAATGCTAAAACACTTTGAGGTAAATTGATGAAATTTGTATGTGGTCTTTACACAAAATTTTTTGGTTTCTATCAAATTTTGACAAAATTGATAATAAAGTCTTCTATTTGTGTAAAACTGAAAAACATGAAGAACATGATGAATAAAATTTGCTATGCATTTTTAATAACAAATTCAAGCCATCTCTATCAACAAATTGATATCAGTCTACCAATAAATTTGTGGATATGTGAATACTATAATTCAGAAATGCAATGACTTACAAATCTGTAACAAGACTTAACTGCACAGTTTGTACAAGAAATTCCAAAGAGAAAGTATTGTCATTAAATAATTCGAACTTGACATGTTGATGAATCTTCACATTTCAGATCTTCCTGAGAAGCTAGATGTGTGTAGAGAAAAATTTGAAAATATCTTGTTAGTGATATAAAAAAATGGTGTTTTAAAGTTATTTGAATGTATAATGGTAATGCAATTTTTTAGCTTTAATTTAAATCACAAAATGTAATGAAATGGAAGAGTACAGAAAACGTTGAATATAATTATGATGTTGCATTTTTTTTTCTTTGTATGGCTGTGAAAGTTTATATTTGCAATAAAATATATTGTGTAACCTTTTATAATTTTTTATTTATTTTTTACTTTGCAGATATTACCGGATTTGGAATCATTGCTGAATGAATTTGATTTCTAATTGCTATATTAAATGTCTGATGTAAGCAATCGTACAAGAAATGTTTAAAAATCCATATTGTATAATTTTTGATGTTTCTGTTGTTTATAAATCTTAGAACGAAATTGTGTAAATATTGAACTTTGTAAATAAGTTGATGCTTTAATATTTAGAGTTTTATTATAATATAAAATTTTAATTTATTTAAGAATGTCCGGTGAATTTATTTATATTTAATACATTATTTTTTATATATTTATAAATGAACGTTTGTGAAGAAAGAAATATACTTACTAAAAACGTATAGTTTTAAAGTTTTATAATTTTTGAGAGTAATTATTACTAAGATTAAAGGAATGCTAAAATATACATGAAGTATAAAACTATATTATGAAGGGCCAGATTGGTATAATGTGTTATAAGTATCCAGATTTCAATACCAGAAAAACAACTGAAAGAGAAACAAATTTTCATCTGGTAATTCCAAGTTATGGGTTAAGTTTAGAAACAAAAAAATTAATTAGGAAAGCCGCAAACTAATTGGAAATTATCCAATAATTCAAGGTTTCTTATTGAATTTACTTAAAGCATCAAATTAAAAAGATCTATTTAAATTCTTGTATACAACAAATTTTAACTACTTATGGTTGTTTCTCGACGTATGGAAGTCGCTTCTGTGGGAAAATCGCCAGATTTTGACTGCTTTACTAATGAAGGAAGTGTCAGCTTTTATATTTATTGATCTTTCAAATACTAAAATGGGAAAGAATTCTTTCTAAACTGTTATAGAACTGTGGGAATTTTTGAATTGGTACAGTATAAGATTGGAAAAATAGTGATAAAAACATAATATGAAATATTTTAGAAATTTTTTTTTTGCATAACAATTAGTTTACACATTAAAATTTTGAACCATATTTTTTTATTGCTAAATGTATCACATTAATCTTATATATATTATTATTATTATTAATAATTTTTTTTATTTATGCCATTATCTTTATTGTATGATCCATTATATATTTACTTATTTTTTTTATGTTATTACTTTAAATCTTATGTTTGTTATTTTGTACTCTTTTAAACTTTACTGCTATTTTTTTAAGTTCTATATATTTTATATTTTCTAAATTCTGTTATAATTGCAGATTTCATACTTTAATTTTTATTCTTACATGTTAATTTTTTCTGCTTTATTGATACTGATATTATCAGTTTGAAAGTCTCTGCCATATCTGCCTCACTTGTTTTTATCTGTGTGGGCTTTTGTTCATTTTTTGTAAATATCGATCTACATATCTACTGTGGATTGGCCGGGTTTCTTTATCTTAGATATGTGTGAGAACAAACACTAATCATAATGCTGTGAGTTTATAAATATATTTTAGTTATTTTATAAATTAATTAATTAAATGTGAATTAATTAATGTAACTAAGAATATTAAATAACTGCATTTAACTCATTTGCATTGTACATACTTTTATAATAAGGTTCAAATTTTATATATTTTTTAAAACTGATTTGGCAATGACGAAATTTATATATATATATATTTTACTTTGTTTACTATCCAATTCAGTGTTAGAATTAATAAAAAAGCTATACTCACTTATTTATCAGAGGAATTTTAAAATGCTGGTATGTTATTGAAATAAAATTAAAATTTTTTCATAACGAGCTATTTTAATATTCTATAAAGGTGAAATCAGCATGTGATTTTTTTTTCTTTTAAATTAAGGCTTGTCATGTATTTCATGAATTAGCCATTTAACTTAGATATAGCAAGACATAGCCGTGTTCTTCTTTCAAATTAGATTTATATATATATATAAAGAAAGGAATCCATAAGCATTTAGTGCAATTAATAATGCTTGTCTATGTTATGCATTGAAAGATTCTTGACTGACATTGATAAGAATCCTCTTAATCATTCAAAGTCACTCTCTTTGCAAACGATTGTTTTTTGATTTCGGGATTTGATGTTTAGAGACAATTATTTGGAAAAAAAATGCATCCTTATAAGAAAGAGGGGAATTGTCCCAGGGATGCCAATTGATGTACCATGTAACTTTTTTAATGCTGTTTTCTCTAATTTTTAGAAAAATTATGAAATATTTGGCCATTTGTTTGCATAAATGAACATAGAAAAAAAAAATGTATAATTTTTTACCCAAAACAAAGTATCAGATGCTTAAGGGTTCATTCAAAAATGAAGGATCTTGATTTTGAGCTATATTTCTTTTAATTAAGGCTTTTCTATATTCATATCAGTGTCTACATGTGACCTCTTAGATAATACTATTTTCCTCAGTTATGATACGATAACATATATTACCTTAGTGAGAAAAGAATGCAAGGAGGGTGCTGCACAGAGGACATATTTACTCAATATCGCCCCATCCATTATCTCTCTGCTTTCTGAGTCTCCTTGGTTTGCTAACCTCAAGTGTGTTGTCTATCTGTACGTTAAGAAATAATACTAAGCTATATTTTATAACTTCCGAACTAAGCAATTCTGGATTCCTGACATATTACTAAAAAACGTCTTAGTGTTTAAAATTATATAAGAAAAAAATGATACACTATAGAGTTAAACACAAACTCGCTTTTTTTTTTTTTTTTTAAAGAAAAGTATATGTTCACATGAACAGATTCGATTCAAAATTCGATATCAATTAAGGATTTCGATCAAACATTATTCCAAAATTTTTTTTATATTCTATCCCCAGAGACTTGTAGAGATTACCATAATTTTGTAAAAGATCCATTTTAAGAGGTTTAATTTTGTATCCTTTTGAACTATCTGCAATTAAAAACTATTTTATATATTTCAAATGATTCTATTGGGTGATATTTATAAAATACTTGAAACAATCATTAGCAAATTAAGTTATTTTTGTATATATTGCATTGGATTTTTAGAATTTTATGGAACTGTTTAGATGTATCATGCATTTTTAAATGGCCGAATTTGTATTTTTATACTCTTTGTTTCATTTTTCAAAATTTTATTGTATGTTCATTGTAATATAAATATTGTAACATCAAAATCAATTTCATATAAATACTTTCCCAATATTTAATATACCTTTTTCTGAAAAATGTCACTCTGGATTTCTGTTTTGCTTATTCTTTAGAATAGAATGTTCTTTTATTATGAGTGCTAGTGATAATTGCTCTGCTAAAATGTAACATTTTTACAAAAAAAATGAATAAACACTATTTGTTCAATATCTTTTCTTGTGCAATGTGTTCATTTCACCATTAGATTGCAAGCCGGCTGATGTTTTGCCCAATGAGAAACTTGACAGGGTCTGAAAAGCAATATTACCATGAAATCAGTGAGATAGTTTGATATTCCAATATTTATTACATTGATAGAACAAATTCATATCACAACATAGTCACTTATGTACATTTATCATCTACAGTTACATGATAAATGTAACTGTTAATGTCATCTGTTTACATCTTAAGATATGCTTTAATGGCACATATCCTCGTTTTAAAATTCTGAGTAGCCTAAATTAAACAGGTAACGGTTAAGCATTTCCTGTGCAAAAATAAAAATACTGACCAGATCATAATCAAATTTTATTCACATATTCTACTGAATATACAGTTAAGATGTAAAAAGGGAAAAGTTCGTATTTTGGCCAATATGGGGCTATTGGCACAATTGTTGCGTATTACTTACTAATATACTAGAAATTATTTCTTGTTGTTTATCACTTTCTAGTACACTAGAAAGTAATAAACAAGAGTAGGGTACAGTAATACAGATAAAGTATTGTAATCGTCAAAGAATTCGAATTCGAGATTTTGACGATCTCCGCTTTTGAGACCACATATTTGGAAAATGCCCGTCTGTCTGTGTGTGTCTAAGATAACTCGAGAAAGCTTTGAGCTAGACGAATGAAATTTGGTATGAGGTCTTTTCATCAAATTTGTAGATTTTAATCAAAATTCTTTTAGAAGAAATCTATATGTTTGGCTATTCGAACATTGTACAGTTACAATGGCCAAGTATTATAACATATAAATTTACAATGTTTTGTGTTAAAATCGGATCTGTACAACACAAAGGAGTTTTTGCTAAAAAGGCCGAAGGTAGATCATTTTCCACTAAGTACTATTTTTTAAAAATGCCAAATGGTGAAACCGAACTTCGCAGCTGGTTAATTTATCCAAAAACGCGACTTGGTATTTTGTTTTTGCTGTACATTCTTTTCCAGAGGAAATGAAAAATCTACAAGGTTAATAGGTGTATATAATATCTGGAAAAAGTTATCAACTGTAATTCAAGATCATGAGCGTTCTATTTGTCATTTAATTCATTTATTGCTTGGAAAGAATTACTGAAAAGACTAAATTTATGTTCGACTATTGATAAAACAAATCAAGTTAATATAAATAAAGAAACGGAACGACTTAAATTACTATTTCAAAGAATTATAGATGTGATTCTATTTTTAGCATGTAATTATCTTCCCCTTCAAGGAAACCATGAAATAATAGGAAAACGCCTAATAATGGAAATTTTTTAAGTTTAATCGATTGAATTATTAAGTAAATACGACTCAGTGCTTATGGATCATATAAACAACAACAACAAAAAAAAATTCCAAAAATAGAATTGTGCATGACTTAGCACATACATCACAAGAACAAATTATTCCTGAGTTAGAAAATGAAGTTAACAAAATTAATGGCGATACAAAAGCAGCCACGTTCTGGGGATATTCTGTGACGAAAGAAAGAAAGTATCCAAATGGATTCTACTTTTATTTTCCATAAAAAACAAATTTCAGTCTTTATTAGGTATGTAAATTTGAAGAGCAAAGATAAAGTATAACTGAGTCATTTATAGGATTTATTGATATAACCGGAGAAGGATTAACAAAAACTTTGAGCTTGATTTAGATATTATGGATTGTAATGGAAGGCATACGTCAACGGTAGCAAAATGAAAGGGAAATATACGGTGTACAATTTAGAATAATTGCTCTAAACCCTCGTATAATTTATGTGCCTTGCCCATGACATTCTTTTAATGTAATAATTTGTGATTTGATTTATTAATTTGATGCTTCTAGCAGTATATATATTGTAATTTTTTTTGGATACTACAATTGCTTATTTTCTGTCTCTACAAAAAGATGGGAGCTTTTACAAAATCATTTCTCTTAAACCCATTATGCGAGACTCGTTGGAAAGTCAAAATAAATACGTTAAAGCAGAGTATATACAGTTTGAACAAAATTCTAAACCCCTAGAAGAATTTATTGATGCAAATAATTACAGCGGTATTCGAAGCTAAAAGTCTTGGATTCAATACAAGGAATGACATTTATTTTATGTTAAATAGTGTGTTTTACAATTTGTCCAAAATTAGCACTATCAATAAACTATTTCAAGTAAAAACAATTGTTCTCGACTGCGCTTTTAATTTAGTCATTAAAATTAAAACTGAAATCCAAAATTTAAGAACAAAATTTAGCTCAATTTTAGACGAAGCAAAAGTAATAACATGTAATTTGAATCCTTCAGAACATTTTCCTGTAAAACGAATTCGAAAAAAGAGAAAAATCATATTTCGAAACAGCAGAAGATGGAATTATAGAAAAGCCAATTGAGGAATTTAGATGTTACTTTTTAATTCTGTAACTGATACTGTTATTGTACAGATAGAAGATAGATTTAAAAGTTTTCAAATTAATCACTGATATAAAAACTTTAGAAAAACATGAATGAAAAAAAATGTACCAAAGACTTTGTAACGTTTTATAATAACGATATAGATGAAACCTAACTCAAAGAATTGTTTTGCTACGGGATTTCATTTTGACTGAAATGAATGTACATAACACTCAACACATATTGCAATGCAATTCTTATTGATAATTATAATCATTTATTTCTAAATGTATTAACATAATAGATGTTAATACATTTAGAAATTTAAAACTTTTCTTTACATTGCCACTTACTATAAAAAATGCCGAGCGCTCTTTCAGTAAATTACAATTAATAAAGAATTGTCTTCGGTCAACCATGTAAACATAACGCTTAAATGCATTTGCTATACTAAGCATCTAAAAAGCAAAAATTTTTTAGTTTTCCCGAAGTAATCAATAACAAAAACAAAATAACGCATTAAATGAACATGCAATAGTTATATGTGTTCGCATTTGTATTTTTTTTTTTTTTTTTTTTTTTTACTTCGCACAAAATTTAGGGCCCCAAATGGTTTCTTGCACCGGGTCCCTTCATAGAGAAGGCTAGCTCTGAATACTCTTCCAGTGGCGTAGTGGATGAAGAGTATCAATGGCCTCGGTATCAATCCTAGCTGGTAGAGCTACTAAGGCAAAAGTTTAGAGCAAATATACCATTTTCCTGAAGTTATTTAATCGTAATAAGCCAATAATGAAGGTATCATATTAAAGTTCAGGCATCATTTGCCTCTCTACACCATTGCTTTGTATTAGAATATTTACTCTGCGTCAAAAAAATTTGTATTTTTTTACACTCTTTTTTAAAAATTATTTTTAAATTTATATGTTAAAGTTTTTTTGAATATGCAAGATACTGAATCCAATTCTCACAATTAAATGTTTTTGTTTTTAAATTTCAATTTGTTATAATATCAGTCGCTTTAAAGCTGCTTATATTGAGATTAAAATAAAATTAATAAAAAATATCTCGTTTTAGAATGAAAAGGAGAAGGGGGAGGGCGAAGCTTATATAATCCAATGGAGCTTATAGGGCCCTGCCTATCTGACCCAACGGAGCGAAACTCATTAGAAAATCATTCTTTTTGATAAAAATTTTCTTACCTTCCACAGTACCACTCATTTTTACAACGTGAGCACCTTTTCAAACCCTTGCCTCCACACTGTGCGCATAGAGGCGTGTCCGAAAGCATGGCTTCTATGTTTTTCAAATCAAAGGAGTTTGTCAGCCTAAACAAATGAGAGTTAATTTTACTTATTGTATCAAAGAAAGATCATTTTCAATAAAAATGTGTTTTAAACAACAAAAAGGCTAAAAGCATATCATTCAGTTGGAAAAATACCGATACAATACAAAAAAATCTGTTATCTCGAGAAAAGGGCTTGAATTTTGTCTATTTAGTTCTATTCCCAGTAAGAAAACAACTGGCTACATTTGAAAGCTGGCGGAATTTTAAAAGCAGTTAATATTGAAATTCAAATATGTCAACTATATCTTGAAGAAAAATATGCGATTAAATCTTCCTAGTAAAGAAAACCCGGAAATATGTATTACGATAATTTCCCTCCAAATGAACAATTTATAGTTGATTTTAAATAAAGTATATTAGCAACATTTTTGCCTGAAAATAAATAATAATAGATAAGTTGGGAATGTTCATAAAGGTGAAATATAAAATCTAGAAAGTAACGTGTTTTGAAGCAGACAAAAAAAGTTTTTCATAAAATTGGTCAAAAATTAATCTTTATAGACATTGAGTTTCATGAAGCTTTATAGTATGCACAGATAATTCTTGTAATTCTGCCATCCATCTTGAAAGCATGCAAACATTTCAGTCTAATGTTAACAGTATATATAATCGTCTAACAAAATTTATTACGCCGGTTTGGCGTCCAGCCAATTTTTGTTTTGGCGTTTAGCGGCTCAAAAATGTTCTTTTTTTATGAGTGGGAATTAAATATGTATGAATAATAATTAATTATCTAATAGTAAACTTCATATTTAATTTACGTTTTTTAATAAATGGATTGTAGCAAAGATCAATGAGATGAGGTATGCAATCTTTATTGTGTAAACTTGTATTTTATCCCGATTAGAATATGAAAGTGCTAATGCCAATTCTAATAAGTGCAGTGAAGTGCTTGACAAAAAATAGAACATGAAAATTTCCATTTGGTAAGAATGTTATTAGATGTCCAGGTCCCAATTATATTCATTCTCGCTTTATGGAACAATTGGAAGTTATTTCTATTATTTTCTTTCAGCAATTTTCTTTATTCTGTATTTGGCAATGCATTTTTTTCTATCATTTGATTATTATTTGTTTCAATAAGATTTTATTAATTAGTTTAATTTGAGTGTTCGTAAATATGTATAAAAAAGATCCCACTGCAAAAAACAAAATTACTGAGATAAATGATTGAACGGTGGAGGGTGAGACAAAGCCAAGAGAATAAAAAATTAGTTGTGGGATCGCAACTTTCACATTTTATTCACATTTTTTTTATGCTGGATTGTAGCAAAAGTTAATGAGCTGAAGTCTGCTGATTCATAATGTTCTCACCTCGCTTTGAAGGTTATTGGTAATATATTCTTTCAGCATTATTCTTATTTTGTATTAGGAATTACTTTTTGTTAGTGGACCACTATTTGTTTTAAACCGGTTTTAGTGATTAGTTTTGATTTGAGCGTGAATATCACGGCAAGGAAACAAAATTTTTAATTTAACTATATATTTACATCTAAAATATGTTACAAATAATATAGAGGGTATTGCCGAATTTGACCGAAAAATTCAGAGGGGTGGTAGTAGGCATCAAGAGGATAAAGAATCATCATACAACATGGGGTCCCAAACGATATTTAGTGGGTGAAAATCCCAAAAATATAGGGCATCCGAAAAGGGTTGGAAACTGTAAAGAATTAAAAAAATAACAAGCGTTGTTTCAACTATGATTTTTTAAAAGTTAGAATACATTCTTAAAAGTTTTTTTTCATGTACGTTACATACCGATTTGATGATCTAATGGGTCGTAAATTACTGAAAACGAAAACGTAGTTTATAAGCTTCATTTGTAAAAATATTAAAACTTGAAGAAAAATAAAAGCTTGAAAATGTAAGGAATTTTGTATTCTTTAATTTGATTTAAACGCGTAGTTTGAAAATACAGGAGTTTTTAAGATATTCAAGAAAGACTAAAATGGGCACAACAAAACATCGCTGCAACATTGGTACCGATATTTGCAGAGAGCATTGTCAAATTCGAAAGATAAATTCAGAGCGGGGATAGTAGGCATTAAAGAGATGAAAAATTACCAGAAAACATAGGGCCGAAGTTAACATTTTTCACTAAAAATCGCAAATCGGGTGAGTTCGCACGCTGGACGTTTAATGCCACACAGGAAGATGCACACTTTTCCGCTGGAGTTTTATACTCAGATGAAGCCTGCTTTACGTGAGAAGGTGTCTTCAACACGCATAATGCGCATATTTGGTCATTCGATAATCCTCACATCTCTATCCCATCGAACGTACAACATAGGTTTAATATTTACATCTGGGCAAGTTCCAAAGTACATTGTTTTCTTGCAGCACGTTCTTCCGGATTTAATATAGGGAGAACTGACAATTGTACGCCAGAATATTTGGTTAACGCATGATGGTGCACCAGCACATCTTAGTTGCATTCGTGAAATCTGTTATGCTGTTTTAGTTTAGTGAAGTTAAGCTTAATGACCATTAATTCTGAAATGTTCATTAATGATGATTTGCTCGCTGCTTTTATTTTCCTTGAAAGCCTTCTTCCTGATTACCTTGTTCCTAATCCTCGCATTCATAGAGCCATTCTCTTCGCCAGACTCATAGTCTTTTCGACGTATGTTTTTGCGATTTTCACTGGAAAACGTTAACTGCGACCCTATGTTTTCTGGCAATTTTTCATCTCCTTAATGCCTCCTATCCCCGCTCTGAATTTATCTTTGAGATTTGACAACAGCCTCTGCAAACATCGGTACCAATGTTGTGCCGATTTTAGTTTTTCTTGAATATCTTAAAAACTTCTCAGTTTTCAAACTGCACATTTATATCAAATTAAAGAATATAAAATTCCATACATTTTTAAGCTTTTATTTTTTCTTCAACTTTTAATATTTTTGCAAATAAGGGATATAAACAACTTTTTCGTTTTCAGTAATTTATGACCCCCTAGATGATCAAATCGGCATGCTACCTACATGATAAAAAAACTTTAGGAATGTACTTCCACTTAAAAAAAATTCATAGTTGAAACATCATTTGTTATTTTTTTATTAATTTTTTACAGTTTCCAACATTTTTTGGACTCCTCATATTTTTGCGATTTTTACCCATTAAACGTCGTTTGGGACCCCATGTTGTACGGTGATTATCATCTTGATGCCTACTATGACCCCTCTAAATTTGTCGGTCGAATTCGGCAACATCCTGTATATACTTTTAAATTTTATAATTCCTCTGTTAATGTGCATGAGATATTTTACTACAACTTTTGTTAATTATTGCCTCACAGTTATATCGGAGATATTGTTAACAATATAATAGCCAGTCTAAACTCTCATATTGTCAAGTTTCACTAAAACCTATATTGGTAGTTTTCAATCCAAAGCTTCTTTCATCGTTCATAAGAAAAAACTACAAGCGAATTAAATGTTTCAATGAAATATCTCAATTCCTTTGGTCTCAATTTGGTTGCAGAATTTTGGTGCATTGAAAAGTAATTGCAACAAACCCCAGATTATGAAAAAAAAATGAGTGATGTTAATTTAAAAAAGATTTTATACCTTCTGTTCCCCCAAATAACCATCAATTGTGCTTGTATAATTATGTCATAATATGTAAGGTAATTTTAAAAAGTGATTCAATATTGTTTTTATCAATATTAAAACTATGTGTACAAATATTGATATTAACTAAATTTGTACATATTTATTTAAAATCAATACATAAATAATATTAAAAAGAAATCGCATTGGGATTTTTTTTTATCATGTGCCTCGAAATGCACAAGAAGAAAATTGGCGATTTATGGCTTTTTTGAGGCATCCATTTTTTGCTTTTAAGGTTATTACAAAATGATGAAGAAGTTTTTCACATTTGGCGTCCTGCCCTTTATTGGCTGGATTCTCCTATCTAGCCAACAAAGGCAGGGTTGTAATAAGTTATTGCCCAAAGAAGCTGATATATATATGTTTTTTTAATTTTCAGTTTTTCTAGTTGGCAAAGAAGTTTTGGAGCCCAAACGATTTTGAGATGGGGGGGGGGGGACGCTTTTCTAAAAGTTGTTGATTGCGCAGTACAGCAGTCACGTGATCATTCTAAATCGGTTTTAACCGGATTTCAGAAAACTGGCCTTGAGATAAAATTTTGGAGCTCGAACGATTTTGAGAAAGACCCGTCCCCCTACCACCGTTTTCTTAATATCAACGCATGCGTAATCTGATAGTCACGTGATTGTTTAAAACCGGTTTAAACTGGTTTTTCAGGGGAAAAATTCTGACCTCGAGAAAATTTTTTTTTTAGAACTCGATAGATTTTGAAGTGGTCAAAAACCATCGCTTTTCTACATGCCGATGATTGTGAAATATGAGTCACGTGAAAACATTGTTTCTTTTGTCGGATTGATGCCCCTTGACGTAAAAAAATAATGTTCTCACATGATAATTTGAAATTTGCGATAGAAAATTTCAATTTAAAAAAAATATTTTTTAGTTAATTGTGGCTGAGAAGGTCGGAGAAATTTCCAACAGTGTTCGCCTATTGCTATATCTGCAGAAAACATTAGGAAAAAAAAAAACTGGTAAATTATGGAAACATGTATTCAATGACATGGAACTGACTTTTATATAGGACTAGTGAAGACCCTGTTGTTGCCGGATAAGAGAAATTCTACTGCAGACAGAAAAGTGTTAGAATACTTACTTTTTGCAAAGATCTTGGAGCTCGTCTTGTGAAAGAGCGAAACAGGAGTTCATTTGGTTAGTTGCTATTTCTTTCCACTTTCCTCTATACTCCTTGTGTAAGCATTCCCAGATTTCTGGCACCTGTCCGCAGGTAATAGAAAAATTCAACAGAAAATTTTACAAGTCAAAACTTGTAAAATTACTAGTATAAGACTATTCAAAACAATTGCCATGATTGAAATGGTAGTAATTTTCTTGCAAATAACAATCAGAATAAAATGCTTGAACACAGTATAGGTGAAAGCTTAAAATCTTGTTTGTACATGCAAGAATTTTTCTATATCACTTGATTTTGGTTACACGAGCATAATCCAAGATCTGTGACTAAAAATAAATGATACAACCCATTGTTATCCATTTTTACGTTGGTTTCTGTGAAGACGTTTGAATCAATGGAAGAGAAGATGGATGTTCCAGAAGGTTCAATACAATAGTTTGGAGTAGGTGAGTACAATACATTCTCTGGGTGCCCGAAAGCTTAGGTGTAGGAAGCAACAGAAAGGTGAAAGATTTCTCTAAAACATGAACGAAATCTAAATGGGACCAATATCAGCTAGATATATTGTACGATATCTTAACCACGTAGTCCGATATTCTGAATGCCGACAGACTTGAAGGATATTGTAACAATGTTATAGAATATATTTTGTTAATAAGGATATTGTTACGAAATTTCCGGGGTTCGTTTGGATAGTGGGAGTTATATGGTATGAAGAACGCTCAATCACCAGGCGGCAGTAGAAAATAAAATAACGACGTTTATTTACACGAAGACACACAGGACAGCACAAAGACGACAACTATATACAGCACAGAAGACGATTATCTTCCGCCGAGAAGTGCAGCAACAACAGCATACACAGCAGCTTATAACAAGACTCTCTACTGCAGACAGTAGCGCACAGCTTAGTTCAGCACTCGCTTGACTCCGTCGCTGCTCCGCTTATCCCTGGAAGACCAGTTCTTCACCGTCGCTTTCGACTACTCTTCGACTCCACTGGTCCACGACTCAATTCACGACCGCCCGGCAGCTGCGGGTGCTTCTTTTTATAGGTCTCAGGAGGTGGGGCTAGAAGCCTCTCAACCAATCAGGAACGTTCGAGACGTATCTCCGTTCCTACTGGACGGATCGGGAAAATTCTCGAAGTTTCAGGTATAGTCTATTTTGGTGCCAAAGTCGAGAAATTCGTCGCCATGTCGCCAAATGGTCGCCAAGCTCTGGGACCTCCCATGGAACCAATTATGCTGGGAAGCCGCATCGCAGATTCGTAACAATATTAAGGAGGGGGGAATATCAGCAGGATAACCGGATCCTATTGGATGTTCAAAAAAGACGATTCCATTAAGTTCACCACTAAGTTGAAAAAAAAATGTTGACAAAACGAGAAAATAATATTATATTTCAGCGTTTCCTTTTATTATTACTGGCCAATATAATGTCCATATATCTAAAGTTAATAGGAAGATTGTGCAAATTATGCAGTTTTGCATATGGGTATCTAAATTTTGTGATATAACTTTTTGCATCTTCCTTTCATGATAGTGTACTGAAGACTGAGTCTTAGAGTTTTCTTCATCCGCAATAATTAACGGACTAAAGATGAAGACAGAGTGTTTCACATGATAAAGAAATGAATACTTTTTGGATGTTGTTCATGTAACCAAGAATAGTCGCATGGAGCAGTTATTAGCTATCGAAACAAAACTGAAAGTTTAAAATCCCTGTTCGTTGCAAGATCCTAAGACTAAGATTTTCAAAACGATTTAATTCTGCTAAGGTATGATATACAATTAGATGTGCACGTTTTCGGAATTCTTTATTAGGCCTTCACTTCCGTCCCTTTAGACACATTTTATTTCATCGAAATAAACGCCTCTTTGCCCAAGTGCAAAAGTATTGAGGGTTTTTATATATGAAAAGTGATAATATTTATCGTAGTTTATAGAGAAACCATAGCCTTTTATGATCAGCGAATTGCCTAGAATCCCGCTGTTTTATTTTAATGTTACTATAGCTAGAACTTAGAGAATCTGAGAGTAAAACTAAACTACATATATTTATAATGAAGGGAAATCCAAGTTTAATTCAGACATTTTCGTAGTAAGAAATTAGTTTCTTAAACTATAAGGCAAAGGTGTTTCATTTATGAGTCTACTCACGGTAACACATTAAAAAATATGTATTGAATTTTATACTTAAGGAGCAGAAAACGTTCTATTACTCCGCAGTCACTGTGCAATCCATGTTTACCATTTCTCATGCGATTTCCTAACAGGAAAAAAGGTATGAGGCGAGTGGTTTTTTAAAACAAATGCTGAATTACAGGCTGCCAAGTAGTCAGTTAAATGCAGTCTATTGTATCACAGTGTTTAAAAAAATGCTAAGAAAGAACATATTTATATGAGTTAAAGGAGCAGGCCAGTATATTAAGGTAGAGTAGAAAAAATGACAATATTAGCAGAGATGTTCAAATACTTTTTGTAAACTTATTTGTATACTGGATAAGTACAGTTAAATTTCTAAAGATTTTCAAACATTTTATATTTATCCTTTTTTTTTTTTATCTCGCATTCCTTTCTATCAAACGATTAAATTATACATTCTCCTAGTTGCTTGTTCATTTGACGGCCTTATTCAGAAATGTGGGAATCACTGAAAATTGGTTTTGTGCTGTTTATGTGTACCAAAACAAGGCATTTTTCGTCAAAACACGCATGCGTATTGCAAGTGATTGTGCCGCAGGCATAAAAGTGTAGCAATTATTTTCCAATAGAAGAAAAAATAATTGTTTGAATTTCGACTGTAGCAAACTGTTGCATGAACTTGTACAATATCGTAATATTGTGTTATTAAATCTTCAGCAATATTTTACATTATTTTAAATATTGCTTAGTATAATATAATATTGTAGAATACATGGGAGCTACTAGAGTTAAAGAAAGTTATTTCGGCTTTTGTGACAGAAATCTGCTAAACGCCTAGTAGGTTCGATGAGATACGTCAATATTATGAAACAAGCACCATGGTGGAGATGGGTTTATGAGAAATTATCATAATTAATCTTAATCAAATTTAATTAAATGACTTTAAGAAAATTTTAAGGTTTCGCCGCACCTCTACATTTTTTTAATAACAGCGTTTAATAGTGCAACTAGCGGCAAAGTATCAATTCTGGCATTATAAACTTTCTGGAAAAATATGTTTCGATGCATGCGTTCATGTTTCAATACTGTGCCTATCTCTTTTGAATCTTCTTAAGTGGGTAAACATGTGTTTCAATTTCAAAGACATACTGACAACAGATATTAAGCTGTTAGCCTGATTAATTAACTTATATTCGTATCGAAATATTTCGTCACACCTGGTCAATAGGTCAAACTTTATTCTTTAAGGTGGAATTCCTTGGATTTATTTATTCGCTGAAATTAATTCACATGACGTCACATGCCAAGCGATAGTGCTCATTGACGTGTCATTTAACATGACTGTTTGTTTACATTGTTCATATCATTTAAAAAATATTCTAATAAGTGTGCAATGGATTTCAAAATTGAAGGGGTGTGATATAATCACATGAACAAAGATGTACATGATCTCAGTTGACATAAGTGTATTGATTTTTTTTTGGTGAAAACTTTAACATAATATAATCACTGGTTTCTTTTTATTTAATCTCACTTGTTCAATGATTACTCCTTTTTTAGGAATGGGCGCATCAAATAGGCTGAGGTGCTCCAGAAAGCGCAAAAGCTCCCGCAAAATTGGAATCTGTTCAATAGTTACATCATTCAATCTGCAGCGTAACTGAAACAACAAATGAAATCCGTTAATTTCCATAAATATTTCTTGTTTAAAAAATACATTATTTCTGCTAATAATAATAAAGAAGAAAGTATTTTGTTAGAAATACTTTTAACTTGTTAGCTAACAGCAGAACAGACAATTACAGAATTTGGCATGAATTCTATATTTTAAAAAATGTAAATAATCGAATTTTTTTTTGAAATTTTAAGTAAGTGAAAATTAAATGAGTTTTTGATGCCACACAGGATAACCACACAGAATTTGTGTGCGATAACTTTTGAAATATATTATTGCGCTAAGATAATTATTAAATTAATTTAAAATAAAAGAATAACCTTTTAATGATACCAATTTAATTATCTTTCAATTTTTCTATAATTTATATATTTTTAAAAATATCTTTAAGTAATATTTGCAACATTTTTTTTAAAAAACTTGCTTTGAAATACAAGCGTTTTTATCGTTTCCTCAAATTTTTAATCGTGGGATTTTCTTCCGTTGCTGAAAATTAAGAAAGATTCTACATTTATTTATCTACATATTTCACATAAAAAATTAAAAAGGGAAATAACAGCATCTCGAAAAATAACATGCAATTAGAAAATAGATTACTAAGACCGTTACGTTTTTAATACTTCTATAGTGTTAAGAGATTTGACTCCATTCGGAAAGTTCATGCATACAATTTACAGAATAGATGTAAGGTTATTGAAACAGCATAGCTGTAATGTCTATGTCGATTTGATGGTTAAAATTGCGTTGTTAAAGGAATCATGAGCATCAAGTTAAGCACAAGCGATTTAATAGGAACTAAGCACATTTAGCATTCTCAAAGGAACATCTAATCGCCGAAAGGTGGTTAGTTTTTGATAAATGCTTCTTCATTTCATTTCATTGATTTTGAATGAATTTTAATGAAGTAAAAAGTGAAAATATGTTAAAGAGTCAATAGGAGTGTTCTCCTTGCAACTTTTTTATATACTTTTGCGTTTAGCCCTACCGTTTAGCAAGAGAACCAAAATTGCCTTTTGTACATCTTGTCTTTGATCGATTGGTTTCAAAATTTGGGGCAGATATAAGATTTTGGTGCTAAAATTTATCTATCTAGCTTTTTGCTTCTTAAAATACCTTATTGACATACACGCAGACGAACTGACGAAAATAATTCCAAAAAATGACCTTTCCGAATTCAAGAAAATCTTAAACTTGTCTTAACATCTTAAGGTCAAATTTTTTCTGATGACAATATTTTACTTTAATGCATTTCTTATAAGAGGAAGTAAAAAACAGGTGGCAAGATTTATAATAAATCTTAAACTATCATACATATTATAACGGAAAATTCGAAAAATCCAACCCTTGAGTTGTACGATGAAAAATCCAAGAGGCTCAATGAAGTGTAAATATTCTTTTTTTCTACTCAAAAACAAGAATACATTGTTACAAATACAGCTGAATCGTATACAAAAAGCAATCGCAATAAACAGCTTACAAGCAACTAATCACTATTAAACATATTAAGCAATAGCACAATGCGCTCACAAAGCTCGCAGGAGGACAATACACTCGCTTGAGTGCTAGTCTCACCTTTGCTAACTTCTCTCGTCTGCAGAGCTCTGCTTTAACAGCTTCCGTGGTAGGGTGTCGAATTTTCTAAAACAAACGTCGACGCTTGAGTCCTAATGGAACTATGCCGACACGGGTGTCAGTGACCGGACATCCATTTAGCACCCGTTATAGCTGTCTGTGAAATTGTAATGGATGCTAAATGATACTGTTGGATTCCTTATGAGGAATTGAGGAATCCATCAGCGTAGAGAAGCAATATTACGACTTTTTAATAATATCTACAAAGTTAGAAGATTTAAATAAAATGGGCAGTTTGATGCTTTTAATTGATTAAAAGAAATTCATATACACTTATTTCTTTCATTATAAGAAGAATTGATTCTGTTTGCAATGCGAATTTGACAAATAAATGACATCTCAAATATTTATCCTAAGCAATCAGCCATTTAAAAAATTGTAATAATGCTAACTATCATACAAATGTTTTATTATAACTATTGGTTATAAAGCAGATGAAAGTCGTATTCTGAGCGGTTAAGATGAAATTAATAGTTGATTAAAAGTTGTAATAACATAATGCCTGAGAAGAAAAATTTAATGTAAAGAGGCCTCATCATGCATCTTTCATTAGCGCCAATAATATTTATTCCTTTTAAACTATTCTAATATCTTCTATCCGATTAATTTTTGGAGAGTTGTAAGGAAGGTGGCCTTTTTGCAATCTCAGCTAAGACATTCGATATCAAAGATTCCGACATCTATAGAAGCCTGGCGAAAGAGAAAGATGCCAATGGCATGGCTTGGAAGTTTAAGGGACAGGTTTTTTTGGCTTAGATGTCAATTTCGACATCTTATCACGATTCAGAATGGCAAGATTCTGTCCAAAATCGCTTTCATGTAGTTTCCAGAAGGCACGTTATTCAACTAAACTATAACGACAGCGTTTTCTCCTTCCAGAAGAAAGCATATTCTTTAATGACATAAAACACGCTTATCTATTTTTGCCTATCTATTTTAACATGTGTTTCTTAGTAAATAATTTAATTAATCCATCACCTTTGATTCTGTGCTTCACAGCAACAAATACAAATCGAAATGCTGCAAAAGCTAAATTCTCACTGTTAATACTTTCGCTGAGGCCTTACTTTTAACAACTGGTCTTTCTTGTATCCACTCATATCATACTTTTTCTGACAGTCAGGATTCAGTAAAAGTTGAATCAGAGCAATCCAGATCTGCAAATAGAGAAAAAAGGGACTAGATTTTAATTTAAATTTTTATAATGTATTTCATAACTAAAAATACCTACATTTGTAAAATGTTACTTATTTTTGTACATAAGTGAGAATATGGAAAACTATTGAATGTCTTTTTATTGCAATGAAAATAAAGTCCAGTGATATTACATGCCTTAAAATTTGAAATGCTTGAATTTGTATGCCATGAGAATACCAGAAATAAAAAATGGTTGTTACCTATTGATTGGAATCAAGTAATTATATTCAAAACACAAAAAAATAGGACAGATAAGAGAAAATCCTGGCAAGAGAATGATTTTTCATGCTATACATTAAATCCTCATGCTTAATGCGCTTTAGAGCATTCAGTGAATGTTCTTACTTTGGATGTCTCTAATACTGCGTTCATTCAATGTTTAACTTCGTTATATAGCGAAGAAAATCAAATATATATTTCAGTCTTCTTGCCTTTGACCCATTGGGATCAATATTTGATAGAAATATTTAATTTTGGTGTTATGAGCATATACTAATTTGTGTAGTTTAAGTTAAATGAAGCATCTAGCTCTAAGGGTGATGATGATCGATACTAATGATCAATGTTGATTTTGGTTAAGGCTGTATTGAAATTTTTACTTTCCGAAATGTAGAAAGACGTAGTACCATAATCGTCAAAACCAGCGGGTATGGTGCCCCGAAACTTTCTCACATATTTTCTAATAAAGGAGTTATCCCAGAGAACGTCTTGCATAGCAGTGGCGCACAATAGTTAACCTTTAGTGTGAGGTTAGTATTTCTATTGATCCTTGGCGAGTTTTTTGGCGATTAATGTGAGGCATGAGATTAATGATATCCGAAAGTAGAATTAGACTTTTTCGCCAACTGAATGGAACGAAAATTTGTCACAGAACTGCACTTGCAGTCACAAAATCACATAAAAAATTGGATGTATTTCAATCATTGAGTTTTTGAGTTACCATATTTATGTATTTTTAAAAGTACAGACGAACAGACGGTAAAAATCTTGTTGAATTTAGTTCAAAACTTGATAGATGCCCATTCTATATATGTGTATTGAATTTTATCTATCTACTTTTTTTCGTTTTGTAGTTATCGAGGTAATTTACATTCGAATACAGACAGATTTTCGTTGAACAGATTTTGCTCAAGATTTGACGAAATTTACGAAATAGGTATACAAACCGTATACCAAATTTCATCTGTCTTGCTCAAAGCATTTTTGAGTCATCTTTGTTACAGACAGCCAGACGGAACATTTTCCCAAAAGTCTGTTTTTCGAACTCAGGGTGGTCTGAAACGTCGAAATTCGTCAGAATCTCGAGTTCGAATTTTTTGACGATTACAATACTTCCTCTCTATACTATTTATACTAGAAAATAAAAATTAAATGAAGAGAATTTGATGAATCTCCACGGCTTTTCATATCCCTCTATGTCTGAAAAGACTATTTTTGTGCGAATACCGAATGAATGGAAAGAGCGAAGTAAATGAAATTTCCTGTGCGGTCTTTATACAAAAATTGTAGATTTCTCTCAAATTATGGACAAAAGATGACAACGAGAAATCTGTTTATCCTTCCGTGTGCATGTGAAAACGATAATTCAGAGATGAAGCAAATTAGATAAAAGACATTTTGGTTGGATAAAATAAAAGGGCTTGTAGTTAGAATAGTTGATCTCAATAATTTTTTTAATAAAATCTATCAACAAGTAGAATGTCAGTTAGTCTATTTGTTTGTGGGCATCTGAATGCACAAACTCAAAAACCAAAGAAACCAGTGAATGAATTTAAACTCCAAGCATCGACGGATTGGAAATAAATTGGAAAATTAGATTGGAATCTAATTTAAGCTACTCACATCAGCGGATAGATTGTTTGTCCATATGCATTGCGAAAACGATAATGTAAAAACACAAGAGAGATAACCAGACTGGCTATTCTGCCATGCGTAACTAAGAATTTCGGATTAAATCTGATAGACCGGACTGCCCCAAAAGCAACTATGGCGGAAACTATGATCGAGTCCTCCATCATCAACGGCTATAGTACAACCCTTCTCATGGGAAGCACGTCCCATCATCGATAGGAGGTAGTTTTTCCCACTCCATTTCTCTACCCATTAGGGTGGCGAGAACTAACCACCATACCGGAAGTTTCTCATCATCGTTTCTGAGATGTTCCCAAGGGGGGGGGAAACAAAAAGGATAAAAGGAAACCGAAATGAGGTTTTAACATAAATATGATAAATCTGTCAACCAAAATGAAGAATTTCGAAATGCATTTTTAATTTTCTACAATAGACTATGATATTAAATTCAAATCATATGAAAGTATAATACAGAAAGCAAATTAAGGGAGAGTATATGAAAATCGAAGGAAAGCATTGCCGAGCTAGATTTTTCATAAGGGAGATAGGTACATTACTAAAGTTTTGTAAAAAGAAATCATTACTTGTCCTTCTATTTTGTTGATTTTCATGAAATCAATGGGGCTCAGCTTCTTCCATTTCCCATCGACATACTTCACTCTTTCACCATTCACTTCCTTTGACCAGGGAGGCTCATACAAGAGATTTGTAAAGAGCAAAGGAATGTCGTGTACCACAAGCAGGCGATGCAAGACACCTAAAGGTATTCTGCAAAAAATTGGAAATAGCAAGTCTTAAATTTTAAAGAGGAAAGAAAAATTTGATTAAAGTCTTGGGAATAACCATTATTAGGTTTATTTTCTCATGGATTCTTAGTTAAATTTTGTAAAGTTTTGAAAAAGAGGAATGGCAACAAGAATATTGTTACAAAATTTTTTCTCTACAAATACCGCCAATCAATCGTAATGACTCAGCGCATTTAATCGCTAGTTCAGCAGCTTGCTTACTGTCTAATCCTGCAAAATCTCTGTTACTTGTTGGCGACTCCGACTACCCTCACACACGACTTCCCTGTAGCTTAGAAGTGATGTTAAGGAGAGCCCGCTTCAGCCAGAAGCTATCTCCTGTAACGGCGGAAATTTGATGTGATGTAGCCTTGGTCTTGATGAATGCCAGGGACTTTATGTGGTCCTTGGTTGTTGGTAACTTCCCTGTAGCTTCAGAGTGCCTGTCTTTTATAGTTTCGGGAGGCGGGGCTAGAATCTTCCAGATCAATCAGGGCGTACCTGGGTGTATCTCGGTTCTTAGTGGATGGATCGTGAAAGTTCTCGAATTTTCCAGCATTATCCATTTTGTCGCCAAAATCGCCAAATTTATCGCCAAGTCGCCAAATGATCGCCAAGTTAATCGCCAAGCTCTGAGTTCATTGACGCGGCACCCACTCAGCACGCACAGGGCAGATCGTACAACGGTCTTTCTTACGATGACACTAGTTGTACTGAAAAGCAAAATTAAAGGTTTGTAACATTATGATTTTTCTTAGAATGGGTGGAATTATAAGTTGAAAAACAAAATAGGAAATGTTTGTTTTTAGAAGAAATTTGTTTATATTTCTTCAAAGTAAATCAGTTCATAATAATGAGAATTAAACAAACAATGATAGAATAAGCTTTTTTCTTCGTTTTTTTTCTTTTCCATTTTTGCTATCTCTTACACAAAATATATAGCAAGTATTGCAATCGTCCAAACAATCGAACTCGGGATTTTGACAAATCTACGCGTTTCAGATTTCCTCGAGTCCGAAAAACCTATTTTTGGCATTATGTCTGTATTTGAAAAAGACAAGTAAAAAGTGCGTTTTGCTAGAATGCTGCTACAACCAAATTTGTCGAGTTCTATTTACGGGAAGTTGTCTACCTGAACTCGATAATTACAAAACGCAAAAAATTAGGTAGATAAAATTTGGTATACAGGTTTAGCATCTAAAATATAAATGCTTATCAAACCTTAAACCAAATCTAACGATTAATCGTTTGTCGATCTATACGTCTGCATGCAAGTAAACGAAGCTCAATGTGTGTGTGTGTGTGTTGGCGCTTTACAGGCCAGACCATTCAACCTACAGATACCAAATTTGGCACGTGTATACTTTGGAGGCCGTAAATGTGCACCTGGGGTTATTTTTTCGAATTTTTAATTAAAATTTTATTTATTTAAAAAAATAAGCGAAATTTTGACGTGTTTCTGCTATAACTTCCAAAAATATTACCGCACAAAAAAGATTTATACCTGAAGTTAAAGATCAAAAATTTATCTTTTAAATGATACCAATGTTTTAACCTTAAAATTAAATTTTTATTTTTAATGAATTTTTAAATAAATATTTTAACTATATTTTTCAACAATTTTTTTCGTACAAAATAAAAATAAAATTTAAGCTGCACGAGCACGTTTCGCATTCATGGGAAAAAATTAACTTTTTTCAAAGTGTTGCCATCACATTGATTAAAGCTCCAACTAAAAATAAATTAAATCTTTTTGGAAATGAAATCTGCAAAGATGTAATTTTCGGCACATGTCTGTAGGAAATGAAACAAATATGAAATATTTTTTTAAAAATAAATTCAAGAAAAATTATTTTGTGATCTTTTACACTCTCTATATTATTAATCCAATAAATCAGTTTTATTTTAAGGCAAGTTTTGTTTAATATGAACAGGATATCCATTCAAATCAGGGCCACACAGCTAATTTGTAAACCTTTAGTAATAGACACAGATCTGCTAAAATGGTCTAAATGGAAAATGATTATATTTTATGTAACTTGATTCAATAAATGCTCTAATAAATAACGAATTTTTGATTTTACATAAAGCTTCTGCTATGGAAATCACGAATAACAAAATGTTCTTGGAAACACTAATATTTTAAATAAAAAGACTTAATTTCCAATTAACTAAATCAATCACTTAAACTGACTGATTTATGAAAATTTGAATATCACTATTCAATAAAAAAAGGATAATTTCAGATTTTCCATCGATCGTTTCAAAGAAAATACGCCAATCAGCGCGCAGGTTTCTCAAGATTAATTGTCCTAGGATTAAGAAAATATTGAGTTTTTCTAAATTTTTAACATTTAAAACTTCATAAATCAGTCTTAGTTGATCGTGGAAAATCAAAACATTCATTCATTTATTTAAAATTTGGTGTGTCCAGAATATTTCTCAGAATCTGATACCTTACTGCATTAAATTTAGACCATAATTTTTGAAATATATTTATAGGCCGGAACAAAATATTTTTATTGATTTCATTTCAATCCTTTTGAAAGCAAAACTAAAAACTGAATTTTATGCTGAATCTGAGAAATTTTTGTTGAATTATTGTTTGAGATATTACATAAATTATGAAAAATATTTTGTAGTTCAAATAAGACTTAAATACCGAGCGATTCTGTTAGCAATACTCATATTCAATAATAATAATAATAATAAAATAACAATAAAATGATAAATAAAATAAAAAGCTTGGTTTCATTAAAAAATATCTTTATACTAATTGCAATTTCAGCATTTCTACTTTAAATTAAAGTTGAAGTCTTATCGGAAATGACAACAAATTAGCAAAATATATATAGTAAATTGAACGAAACGATCTAAACAACAGTATAAGTTTGGTATGACTATCAAAATTTGAAGATTAAAAATATTTTGTTTGAGAATCTATTAAGAGACCAGTTACTTAAAATATTTAATTGAAAATTGTAGCGAGCGGTAATACTGGCGAACCGGCTGGTCGCCAAAGGCGGATAGTACTTCATAAATGCAATCAACGAAATCCTGTACATTGTGACTATGATTTATAATTTCTTATCAAATTTTGGTGTCAATCGGCCGGAATGTCCCAAATACATACTTTCACGACAGATTCAGTACAAATTCTAGATTCACTTCAAAGATCTACAATTCATAACTATCGTTCACCAATGGCAAGGAATTCGCTTTCTTACACAGATCCAAAATTTTATACAGAGGAAAGGGTATAGTACCTTTATTGGAGAGTATACCAGAAAGGATAGGGTAGACCGCTTATGCATTATGTTTTTATTTTCTTTCAGTTAATTTTCCGAGTAATTCCTCTATTTTATATACCTGCAAAGCCGCGGTATTGGTAAAGATTTGAGTCCTCTGATGATTCACCTCGGTATATTTTAGACCAATGTTCTATAGGCCAAAGGCACGCTCACCTTGCTGCTGTCTGATGAATACCTTTATTTAGATATCTGTTGGAAACTTAGAGAGTTAAGTATCGGCTCAAGTGTCATCTTCGTCATCTGACCACAGTTCAAAGATACCATAGTAACGAAGTGGATTTTCTTTGGAGTATTATATGATTCTAGAAAACTTTGTAGCCCTTATATTGCAGTTCCGAAACGGGACGTTAATATAGCTAAACTAAACTAATTATCTATATACTTTCTTTTCGTAGAGAAAGAATTTTAAATCCTCTAACATACTTATTGATGCACATAGCTGGAAAGGTTTTGTTTTGTTTATGCCAGTTTGTTATGGTGTTAAGTTTTGTTTCATGGAGCCAGAGTAGATATATTTAATACTGCGTATGCTATTTTGTTATGCTATTAAAGTTGTGATTTAGTTAGAAAGATAATTAAACAACGATGTGATTTGGATACAAAAATCAATCCGAGAAATTAAACCATTGTTCAAGTAAAGAAATGTAATGTCGCACTTCATGTTCTCATGATATTTGACACTTGGATTTCGCTAGATATGCTTGCCAAATACACTCAAGAAAATCACAAATCAAATTTAAAACTCAACGATATCTTACTGAATACGTCGACATGCATTATGATAAGGGAACTGATTTTAAAGTTTTGAAAAATACCTCTGTATAGAAATTGAAAAGTATACTTGCGTTTTCAGATGCTGTGTCATATACGATAAAAGAGAAATACATTTTATTCCAGATTCGAAGGCAATTTCTCTTCTCTGGTGCTCTAAGCGACTATTGTCATCTTGATCATCGTTTGATTCACTGATGGGGTCTTCTGATTTTTCTTTTTCTAAACTAATTAGAAAAATAAGTTTTCTAATTTATTCTTCTGAGCTATTCTATTACATATTTTTTTTTTTAAAAAAAAGTTGACACATTTTTCTGCATTAAAACACATTTTATTGAATGCTGATTAATTAAATTGAATATTCTAAGTTAGAAATGCCAACATTTATTCCAAATTTAACTGTGGTAATTTAACTTTTACTCTCGTTACTGGAAAGTGACTTGACTTCCAAATTTTTTTCTTTGAAAAATATTATGGGTGTAATTTCTGAATTACTACTACCAAATTATTATACTATTTTTTTCAACATTTTTTTTTAAATTCTCTAAATGATTTGCCAAACTCAGGCCGAAACCACTTCACCTCCTGCTGTAATTTATTAATATTTCCACTTTAAATCCTATAAACAACATTACGAATAATCAGAATTTTCCAATAGGAAGCATTTTTATCTTTCTGTTATAATTATTATGTTATAATTAATTATAATAAATTGCCGGCATCCTTGCATAGGGGTAGCGCATCTTCCCCGTGATCTGGGCGTCCCGGGTTCGAATCCCGGTTCGGGCATGGTTGTTCTTCATCTGTGAGGTGTGTGAATGTGCCCCCCTGTAAAAAGGGGTTGTGCAAGCGAATGTGTGAGTTTCATCTTCATTTGAGCTAGAAGTCAGACTTCTGCCCTCGGGTGCTCAGGGTCTTTACCCTCAGAAGCTACTGCACCCCCTTTCCTTGGTAACGCGGACACGACATCATCATCAATTATAATAAATTAACTAGACATATTAATTAATTTATTATAATATGTCTTTCAAGATAAAAAAAAAAGAAATTAATTTGACATTTAAAATGAAATGATAACTGCGCTTATGAATATAGATTCAAGCAGTTAAAAAATTTTAAGTGATATTCAAAATGCCAGAATGCTGCATGTTATATTTTAATAAAGTATATTATCCAAAAGAAAAAGTCGTAAGATTTCCCCCTATATTCTTACATATTTAAAAGTTAATAATTTTAATATAAGCCTCTTTCTAAGGGCATCAGGGAACTTAAAGTTCCATTATAGACGATTCAATGTGTTCTTATATGCTGTTCTTACTGTTATGCCTCAGAATGGAAAACATTTGTTATTGTCACATTCCAAATTCGTCATAAAATTGATTCAATAATTTAATAATATTATTACAAATAAGAACCAATTCGTTTTTTTTTTTTTTTTTTTTTTTTTTTTTTTTTTTTTTTTTTAATATCAAAAGACCAAACAAGAGGAACAGTTCCTCTAAAAATTCAATTCTACAAACTAGTATCTTCATTGTTGTATTTCGCATGTGCCTTTAGTTTTAAAGAAGTGTTCATTATAATTAATGCCTTTTAAAAATAATAATTTATAGTTATAAAAATTTTAATTCCATGATGTTCATAGGTTGACATATTTATAAACTGCATGAATGCCGAAAAAAATCAATCAGAACATTATTATTGCTATTAAATTATAGCTATTAAACTAGATTAATAGTTACTTTATAGGGAATGTGTGCTTACTAGGAAAGAACATATGAAAATTTAATTAACTTTTTTTAAATTGTCTAAATTTTAGTGTTTTTCTTCAATAAATTTGGTGTATATTAACGCCCCAAACCATTTTAAAATTTATTTAGGTTTTTAATAATATCGGTTTTATTTCCGTATATTTTTCTGTAATATTAATTACGTTTTTAAAATATTTTTAAGTACATTTTGCAACAATACTTTTTTTTATTTTAATAATTACATTTAAACACATGCGTATTGAAACAATATTATAAACATTTTTTTTTGCGCGTATGTCATTAACCAATAATTGTTAACAAATTTTCAAAAAATAAGATGAAGAGAAAAGAATCAAAATTAAAATATTATGATGCTACGATATTCTAGGGTTGAGTTTCGAATCTCTTTTGATCTTTTAAAATTGATATAGCCGGCGTCCTGGCATAGGGGAAGCGCGTCTTCTCCGTGATCTGGGCGTCTTGGGTTCGCGTCCCGGTTCGGGCATGATTGTTCTTCATCTGTTCTATCTGTGAGATGTGTGAATGTACCCCCCCTGTAAAAAGGGGTTGTGCAAGCGAATGTGATGCGTGAGTAGCTAAGATGTACTCTTGACCCTAGTTGGTGTTACTAAAAACAAGAGACGCTCTCTTGGCTTAAAATCGCTGCCTTCGTCAGCAAGCTTGTCCACGGCAAGTGCCATTATAAACAACAACAGCAACAAAATTGATATACCGAAAGAGAAAGCAGAATTAAAAAATTTTAATCAAGAAATTATTCAGAAAATCACCTTGTAAATTGGATTATATTTCGATAGCAGTAATCCACCAAATCTATAAGAGAGTCTCCGGCTGCTTCCATGGCGTCTTCATGAAATAATACAGCTTCCAGAAATGTTTCTAAGGCGACTTCATGGTATAGCTATAGCGATAGAAATACGAATGTTGCATAAAAGTTCAAATCTGCATTTTGTATCTAGTGCACTTTATATTCAACACATTTCTCCCACTGTTACACTCTTTCTGAAAAGTTGTTTACAAAATTGTAAATCCCTGTTATATCTCAATACTCGGACTATTATTCTGTAATTTTTAATGAATGGTCATTATAAGAATCTGTCAATAATTAGAATTCAGTTTTCAATAATGGTAAGTTTTCCAAAAAGATTTTTGAATATACATTCGAGCTTTAAATGCGACGAATTGCATTTCAAGTTAACTATTTTAATTTTATGTATTTTCATCAGTAATAGAAAGTTTCATTATTCTTTCAAAAATTTAGCAATCAAATGACAGAGACAAAAATAATAAGTATCCTTATTTCGAAATTATACTTTTCATTAATGATGATTATTAAACAAAAACGTGAAACCGATATGGTTTCTATTGAAAAACAAAATTAATACAAAGAATTTTCTAAATTTTAATTGGTCGAAATATTTCCAATAAATTCAATTTTTAAATCGTGATATTAGGTATATTATTAAAACAAAATAAAAAGAGAGTATTTGATTTAAAGAAATTATTTGAATTTTTTTATCTTAAGAAGCAAAAAGTAAGACAGCTGAAATACCATGTTCCAAATATAATGCAATATGTTGTTATAAAGTAATAATGAAGATTAGCTACAGTTAAAATAGAAAGTTATGCACAGATTTTGAAATTTATTACACTTAGAATGTCTTGAGCATTATAGCTATCGTATGTCAATACACACACATATCGATCCATTTTAAAATCAACGATAAGTATTTTAATTGTATGCCACCATTATCATAACACACAGTTTTTTTTTTCTATGATTATTTTGAAAGAAAACGTCTACTCTATTCGCTACAGGGATGCATTTTACAGTGCAGTTTCTTTAAATAAACATCTCAGTCACATAATAAATGTAATTTATCATGCCATCTAACGTTTAATTGTGCGTTACTTTACATTAGGAAGTGATGCTTTATTCTTTTTCTAACAAAACAAGCGCAAAGGATTCAAATTTTAATTTAGACACAGTCATTTAAAGTGCTATATGAGCATGAATTGATTCCATTGCCACTTAATAAGTCAAAAATTATTAGTTTTACTTTAATAAAAGGAATTTTTTTGTCTGCATAAGAAATTTAAGAACAGACGATATTTTTACGAAAGCAATAAATTTATTTTTTCATCCTGTACTAACAAAAAATAAATAAATAAATATAAAACGTTTGCTATAATAAATGCAGGAATACATTTCGATATTTTTGATTTAATTTTCTATAATATAAATCTTTAGACATTTTGAAACATTCTTCAAATGGCAATAACATCAGATGTCGAGTAATGTGAATTGATAAAAGATTATTATAGCATAATAAACGGACAAATTGAAAAAAATAAGTTTTGTCTTCCAAGGATTTAAAATTCACCAATTTTTCTAGAAATCAATATTCAAGGCTTGAATTCTTTTTTAAATATGTTTGGCACAGTGAAATTCCACCTAATATTGACTAACAATTAGGCTTAGCAAGAATTTTTTAAAAGTTAAATTCAAAAATAGTGTTATTTAATTAAATTGCATAATTGATTTTAAAGTTCCTATTTTGTAAACTTGTTACATAAAGATGTATTAACAAGTTCATATAATAGTCTTCGTGGATTATGAGCTTTATGTGCCTACTCTAATACATATATAAAACTTTTAAGAGCACTCATTATGAATGAAATCATGCAACATTATTTTTAATGTTGCCATAAAAATTTATCAAAATAATACCTACAACTAAATAAATAGGAATAACAGATTTTGATGGATGCTCCATTTTTAACAGCAAAGGAAAAATTTTCAGTCGCCATATTTCAGTTGCAATTAATTCGTAAATCAATACAGGAATCTGAAAAAAAAAATACATGCAAGTTAATTCAAAAGGGCAATCAGGTCGATAGATTAGGCATTTCTAGGCATATGACTTATTTCTAAATTTGTGAATCTGTAACAAATTTTGAATCAAATTCATCAACTAATTGATAGATTATATGTCTATCTGCTCAAGTGGATTTTAATATGATAGCTTAAGCAAGCAATTTATATAATTTATGATGTAAAATCATCGATCAAATTTTGGCCCAATTAATTTAGAGAAGAGGTACTATTCCAAAATGTATCCTCGCAAGTTGTGCATTCTAATTCATTCACGGTATTCTTTATTTGACAAAACGCGACATATAATCAGGTTCGCTGATTTTTAATATAAAAAATATATAATATTTGGTTAGCTTACTATTTTATAAATTTTGCGATGTATGCTGCAAAAATCGTTCATAATGCTCTATAGATCAAACCTTGAATCTCAAGCTACCAAATTTGGCACGTAGTTGTTGTTTAGGAAATAGATGCCAAATAAGAATGAAGTTTTCAAACGTTTAACCAGATTTTTAATTACTTAAAAATTCAGCGAAACATTAAGGCTTTTTCTTTATAATTTCGGAGTAAATTATTTTACGAAAACAGCTTTTACATCGTTTCAAAATTTAAATTGAGTAACTTTTTAATAAAACCAGCTTTATTTAGGCGCAATATTTCTTTGATTCTAA